>NC_092132.1:84392070-84695100 GCF_043159975.1 Macaca nemestrina
ATGATCTAAGAAGTTTTCTAGCTAGAGGCAACCTGACTATTGCCTAAATCAAGGGTCAGCAAACTACAACCTGTGGCCAAACCCAGCCTACCACCTGTTTTTGTACAGCTATGAGTTAAGATTGGTTTTTATATGTTTATAATGGTTGAAAAATCCAGAAGAAGACTATTTTGTGATGAGTGAAAATTAGATAAAATTCAAATTTCAGTCCTGCTATGGTAATGAATAGATAATAGAAGGTATGGCCACCTTTCAAGCCCCAGAGGTCATTGCCCTCACTCTAATTTTGATGATTCATGTGTGACTTATTTGTTATGTATTGCAGATATATAAAAGAATGCTGTTATCCTTCTTATAAGAATCTAAATTCAAATCATCTTTAATATCACCAAGTTTCTACTCCCATAACCCTTCAGAACATTGACATATTAACTTTTTGACCTACCCCAAACCCTCCTGCTACTTCCCAGGATACAAAAAACATATCTGCCGCACAGCTGGGTGCAACGAGTAGCGCCCACGCAACAGTGCATTGAAAACAGGTTTGGGAGAACTAAGGGTTAAGTGAAGTCCCCCAGGAATTCCAATCTGTTGCAGGCTGCTAATTCAGAAGCTGCCTGGGGCCTAGGTCTTAATATTTGTATGCCTGAAAATTCACGTGTTGAAGATCTAATCACCTCTGTGTTGGTATTAAGAGGTAGGGCCTTTGGAAGATGATTAGGTCATAAGAGTGGCGCCCTCATGAATGAGATTAGTGCCCTTATAAAAGAAGGCCCAAGCCAGGTGAGGTGGTGCACACCTACAGTCCCAGCTACTCAGAGGACTGAGGAAGGAGGATTGCTTGAGCCCAGTAGTTCGAGGCCACAGTGAGTGATGATCACACCACTGTGCTCCAGCCTGGGTGAAAGAACAAGACTCTATCTCTAAAAAAGAAAACAAACAAAATGAATAAATAAAAGAAGCCCCAGAAGGTTGCCTTTCCTGTTGCATGATGTGAGGACACAGCGAGAAAAAAAACAACCATCTATGAACCAGGAAGCAGGCCGTCATCACTGAACCTGCTTGTTCCTTGACCTTGGGCTTCCCAGCCTCCAGAATGGTACAGTACATTTTGGTTGTTTATAAGCCACTCAGTTGATGGTATTTTGTTATAGCAGCTGGAAAGGACTCAAACAATACCATAAAAAATGTATTGGAACACAGCCGTACTCATTCATATACATACAGTCTAGGTTGTTTTGGCACTAGAAGAGCAGATTCGAGTAGGTGTGGCAGAAATAACAGAGTAAGGGATGAGCAAGACATAAGAAAAGAGATGGAACCATAATTCCAATAGAAGTAGTGCCCACATGGAAACAAGCACCCCAAACACTCACACTCTCTGCATGTGCCCCAGTGCTCACCTCCTACTTCTGCTGCTCTGTCTTCCTCATCCCTCCCCTTAGTTCTGAAGCATGAAGTGCTCCCATGACTTCCCCGTATTTCACATGCCTGCTAGAAGGACTTGACCACAAAGCTACATATTTGCCTTGACCACGGCCACAAGCCCCATGTGGCTCCCACCGACGCAGCTGACTCAACCCTGGTCTGGATGGCCCGTCTGCAGAAGGTACTTGGTTTGGCTGCAACATGAGTCATTCTGGAAAATTATAAGAACTGATAAACTCTGCAGGAACCAAATTCTGCTCTCCCATGAACTAATGCTTCTGTCCCAGTCAAGGTGGATAATGGAAGGTTATGGTCACCTTTCAAGCCCTGCAGAGTTCTGCAGCTCCTCTAGCCAGCTGCTCCCTTCAGGAGGCCACAAATATGCCCACTCCAAGTTTGCACTCCAGCATACCTTTCTCTCCTGATATAGCACAGTCAGTGGATTAAGATGGACATGGTTTAAATCCTAGCTCTCTCACTGGACTGTATGACCTCGGAGAGGCCACCTCACTTCTCTGAACCAGTGTCCTCATCTCCAAAATGATGATGGCAAGCCCCCTCTCTAGACTGTTGAAGTTGGCATGGCAGGCAAGGCTTCCTGGTGCGTTACCTCAGCCCCACCTTCCCACACCCTCCCACTCCCCACCCCACTGGAACTGCCCCCTATGCCTCTGCCTTGCTTCAGTCACTTCCCTTCTTGTTTGCATTTCTCTCTGCTTTTCCTGCCTCTGTCCTTTCGGTTTCACTTCCCTGGGAAGTTTCCAACACTCCGGATTTCCTGAGTGCCATTTCCCTGTGCTATGTGGCCACCCTGCATACCTATCTCATAGTCCTTACTCTGATGCTTCAAAATTATTTCCACGCCTCCCTGCCTGCCTCGCGAGGTCCTCCAATGTGGGAAATTTGATTCCTTGTTTGTCATTTCCAAACTCACTGCCCGGCACATTGGACTCTAATGAAGGCAGAGGGGAATAGGATAGGAAGTGTTCAAGTCACAGGATTCTTGAGTTCTGGAAATCGAGACAATTTGTCCGTTTCATTGCCTATAACTCTGCAAAATCTGACCTCATTGAACTGAAAACTGCCCTTAAGGGCCCTGTGACACAAGCCATGGCAACTCGGCAGGAAGTCTTGTGTGCGCCCCACCTGCGGGCACCAGCTCTGCAGCTCCAGGTTTCAAAGGCTGAAAATCTGGGGGCTGTCTGTCCTACAGCCCCTGTCACGTGTGTGCACAATCGGAGGCCTCTCCAATACAAACAACCCAGGAAAGACAATACCAGTCTGTTCCAAAGAGAGAGGAATTCTAAGCAGTTGCTACTTCCTGGATGACTGAGTCTTCTCTACCCTGACAGCATGGACAGTCTGAACAGAATTTATTCAAAACAGCTTTTCCCCCTAGTTTCAAATTAAGAGGTGCAATGTTACCTCTAACCAGTTTGCAATAGTGGTATCGGAAACAGGGAGGTTTGCAGCGGATATTTCAGTATTGCCACCTCCATGAAGTATGCAAATTCAAGGGTAAAAACCAGAAATGAGAGTGCAGGGAAGAATGCCAACTGCCTGCTCACTGTTTTCTGGGAGACCTGTAGGTATAATTTCTACCTCTGATCAGTGTCATTGTGCAAATGATTTTGCATGTACCATACAGACATTTATTTTTTTTAGCTTGACTATCAGGCGAAGGAGGAAAACACTATGGCCTTTTATAAGGGAAACTGTCTCCCTAAGGAAATAATTGAAGGCCTCAATTGCTCGAGTCTTTCAAAAGACAATGTACAAAGCACCCCTGAAAACACTGCGGGGAATAATTCTGTGTTCACTGGGGAACTGGCTAGATGATCTAATAGGTCTTTGCCCTCACTCTAATTTTGATGATTCATGTGTGACTTATTTAATTGTTATCTATTGCAGATATATAAAAGAATGCTTTTATTCTTTTTTTGAGAATCTAAATTCAAATCATCTTTAATATCACCAAGTTTCTACTCCCATCACCCTTCAGAACATTGACATATTAACTTTTTGACCTACCCCAAACCCTCCTGCTACTTCCCAGGATACAAAAAGCACATCTGCCGCACAGCTGGGTGCAACGAGGAGCCCCCACGCAATAGTGCATTGAAAACAGGTTTGGGAGAACTAAGGGTTAAGTGAAGTCCCCCAGGAATTCCAATCTGTTGCAGGCTGCTAATTCAGAAGCTGCCTGGGGCCTAGGTGTAACCACAGCTAGGAAAACAATGCCGAGCTGCCTTATCCTGAGCAGCATTTAGCATTTATCATGGTCAGAAAACCACCTGTTACTTGGGAGAGATTCAAAAGAATCCTGAGCCATAATTAAACCAATAATGAATAAAAACATATTGCGAATTGCTACCCAAACCCCAGGCAGATGTGTTATTTAACTGTGGGCTTGATCTGCACTATTAATTTAGAATAAAAATAACAGACAACAAAACATATACAGAATCAAGACCCTGCCTGTGCCGGAGTTTTGTTTCTTTTCAAGTCCTTGGCAGTTGTGTTTAGCAACCCAAATGCAAGCAGAGCTGACTTTCTTGCAAACTGGTGTGGTGTCTGACAATACATTAGAACAGAGCTGGCAGCCAATCAGAGTCACATGAATCACTGGATCCCTGTGCAGATCCATAAATGACAGTTGAAGGAGATGGGCTAGTGGCATGTGCCAGTTGGGTTTTCATTCTCCCACTTTTGAGGCCTTTTGACCCGGCTGAAGCCAAGAGCAGATTTTCTTCCCCAGGGGAATGCACACCTGAGTACTGGGATCCGGCCAGGAGATACTTCTGGTTGTTTCACTGGGAAACATCTGAAAACACAGTTCTCTGACTATCTGTAGAACTGCAGTTAAACACAGAAACTCGACCAGGCATGGTGGCTCACCCCTGTAATCCTAGCATTTTGGGAGGCTGAGGCCAGCAGATCGCTTGAGCCCAGGAGTTCGAGACCAGTCTGAGCAATATGGCCAAACCCTGTGTCTACAAAAAAATATAAAACTTAGCCAGGTATGGTGGCACACGCCTGTAGTACCAGCTACCTGGGAGTCTAAGGTGGGAGGATGGCTTGAGCCCAGGAGGTCAAGGCTGCAGTGAGCCAAAATCCCACCACTGCATTCCAGTCTGGGCCAGTGAGACCCTATCTCAGAAACAAAACAAAACAAAACAACTCACAGGCAAGGAACAGTGGCAGGGAGAGGTCATCTTCTACTTAAATGTTCTGTTCTGTTTGGCAGTGAATAGTTTGTTACTAAGGCTCTGACTCCATCTCATTAAGCTCTTTCCAAATCTTCTGAGAGGAACATGCTCTTGAGAGGGTGAGGGGAAGGGCATGGGGCTGTGAACTGAAGAAGAGAGGGGCAAAGCAATTTTGTGGTACGCGGGTGTTCATAACTTTGTACTACACATTACCCTTAAAAGAATTCAGATTCAGTTGACAGATCTATGCAAATGTATGAGAAGTGGAAAAAGACAAGCTAGCATTTGTTTCAGAGGTTGAAAGCATCACTTTGATTTGCAATGATTTCCAATCTACCTCTTTTTCCACAAGGAAAAATTGCAAAGAGAAGATCCCTAAATGTCACAAAAGAAAGCCTGCCAATGTTCTGTTGGCATATAGTTTAATTCTTGAACAATTACCCTGCCATATACATTTATTCTTAAATTTTATATATTGACACATTAAATTTTGAAACTGAAAGAGAAAATGACACATGTAAATACCCTCAAACTCAGAAGTGACTTTAAAATTTGATCTATTACTATGTATGCATGAGTGTGTGTGTACTAAACCTATGACAAGTGCAAGTTGCTGGTTTATTGCAATTGACTTAATATCACTCTCAAAGACTGACTGTACATTCTCATTTCCTGAAAAAGTTTTGAGTAGATCTCTTCTGGGACAGGCTATCATGTATATTTAAGACATGATCTCTACAATAGTAAAAATACGTTGCGCTAACATGAATTCCTAGTTGAGAGTGGCCTTTGTGGCTGCAGGCACACTACCGCCCTGTAGTGGCTCCCCATTGCCATTCACATTCACTGCAGACTATCCTTCAAGACTGCCCAAGTATGACCTCAAACACCTTTTCTGGATTCACCTTCCATTACTCAACAAACTTCAGATCAGCAATAGTGGACTCCTGGATGCTTTATAAAGCTTGCTTATCTTTTTCCTCTTTATGTTTTTGCTCACCCGATTTTCTCATCTTGAAATGACCTTCCAAACTATCCCCATCCCAGCTGAAGCCTGATCCCAAAGATCATTTTCTGAGTGCCATGACTATGCCTTATTCGTGGCTATATTCCCAGCAGCCAGCGCAATATCTGGCAAGGAGTACACACTCAATATGCATTGAATGAATGCATTTTCACAGCCTTTTCCAAAATTAGTTGTTTCAATTAAGTCTTTTCTGATCCTTTCCTCTACAGGACTCCAGAGCATGGTGCTGGAATTCTTTGGTGGGACCTTCCGTGTTCAATGTGGTATTACAGTTACTTGTCTACTCCTCCTCCCAGCTCCTCTCCCATCCTGCCCATCCTAGCCTCCTCAATTTGCTATCTGCTAAAGCTATTAATTTATCCACCTTATACATGTACCTTACATGCATAAAAACAATAATATTATCGTTTGAATAATGCAGAAATGTTTACAAAGTACTTCACATTCATCATCTTATATCATTCCTACCATAAGTATATCAAATAGGAAGGCCACCATTTAATAGATAATAACAATAGGTAACATTTATGGAGGGCTTACTACCTGCATTAAATACACAGCCTTGTTTAACCCTCACAGTCCCATGAGGATAGCTGTTTTTGTTCTCCTTTTACAGAGGAAGAATCTGTGGCTCAATGGGCTAAGTAAAAGATCAAGGGCACCCTGTTGGTAAGGGCCAGGGCTGTGGCAGGTGGGCTAGCTGGGTCTGGCTCCAGAGTCTATGCACCTAGTCATTGCACCCCACTGAAACTTAGAAAGCCTGTCTCAAAATCTCAGTGCTAGGGACAGCAGAATCAAGGCAGGAAGTCAGTTCTTTCTACTACATGCTACTCTTCTTCCTCTCTGGAAAGACTACTGAACAAAGAACTGGATTTAGTTTGAGAGCTGAATCTCAGTGCGTAGTATAGCAAAGTGGGAAGAGCACTGATTCTGGACCCAGATTTCCCAGCTTCAAAGTCCAGCTCTACCACTTACTAGCAGAGGGGCATTGTGCAAGCTGGTTAATTTCTCTAGCCCATAGCTTCCCCTGTGGAGGCAATAATAGTATCTACCACATAAGGATTTTGTGAGCACTAACTGACAATATATGAAAAGCTCACAGTGGTCAGGCACAGTGGCTAACGCCTACAATCCCAGCACTTTGGGAGGCCAAGACGGCAGATCACTTGAGGTCAGGAGTTCGAGATCAGCCTGGCCAACATGTCAAAATCCCCCCTCTAATGAAAATACAAAAATTAGTTGGGTATGATGGCACACACCTGTAATCCCAGCTACTTGGGAGGCTGAGGCAGGAGAATTGCTTGAACCCTGGAAGCAGAGGTTGCAGTGAACCAATTCCGCACCACTGCACTCCAGCCTATATGACACAGCAAGACTCTGTCTCAAAAAAAGAAAAAAAAAATGAAAAGTGCACAGAATAGTGCATGCTTTATGCACACTTGGAGCCTTGCCTCACTTAGAGAGGGTTCTGAAGCCAATGAACTGTCAAAAAAAAACCTTGTCTTTGCCTGTTTGGGTATCCAGACTCTCTGTATGCTAGCATCACCCCTAAACATTCCAGAGAATGATTTCACTCCGTGCAGAACTGGCTCTCACATCTGAGGCCATCCTGGCCCCAGTATGATGACTTGGTGGTCTCACCTACTCAGCCTCACACGTGCGCACGAGAGCTGACCGGGATGGAGGGTAATGTTTCCTGCCATGGACACACATCTCCCAGTCTAATCCCACCCCAGGCCAACTCCCTCTCAGAATTCACTCTTGGCCCATTAGGAATACACTAACGACCATATAGATGCTCATTTTGTCATTATTTCACACATGGTCCTCCAGATGGGACTGACATTCTACACTATCTCATTTTCCATTTGTGTGCACTTAACCCAACTAAAAGGCCACCAGCGGTGCCTGTCTGCACCAGCTCCAAAGCCCCCTTATCTGTCTATCTCTCTACTCCCAGCTCTCTGCTTCTCTCTTTGTTTCCTTCTGTTTCTCTACCTCCGCCTTTCTCTCTGAGTGTCTCACTCCGTCTCTCTTTCTCTGTTTTTCTGCATCTGAGGTTTTTCTCTCCCTTTTTTCTCTCTCTCCCTTTCTGTCTCTCTTTCACACACACCACACAGACACACACACACACACATACACTCATTCCCCAACATGACATGCTAATTGGGCTCCCAAGTGAGTTTGCCTCACCCCTCCAGGCAGAAGTAAGTCGAGATGGGTTAGAGAGGACACACTTCACACCTGTCAATTAAGCTCAATTGCTTGTTGCATGAAACTAGACCCGAAGCCCAGGGCAGGCCGACCTGGCTGGATGAGGCCAAGCCTCAGCTGTCCCTCCAAAGTGGGCTGAGGAAACAAATGCTCCCTCTGTTCTCAGTGGATGAGAGCATCTCTTGGAATGTCCGGGGAGCAGCTGTGGGCCCCTCCATAGGGTGGACAGAGGGGACTGTTCCCAGCAAGTTTATAGAACTATATGTACTGCAGTTGGTCAGCTATTTTTACAAAATTCCAATTACACAGCAGAAGGACAAACGCTGCATAAGGAGGAAATAGATGATGTCCCTGCTCTGATGTCGCTGGAGTATATCAGTAGCAAGTAAAGGTCTTGAACCTGGACTGGCCATAATAGGAAGGAAATATTACCCAAAACAAAGGTGCCTCTATTAATATATTACTTTCTACTTAAAAAGATCTGCCAACTGGAACAGAGCCCATCAAGAGTGAACCCTGGATGTTGCTGCAAGGCAAGGGTGGAAATATTTTTAAGGGTGGGCTGAGATCCAAGGCTTCATCTGTCATTTTCTTCACTTGACAATTATTTGCAGACTTACAGTGTTGAAAGCATGGGACTAGCCACAGGGGATGTCCCCCAGCCTCACAAAGCTTATGGTTTAGAGGAGAATAAGGACAAGTGAACAAGAGGTGATCCACTGCGTGCTGAGTGTGGGGAACATGGAAGTCCAGGGTGCTGAGCATGGGGGCCGGGGGTGGGTAATGTAGGTGTGCAGTCAGGAAGGGCCTCCTGAAGGAAGCAGCACAGAAGTTGAGGCCTAACTCACGGGTGGGGGCAGCTCACAGAACTCAGGGAAACACAAGGAAAGGGAAGCAAACAACAAGCAAAGGGAGGGAAAGAGTGTTCCAGGCAGAAGGGACAGAACATGTAAAGGCCAGCATGAGAGAGGCTGGCGAGGAGAGGGAAACCCCATGACAAAGGATCTCATGGGCCACGTTAAGGAATCTGAGTCACATCCCAAGATCAATGGAAAGTTATTAGAGAACTTTAAGTAGAATGCAAGGGTACGATGTACTCAGAATTGCATTTCAGCAAGATGTCCCCGGCTGCTGTCGGAAGAAAAGAATGAAGGCAAGTGGGTGGCTGCTGTAGTAACCACAGTGGAGAGAATGAAGGAATCAAGAAGCATTTAGGAGGCAAATCATAAGGGTTTGATGGTTAATTGTATGAAGGGCTGGCTAGAAGAAGGAATTGGAAGCAGGGCACAATGGCTCACTCCTATAATCCCAGCATTTTAGGAGGCCAAGGCGGGTGGATCACCTGAGGTCAGTAGTTTGAGACCAGCCAGGCCAACATGGTGAAACCCCATCTGCACTAAAAATACAAAAATTAGTGGGGCATGGTGGCACATGCCTGTAATCCCAGCTACTTGGGAGGCTGAGGCAGGAGAATCACTTGAACCCGGGAGACGGAGGTTGCAGTGAGCCGAGATCACAGCCTGGATGACAGAGTAAGACAGTCTTAAAAAAAAAAGAAAAGAAAAGAAAAAAAGAGGAATCAGGGTTTGGTTTGAATGGTGATGCCATTCCCTCCTGCAGGGACTTATGGAAGAAGAGCAGAGTGGTCAGGAGGTGATGAGTGCCACTTGGGGGGTATTGATGATGGACATCTGTGTCACTCAGACTCTTGGGTTGCCCCATGGTCCATCCTCCTGGTGTTTACCTCCTTGATAATCCCTTTTCCTTGAGTGTAGGCAGGACTTATGATTTCTTTATAATCAATAGAATGTAACTCCTATAATTATATTAAGTTATGTAAGACTTTTTCTTAGCCTGCTGAAACTAGAGGCTCTACTGAGAACTTTATGAAGCAAAAGCTGTATTGGAAAAGGCCACGGGGCAAGGGGCTGTGAGTACCCTCCAGAACCCGAAGATGGCCCCAGCTGACAGTCAGCAAAAGTCTGGGATCCTTGGTCATATAGGCACAAGGAAATTAATTCTACCAACAATCTAAGTGAGCTTGGAAGCAGATTCTTCCCTAGTCAAGCCTTCAGATGAGCACACAGCCAAACTGACACCTCAACTGCAGCCTCGTGAGAAGGGGCAGAGGATCCAGTCAAGCCATGTCTGGACTCCTGGCCCATGGACACCAGAAGATAATAGATATGTGTTGGTCTAAAATAATACAGCATCTAATTGGAGAGAGCCAACAAGCAATTGGATATTGGGTCTGGACCTCAAGACAGAGGTCAATCTTGGAGTTTATTGTCAATTATTAGCACAAGGATAGTAGCCAAAGTCATGGGAGAGCATGCAGTGACAAGGAGAAGGTCTAGGACAGAAACTAGAGGGCTCACCAACATGAGTAGATAAGAAGCCTCAAAAGATTCTGAGAAAGAATGCCCAGAGAAACAGGAGGAAAACTAGAAATACAGTCATATTCATAATAGCCAACATTTACTTAAAATGTTCCATGTGCCAAGTACTGTTCTAAATAGACAAGAGTTGTTAACTCATTTAATCATTACAGCCCCCCTCTGAGGTAAGTACTATTATGTTAGTACCCTTCCATTACAGATAAGGCAACTGAGGTACAGGGAGGATAAGTAACTTACCCGAGGTCAGGCAGCTAGTAAATGGCAACTCAGGTGGCTGCCTTAAAGCCCACGTTCTTACCCACTTAAACAAACTTGACTCCTTCTGTTATAGGAGCAGAAGCCCAGTGCAAACTGACTTAACCATAAGAGGGAATTTACTGGTTCACCATAACTAAAAAGATGAGGGGTGGAACGTACAACATATAATGTTTCAGGTACACTTGGGGAAATTGGTGCAATGCCATCCTTTCCTCTGCCCTTGCCATCTTCACCCTTGCCTCTCTCCATTTCTCAGATCAGCTTTCCTAGTGTTGCCTTTATTCTCAGACAAGCTCTATTGACAAAGACAACTCCTGGCACATCCAGCCTGACATTATCTTCAAGGAAGAAGCCTTGCCTGTTGCTTACTTGCCTTACACCAATCGTAGGGGCCAGGGAGATGAGTTCCTTTTGTGTGTCCTCCAAATTCATATGTTGAAATGTAATATCTAATATGATGGTATTGGGAGGTAGGGCCTTTGGGAGGTGATTAGGTCACAAGGGTGGAGCCCTTATGAATGAGATTAGTGCCCTTATAAAAGAGACTCCAAAGAGCCACATTGGCCCTTCTTCCATATGAGAACACAGAAATACTGTTTATGAACCAGGAAGTGGGCCATTGCCAGATGCCAAATCTGCCAGCACCTTGTTCTTGATCGTCCCAGCCTCCAGAACTGTGTGAAATAAATTATATTGTTTATAAGTCACCCAATCTATAGTACTCTGTTATAGCAGCCTGAAAACTCTGGGACAACTCTCTCCCACCCCAATTTTAGACTCAATTGAGAGATAAGTGTAAGATGCAGGCAGAGTCCACAGAGTCCACATGTCAGATTTAAAAGTGATGGGGAGGGGAGCTATAGTGGAGACATGACTTACATGTTAAGAATAAAAGTTACCCAAGTCATAGGCCACACGGGACAACTGCCAGCAAGGGCACAGCCTGGGAACACAGGCTACCCAGCTAAGCTGGCCACGTGGCATCCTAATGTATTTTCTCATCATAATGCACCTTCTCTTCAGGCAGAAGAGTGGGAGAATGAAGCTGAGCCACACGTCCCTCCTCCTGAATTTACCTACCTCTTTACCCTCCTTCCCACACACTCCCCACCATCCCCTAGGGAATAATGGAGGCGGGGGGAATCCCAGATACGCTCTGATTAGAATGGCTTAAATTTTAAAACCTGACAATACCAAGCGCTGATGAGGACATGGAGCAACTGGAAGTCTTATCCATTGCTGATAAGAACACAAAATAGTAAAGTCACATTGAAAGACTCTTCTTATGAAGTTAAATGTACTTTACCATATAACCCAGCAATCCCATTCCTAAGTATTTACCCAAAAGCAATGAAAATCTATGTCCACACAAAGATCTGTAAGTGAACATTTATAAAAGTTGTATTCATAGTCACCAAAAACTGAAAACCATCCAATATCCCATCAACAGGTGAATGATTAAACAAACTCTAGTATCCACACAATGGAATACTACTCGGCAATAAAAAGAAAACATTACAGATACACACAACAATGTAGATGAATCTCAAAAGTATGGTGATAAGTGAAAGAAGCTAGTCTCAAAGGGCTATATGCTGGATGATGGCATCTGTATGACATTCTGGAAATGGCAAAATTATAGGAACAAAACTCAGATCACTCTTTGCCAGGGGCTGACAGTAGACGGAAAGATTAAATACAAGGGGGGATGAAGGGACCTTCCTGGGTGATAGAAGTATTAGATGGCTCATTAATAATAGCAATTACATGACTGTATGCATTTGTTAAAATTTATAGAATTGTCTATCTTAAAAGGGTGAATATTATAATTTATAAGTTAAACTTTAATAAACCTAAAACAAAACAAAAACAAAATAGGAGTGTTATGGTAGTGCATTGGTTCTCAAACTTTAATGTGCATCAGAGTCACCTGAAGAGCTTGATAAAACAGATTGCTGAGCCTGTTTGGGAATCATTCTCATCAGTGAGTTTGGGTGAGGCCTGAGAACATTCATTTCTAGCACATTCCCAAGGAATGCTGACACCACTGGTGCAGGGGCCATGCTTTGGAAACCAGTGCTCTAGTGAAATCCCTCCACATGGAAACAATTAGCAAGAAACAAAGAGCAAGAAACAAGCATTCCTCCCTAACCAGGCATTTGAGCCAGTCCAGGGCAAGTGGTGGATTGGTGAGGGAGATCAGTGCTTTCATGGACAGTCCCACCAGTAAGGCAGGGGGAGTTTCCAAAAGGAAAAGGGGCTCATTTTCTAAAGGAGGAAGATCAGAAGATAAGTAGCTGTATTAGACTGGGTTCTCAGAGAAATAGTAACAATAGGATAGATCCAGATGTAGATATAGATATATAGATATATAGAGAAAGAGAGGTTTACTGTAAGGAATGGGCTTATGTGATTATGGAAGCTGAAAAGTCCACGATCTGTAGTCGGCAAGCTGGAGACCCGACAGAGCCAATGTTGTAATTCCAGACAACGTCTGAGTCTGAAGGCAGAAGACAGATGTCCCAGCTTGAAGACAGACACAGAAAGTGAATTCTCCCTTACTCGGCCTTTTATTCTGTGAAGGCCCTCAATGGATTGGAGGAGCCTCACCCACACTGGGGAGGACGACCTGCTTTACTCAGTCCACTGATTCCAGTGCTACTCTCACCCGGAAACACCCTCACAGACACACCCAGAAATAATGTTTAACCAAATGTCTGGGCACCCCATGGCCCAGTCAGGCTGACACATAAAATTAACCATCACCTAGTGTACTGGAAAGAGGTCCTGATCCAGACCCCATGAGAGGGTTCTTGGATCTCATGGGAGAAGGAATTCAAGGCAAGTCCATAGAGCAAAGTGAAAGCAAGTTTATTAAGAGAGTAAAGGAATGAGAAAGAATGGCTACTTCATAGGCAAAGCAGTGGCCTGGGCTGCTCAACTGAGCATACTTATAGTTATTTCCTGGTTATGTGCTAAACCAGGGATGCATTATTCATGAGTTTTCTTGAAAAGGCATGGGCAACTCCCACAACTGAGGGTTCCTGCCCTTTTTAGACCACATAGGGTAACTTCCTGATGTCGCCATGGCATTTGTAAACTGTCATGGCACTGGTGGAAGTGTTTTTTGGCATGTTAATGTATTGTAACTAGCATATAATGAGCAATGAGGACACCACAGGTCACTTTTTTCACCATCTTGGTTTTGATGGCTTTTGGCTGGCTTTTTACCACAATCTATTTTATCAGCAAGGTCTTTGTGACCTGTATCTTGTGCTAAGTTCCTGACTCATCCTTTGACTTAAAATGCCTAACCTCCTGGGAATGCAGCCCAGTAGTCTCAGCCTCATTTTACCCAGCCCCTGTTCAAGATGGAGTCACTCTGGTTCAAATGCCTCTGACAGTAGCCCAAAACAATGCTGACTTTGGAGAAGCATCAGAGAAGCCAAAAGAAGTTTTCTATAAGAAAGGAGTGGGAATGCTGTCAGATGCTCAGTTAGACCAAGGAGATAAGGACTCAGGTGCATTCACTACATCTAGCAGCAAGGAGGCTACTGTGACCTTGGAAAGACAAGATTTTAAGGGGTAGCAGTGGTGGAGCCAGATTGCTGAGGAGTGGTGATGCAAGGTGGGAAGACAAATGCAGGAACTGACACAACCCATTCAGTAAGCATAGAAGACACATATGGGGAGGTAGGCACAAGGGTTTTGGTGGGGCATTGCATTTCCTTCTCAATATGAGAGATACTTAACTTAGGAAAGGAGTTAGTAGATAACAAAAGGTTGAAATTATAGGAGAAAAAGTATGGTCATGGAGTGAGGTCCCTGAGAAGGCAGGCAAGGAGTGCAAAGAAAGAAGATGGGGTGCAGATGTAGGTAGGTTTGTAAGTTTAGGGGAGGGAAATTGAGTGTGTTCTTATCTGCAGGCTTCTGTTTGTTCTGGGGAGGATGTCCTAGGTCAATCAAGGGAGGCACTGAAACTCTGGATTGCAAAGTTAGTCTCTGGAGTCAGAGCTCAAATTTGCTGCATAACAGTGGACAAGTTTCTCCAGTGCTTGATCAATGTCTATGAAATGGGAATGTTACAGGGCCTTTTCAAATATAAAAGTTTTTCCAGCTGTGCCTGAAACATAGCAAATGCTCAGTGTTTGCTCACTGCCAGTGAAGAGTTTGAGGAGTGAAGAGAATATCTGAAGTACAGACTGTTAACAATAGAACTTCGAATAGGTCGCAGCTATCAGAGACAAACTCTACTAAAGGAAGGAGAACCTTTGTTAATCTAGTCAGCTGAAAGTCCAAGCAATCTGGGGAATATTACTAGCAACCCTCTTCAAATTCTCACAAGATAGTGAACCTCATTTGTAAAATTATGGGAGACAATGTGCATGCTGGGGAGGGATTAGAAAGTCCTAGATTCTACTACCCCCTGAGCTACCACCAGCTAGCGGAAGGTGAGTGATTTGTAGGCAAGGCCATTATTAAGGTCACCTGTAAAGTTGCATCAAAACCCAACAAGTCGGTGTTTCAGAGGTTCAGAAATTAGTCACCTTCTTACAATTGACACCATCAGATGGATTGATCGTGTAAGATACTCTGGATTAAAAGAGTGGGGGTAGTGGGACTTTAGCTAACCTGGAGAGACTGAAGGGGACTCCCCCACCCCCCAGCTCAGTTCATCAGCCACCGGCTAAGACTGCTGGGAGAATGACACTGCTTGCATTCTGCAAGGTAAGCAAAAAGATAACAGAGCTTTTTTTTCCCCAGAAACATTCCATCTTCCTTTCTGTGTGCCAGGCTGAGTTTGCATTTCCAAGAGTTTTTCCCCCTTGAATTCTTTGGATAGGAGTACATAAAAGTGCTAACCCAGATGTGGTCCCAATTTAATCACAGGAAAAGCAGAACTGCTCCAGTTCTTTTGTTCCTTTTCCAAAAGGTGAGGCAGTTTCCAAGCTTCTGTTTTTCCCTGTATGGCCTTTTCCTTAGGAAGTCACCAAATGGTAGTTACCATGTTTCATCAGTTCTAAGGCACATGTATTCTTCACCTTTTCACATCTCGGATATGGAGATGCATTTTACAGTCCACGGCACCTCAGCCTTGTGTAATAACAAGTTGGCCCATCTTACAATTAATGTCTTTGTTTTGATGGACTATGGAAATTGTCCTTCAGCAAATGCTTTGGTACAGGGACTTTTTGTTTTTCCTAACTTCACTCACAGCTCCATGCATTTGATACGATATCCTCTATTATGGCAGAACACAAGGATTAGACAGATGTAGTGACCCGCTGAAGGCCACATGGTTAGTAAGTAGCAAGTGGGATAGTGCAAAGTCATGCTGCCTCCTGAAATATTTTAGCCGGATCAGTATCATCAACCAACTATTGAACCACCAACCACCATGAAAAGCAGAGAGGAGATGAACAAGATTCACAGGAGGATTAGACCTTAAACTATATATCGCGGTAATGTATATCAAAATTTCAAAACCAGCTATGGGATGAAGCAACCATAGAATTGTTATATTTTCTAGGCCTCGGCATCCTCATCTACAAATGTGGTCACAAAAACAACAATGGCTACCACTTATTGAGGATCTCCCTGTAACGGGAACTGTGTCAAACATTTTACCACATTTTCTTATTTAATTATCATGCTAGCTTTTAAAAGTAGATGTCATTGTTCTTGTTGGAAATGGTTGCTTAGAGTGTTTAGGTAACTCACCCAAGATTACAGATTAGAAGCAAGGGAGCTGGAATTCAGCCCTGCCTTTCTGGCACCAAGGAGTACCTAACCCTTGTCCTATTCAACCCCATCACGAGAGGTAACTGAACCTGATGACCTCTGATGTCCTATCTCTAACAGGAAATGGTCCTGCTTTCACAAATAAGTACACAATGCCCCTATGGCTGGTGACCATGCACTATGATGAGGTGTTTAATTCTAATCTGGTTTTGTAAAGACTTCAAAAAGTTAAACATGGAATTACCATATGATCCAGCATTTCAACCTCTAAGTATATACCCCAAAGAATTAAATGCAAGGACTCAAACAGATACTTGTATACTAATGTTAATGGCAGCATTGTACATAGCTAAAAGATAGAAACAATATCATTGATAGAAATGTCCATCAACAGATGAACGCATAAATGTATAGAAATACAATGGAATGTTATTCAACCTTAAAAAGGAATGAAGTTCTGACACATGATATAATATGAACAAACCTTAAAAGCATTATGCTAAGTGAAATAAGCCAGTCACAAAAGGACAAATGTTTATGATTCCATTTATATAAGCCAACTAGACTAAGCAGTCATACATACAGATAGTAGAATAGAAGCTCCTAAGGACTGGGGATGGGAAAATGAGGAGTTCATGTCTAACATGCAGAGTTTCCATTTGGGATGATGGAAAATGTGTGGAAATGGATGGTGATGATAGTTGCACAACACTGTGAAAGTCCCTAATGCTACTGAAATGTACACTTAAAACTGGCTAAAATGGGCCAGGCCTGGTGGCTCACACCAGTAACCCTAGCAGTTTTGGAGGCTGAGGTTTGAGGACCACTTGAGCACAGGAGCTCAAGGCCAGACTGGGCAACATAGTGAAACCTCATCTCGACCAAAAAATTTTAAAATTAGCCAGGTGTGGTGGTGTAATACCTGTAGTTCCAGCTGCTCAGGAGGCTGAAGTGGGAGGGTGGCTTGAGCCCAAGGGATCGAGGTTGCAATGAGCCATGATCACGCCATTGCACTCCAGCCTGGGCGACAGAGCAAGACCCTGTCTCAATAAAAAAAAGAGTGGTGAGAGTGGGCATCCTTGTCTTGTTCTGATTCTGAAGGATAAAGCTTCCAGGTTTTGCCCATCCAGTATGATGTTGGCTGTGGGTTTGTCACAGACTGCTCTTATTTTGAGGTATATTCCTTCAATGCTTAGTTTGTTGAGAGTTTTTAACATGAAGGGATGTTGAATTTTATCAAAAGCCTTTTCTGCATCTATTGAGATGATCATGTAGCTTTTGTTTTTAGTTCTGTTTATGTGATGAATCACATGTATTGATATGTGTGTGTTGAACTAACTCTGAGTCCCAGGGATGAAGCCTACTTGATCATGGTAGATTAGCTTTTCGATGTGCTGCTGGATTTGGTTTGCTAGTATTTTGTTGAGGAGTTTTGCATCTTTGTTTATCAAGGATATTGGCCTGAAGTTTTCTTTTTGTGTCGTGTCTCTGTCAGGTTTTGGTATCAGGATGATGTTGGCTTCATAGAATGAGTTGGGGAGGAGTCCCTCCTTCTCAATTTTTTAGAATCATTTGAGTAGGAATGGGACCAGCTCTTCTTTATACATCTGGTAGAATTCAGTTTGGGAATCCATCTGGTCCTGGGCTTTTTCAGATTGGTAGGTCTTTTGTTTTTTGTTTTTTGTTTTTTAAGACAGAGCCTCACCTGTCACCCAGGCTGGAGTGTAGTGGCACAATAGTGGCACAATCTTAGCTCACTGCACCCTCCGCCTCCCAGGTTCAAGCACTTCTCCTGCCTCAGCCTCCTAAGTAGCTGGGATTACAGACATGCACCACCATGCCTGGCTAATTTTTGTATTTTTAGTAGAGACAGAGTTTCACCATGTTGGCCAGGCTGGTCTTGAACTCCCAACCTTAGGTGATCCACCTGCCTCGGCCTCCCATAGTGTTGGGATTACAGGCATGAGCCACTGTGCCTGGCCTGGTAGGCTTTTTATTACTGATTCAATTTCAGAACACATTATTGGCCTGTTCAGGGATTCAATTTCTTCCTGCATGTTCTCACTTGTAAGTGGGAGCTAAATATTGAGTCCACATGGACACAAAAAAGGGAACAGCAGGCACAGGGCCTACTTGATGGTAAAGGGTGGGAGGAGGGTGAGGACTGAAAAACTACCTATCATGTACTATGCTGAATGATGAAATAATCTGCACACAAATCCCTGTGACACACAATGTACCTGTGTAACAAACCTGCACATGTACCCCTGAACCTAAAATAAAAGTTTAAAAAATATGAATGAATGAATTAATTAAAATTCTATTTTAAAAATTAGCAAAAGAAAACTAGGTTTTATGGACACAAAGATGGAAACAATAGACACGGAGGACTTCTTGAGGCTGGCAGGTGACAGAGTGTGTGTGTGGGAAGGCAACATACTCAGTACTATGCTCACGACCTTGGTGGTGGGATCATTCGTACACCAAGCCTGGTAATTTACCCACATAACAAACCTGCACATGTACCTTATGAACCTAAAATGAAAGAAAAAATGGTTAAAATAGTGACTTTTATGTTATGTACATTTTACCACAATTTTTAAAAATTGCTCCCAAAAAGTGACTTGGGACGAATTGTGCTATCCCAAATTAAAAAAAAAAAAAAAGAAAAACTTTGAGACTTGCATAAAGGTAGAAATAAGGAATTATGTTCTGGGAGTATGTTCTGGAGAAGCAGGTAAGGGCAAGAGGGGGAAAGCTGCATATTCCGAGAAGAGGGAAGAAACAGAAAAGGCGGAGGACGTGAGTTCTGCTAGACAATCCTGGGCACAGACCCAGAGTGTCTCTGAGCAGATGGCAAGTTTGGTCTTGACAGCAAGGAACGGCTGAGGGATTCTATGTCATTGAGAAATAAACCATCTAGCTCAGGACTCAGGGGAATAACTTTAAAAACACACACACACTAGCCCTTCCACATATCAAACAATACTGTATCCTTCCTCAGACCTATAAACAAACATCTGTGCATCCTAATGGTAATTGCAATAAGGAAGCAGTTGACTTAGAAAGTCACTAGTTGGCCTTCAGGAGACATTCACGCAACCTAAGATGTTAATTCTCATCAGACTCCGAATAGAGAGTGTGGTGCTGCTCATGATAAATGTGTGCTGACGGGCAGTTCCTGTGTTGCAGGAAGTGTTTCCCAGGAGGGCTGTGGTGGAACAGTGGGAAGCCATGAAGGACCAGCTCACGCCACACCTGCCTCCTGTTGAAACAAGCAGCACACAGATCTGGTGCTTTCACATTGTTTTTACAAAGAAAGGAATAAACTACTATGTTCAGAGAATCAGGAAGGACTCTAGTACTCACCCCGTCTCAACTCTTGTTTGTGTGGGCGTTGTGGGCAGAGATGAGAAGGGAGATGAGACAATGCATGTCTCACCTGGGTATTGTGGAGGCTGCGGAAGAGTCTGCACTGGTTTCAAGATTTATCAGAAAAACAAACAAAGGAAAGTATTCTCTGAAACAGTAGCAAAAGTCCCAACTCCGGATCAGAGGACGATCATCTCATGTAATAACTCCAGTCTATTTCCGTCAGCCTATGTGAGTCTAAGAACCAACCCAGCTACATCCATGCAGTCAGGGGGTTTCACCTGCCCAGTGTGGGCAGATGGGGGCTGGGGGTTGGGGCCTGGTCATGGCCTTGGCAGCTCACTCTGTCTTTCTGTGTCTCAACTTCTTATGCTAAAATGAAGAGGTAGAAATAAGTAGTTTCTAATGTGCAATGCCTCTAGTTACTCTGCATTGACAAAATTTAATAATAAGGGTGATGTAACACATACCAGTAAAATTAATAAAATAGAAACAAATTTAATGACCCTAATTCTACCACCCTAACATAAATACTTTAGTTTTATATTTACCTGTCTTTATTCTGCAGGATAAACAAAGCATAGCTGGTTCTGAAAAACACTAAAATGTTTCTCTGTTTTTTCTTTCTTTTTTTTTTTCCTAAGACAGGGTGTCGCCATATAACCCAGGCTAGAGTGAAGTGACGTAATCCTGGCTTACTGCAGCCTCAACCTCCCAGGGTGAAGCATTTCTTCTTTCAGAAAAAAAACAAACAAAAAAATTATTAATACATTTTAGTTTTTTTCGTGGTTAAGCCCCTGTACCTTCTAAACTCCAAGGATCTATTCTGCACTATGGTGACTCTTGATGTGTCTGGTATGGGCCGAATTGTGTCCCCCCAAAATTTATATGTTAATGTCCTGACCCCAGTACTTCAAAATGTGACTGCATTTGGTGATAAAGTTTTTAAAAGAGGTGACTAAGTTAATCGTATTAATAGGGCCACTATAGTAGGCAGTAATCCAATGTGGTTGATGTCCCTAAGGAAGGAGGAGATTGGGACACAGACAGATGTGTACACAGGAAGACCATGTAAGGACACAGGGAGAAGACAGTCATGTGCAAGCCAAAGGAGAGAGGCCCTGGAGAAGCCAACCGTGCTGACGCCTTTATCTCTGACTTCCAGCCTCCAGCACTGTGAGAAAATAACTTTCTGTTGTTTAAGCCACCTAGTCTCCGCTACTTTGTTACGGCAGCCCCAGCAAACTAACCCAGTGAGATATGATTGTCTTTCTTTTTTTTTTTTTTTTTTTGGTTGAGACAGAGTCTTCACTTTGTCGCCCAGGCTGGAGTGCAGTGGCCGGATCTCAGCTCACTGCAAGCTCCGCCTCCCGGGTTCACACCATTCTCCTGCCTCAGCCTCCGGAGTAGCTGGGACTACAGGCGCCCGCCACCTTGCCTGGCTAGGTTTTTGGTTTTTTTGTTTTTGTTTTTGTTTTTTTTGTAGAGACGGGGTTTCACCATGTTAGCCAGGATGGTCTCGATCTCCTGACCTCATGATCCGCCCGTCTTGGCCTCCCAAAGTGCTAGGATTACAGGCTTGAGCCACCTCGCCCGGTCATGATTGTCTTTCTGGGTAAACTATACCAATCACAGTAACAGTCATTGACCACAGAAGTGTCTTGTGACCAAGACCTTCCATATAATACCAAGGCACACACCTACACACACATACACACACACACACACAAGCTGAGCTGTTTTACTAGGTACACACCTATTAAATTGTAACATAAATGTGTTTTGCAACAATTTTTTTTGATCCTGTAACAGAACTAGGGTCTTGCAAAGTAACCACATCCTCTGCCTTCAGCTGCTTCTCCCTTCCTGCCAGCCAGCCACACTCACTAGATACTTTGAGAGGAGCCAGGGACAAGGGGTTAAGTGGACTGTGTCCTTCCAGCCCAGCCTGCCTCTTGAATTCTCTCTGAGAAGGTCTGGCCAACAGTCTATCTACTTCTCCAAAACAGAGACCAGAAACACCCCTCACACTTTCTTCAGGAAGGGTGTAAGCATCTCCAGGGATCAGACGGCTCATTTCTACAGCCCTAAGATGACAAATGTTCCAGGGACTCACCAGCAGTAGCCAGAGCAGCCCCTTTACCTTCCAGGAATGGGGAGGGGGGCTTCCCAGCAGCACGAAGGTTTGCTTTCGGATTCAAATCACCAGCTTCCCCGGCAGAGACCTGGGTATAGAGAGTGGCAGCTCCACAGAGACTCATCTGCGTCATGACCCATACAGCTTTCAACAGGGACAAAGAGAACAGGGAGAGCCGGGCAGTCTTACTTTAGGGAAACATGTCACAAGGCTCTTCAATTTGGAGTTGGTATAGCCAGGAACCGCCAAGAGTTGAGAAGGTAAACAATGCACCTTCCCTCTATCATTCTGAGGAGAGCATGGAGGCTGAAAGGAGCGTGGCCCTGGCTGCTCATTTTAGCTACAGCCCAGCACCAGGGATGACCTCCAAAAGGTGGGCAGTATGGAGAAGCACTGGACCACAGCATGCTGAGAAGCACCTGCCGCATGACCAACAGGATGGGGCATGAACACCCCTGAGGATTTCTGGTCTACTAAACAACCAGCAAGAACAGCTAGGACGATTGCTGAAAGGCACAGCAACTGTAATGAATGTAACAACCGGCTGCTGATGCTGCTGCTGCTGCTGCTGCGGTTACAACCTAGTTTCAGCATTTGCCTCAGCCAGATAACTCATCCTCTTTCTCATGGGGAACTCTCCCCTGACCACTATTACCTCCTCTCATTAAAAATCAGCCTCTGCATTATCACTTCCTTTGCACTGTCACTGAGGCCACAAAAATGTAAGGGAGAGAGTGACACCCCGCCTAGCCCTGCCCATGGGTACTTTGTCCTACCTCCCCAATGACATCATGTTTTTGCAGAGTTAGGGAAGAATGAGCCAGGCTTCCCACTGAGACTCTCCAACAAGCCAGGGCTGACCTAAGGAAGTGTGTAACAGGAAAAACGTCCGCCAAAGCCATCAGAGGAATGCTAACCTTCTATTTGTTCAGCGACGATTTTAGCGACCACAACTTCAGAAGAAGGCATTGACAAGACAAAGGCAAGTGGCTCTATCTCTAAGTGCAGCTTTCCACACACATCTTCCCACTTACTCATAAGTATGTGAAATATTAATACCCTCATTCAACAGAGGAGGTTCTTTCCATCAGGCCTTTGCCCAGTGTCAATTTCTCAGGGAAGCTTGCCCTGGCTATGCTATCTATCAACACTGGTCAAGTGCAGTGGCTCATGCCTGTAATCCCAATGCTTTGGGAGGCCAGGGCAGGAGGACTGCTTGAGCCCAGGAGTTCAAGACCAGCATGGGCAATAGAGAGACCTCATCTTTACAAAAACAACAACAACAAATTTAATAGCTGGGCACAGTCTCATGTGCCTGTAGTCCCAGCTACTCAGAGGGCTGAGGAAGTAGGATCACTTGTACCTGAGAGGTTGAGGCTGTAGTGAACTATGATGGCACCACTGCACTACAGCCTGAGTGACAGAGTGAGACCTTGTTTCAAAACAAAAACAGAAACAAAATATCCATACCAACCCCTACGTAAACACATCTGACCCTGGGTATCACCTTAGCAGTTTATCACTCTCTGGTATGCCATCTAACTTCCCTTATTGTCTGTCTCCCAGGATAAAATATATAATGTCTACAATTACATATTCCAAAAGCTCCATGAAGTCAGGACGATGTCTGTTTTACCCAGTGTTGTATCCCCAGCAGCTGGAATAGCGCCTAGCATGTAGTAAAGGCTCATACAGGTGTGTCGTGTGAATAAATAGGGAACTGAGGCTCCTAAGGTTGAATCCAGCAATGCAAGCTATAAAAAGGCAGAACTCAAATTTGCCAATACCAAATTTTCCCCAGGCACTGGTGGAAGTGGAGAAACTGCTACATTCACTGGCATCATGGGAGACAGAGAGACCATCAAACAAAAGTAGGTACAATAGGACCCAAGGGGAACAAACACAAGTTGTTTGCATTTCTTTGAGAAAGGCTAGAAAAGCAAAGGCAAGTGGTAGGACTCATGAGAAAATAGGAAAGTGACAGCTGATTCCAGGCTGGTGAAGGAAGGAAAACATAGGAAGATGAAGCAATATGAAAATAGGAACAGAGCTCTGGGGTGGAGGAACCTACTCCATCCCTGGGGCTTTCTTTAACAGCAGATAGAAAAATGAAGAATTCATATACTATGCTTGCTTCACGAAGAGTCAGGAAAAGAAAGGGAACAACAATATAAGAGTCTAGGTAGGGCATAGTGGCTCATGCCTGTAATCCCAGCACTTTGGGAGGCCAAAACAGGCGGATTGACTGAGCTCAAGAGTTCGAGACCAGCCTGGGCAACATGGCAAAACCCTGTCTCTACAAAAAAAAAAAAAAAAAAAAATACAAAAATTAACCGGTGTATGTGGCCCATGACTGTAGTTCCAGCTACTTGAGGGGCTGAGGTGGGAGGATCGCTTGAGTCTGGGAGGTTGAGGCTTCAGTGAGCCGAATTCGCACCACTGCACTCCAGCCTGGGTGACACAGTAAGACCCCATCTCTAAATGTTTTGTTTCTTTGTTTGTTTTTAAAGTCTAAACTTTGTAACTACCCAAGCAACCTCTGAGGGTTGAGGTGGGGGTAGGACTGGGAGGGGCTGGGATGAGAAAGTTGTGGAAGGAGCAGATGGTATCCTAAACCAGGATGGGGAGGGGAGGGAAAGAAGGGAAGCTTGTTTTGGAGTGGCCCAAAGGAGAGGCAAGGAGACTAGGTAGAGACTGCACACTTAGGACTAGCCAGGTGGAGTCTACGAGAGCACTCGGCGCCTCTCTGGAACAGAAGCAACACAGATAGACAGACTGAGCTAGGGCCCAACAATCAAGGGAGGTTATGACAGATGTCAGAGATGGCCATTCCCAGAAGCTATGCCTGGAATGTCCCTTTTTCCAATCAGGAATTCTAAGGAGGGACAAGTAGCCCAGAGAAGCTCCCCTTGGAGTGTGAGTCCTGGACCTAACTGATGCAAAGAATCCTACGGGCTTGCACTGTTGTGGGTACCACCCCATCCCCGGGCACTCAGAACTCCATACTGGGGGAAGATGCCTTGTTAGGAAAATACCTCAGGGGAGACGATGGTCATGGGAATACATGATGACAGATTGGGAATAATGACCTGAAAATGAAAGATGGGGACCAGGTGGTGCCCTGACCAGGCCAGGCCAGCTTGCCAGCAGATCCAGTGCTGGTGTTTGGGCACCTGACAATCTTTGCTGGAAAGGAACTCCTGATTATCACTTCCTTTGGTCTAAGTGGTCTCAGAACCAAGATGTGGGCATGGCTTTCCCAGAGAGAGGTACCAGACCCTGCCCCAGTGTGAAATGACCTCAAGGAAGCCTCAACTTCCTACCCCCCCAGCCTGCAGTCCTCTTGGCTTAAGTAACCACCGAACCAAAAATCATCTTATACAGGTGAAATGATAGGATGGCTGGGAATTGCTTTATAATTCTCCAGCAAACCAAACAAACTGTGTGGGGGCGGGGGGGATAGAAGGAACAGAGTGGGGAGGTGTTGTACATATCGAAGGTGGGAGAGGGTATAAGGAGATTTATTGGACCAGTGGATGGCAAAGTGCCCTTTCCAAACCAGAAGCAGCACCACCTGGGGGCTCTAACAAGTTGCAAATTCTCAGGAGGGAGCTGACCCCAGATCTACTTAAAAATACACAACAAAAACCTCTAGGGCTAGGGCCCAGCAATCTGTGTTTTAACAAGCCCTCCAGAGGATTTCGCTCAGCGGTCCGGATGCTTGCTCAAATTTTAGACTCACTGCACAATACCTTTCTCTCTCCTTTTGTGCCTCTGCTCTGATTTCCATAATAAAGGGTTTAAAAAACCATCCCTATGGGCATTTTTGTTGTCAAGTTGTTTATTTCTTACATCACTTGTCTTCAATTGCTATTTAACTATTGTTTTGATCTTTTCCTGGAGCCAGAACAGAAAAGCCAGAAAGCAGAAACCACTGCGTCTTTCTCCCGCCGCCCACCCCCCACCCCGCCCCCGACACCAGCCCAGTTTGCAAATACAAACTTCCTGTAAGAGACGCCCCCGGCCGGCGCACACACAACTCACACCTGAAGGCTGTGTCTGCAAAGGGGCCCGGGAACGACTCCCAGGGCGACGTGCAGGCCGCATTTCGGAGCTGCCCCACTTTCCCCGGCCTTCACCGGGTGCCCTCAGCGCACGCCGGGGTCCTGGCCCCAGGCGCGCCCGCCTCCCGCAGTCCCAGAGTCCGGGCCCAGGTGGCACTGCCACTCGTCGATCCTGTGTGGGCACCCGGGCCTCGCGAGAGACGACCCCTCTAGGACTGACTTTCGAAATGCAGCTCGAGATATGGGTCCCTTGATCTTTTCCGTTCTCCCTTTCAGAAGTTCTTTAAAAAGACGAGGAAGGAGGCGAGGAGAGTTGGAGGTCGAGTCACAGGGCGGGGCCCTCCAGGCACTGTCGCCTCCTCCCCGCTGTTTCGGGTCCTGGATGAGGGTGCGGAGCTCGGGAGACCTGGGCGGTCGCAGGAGGTGAAGGGTTAAGAAGCGGGGGGCCACCCCCCTCCCTCCGCGTATCCAGTGCCCCTTCCTCCTCCTCCTCTCCCTGTTCCTCCCCCCACCCCCCTTGTGTGCTGTAAAACAATCCCTTTGTTTCCTCTTTAAGACGTTAGCCTCAGGGGCCATTATAGGAAAGAAAGGTAGCCAGGCCCTTTTATCTGCAAGAATCCATTAAGCGTGGCCTCTGTGCAGCAGGCCGCTCGGTTATGGGCTGCTCCGCGAGGGGTTCCAAAGTGGGAGAACCCCTCCCAAGGGAGGAACCAGACGCACCTGTATCCCATCTCACTACCTCCCCCTCGGGAACTGGAATCCAGAGGGCGTGGAACGCTGGCAGTTTTCAAACGAGAGTGAATATAGAGCCGCGGTGGGTCTCTGGCAGAACCCCAGTTTCACACCTTCCTACCCTCGCGCCGTCTCTTCCCGCACACCCGGGAAAGGGGGTAAACTTTCGACGGCAAGATGGGAAAAGACCCTACCCTTCGTTTCCTCAGCGGGTCTTGGTGCGGGGCTGCCACCGTGCGCGGGAGAGGGGACGCAAGCAGCTGCTGGTCCGGGCCACCAGACGCGCACGTGTCTGTCGGTCCCACCGCTTGTGGGTCGGTCCGAGGGTAGGCGAGGACGCCTCTGTCCCGCAGCCCCGCACGCATTTGATTGTGGTACTGAGCGACAGCTACGAAGTTTGCCACTGGGGGACCGAAAGAGGGCCTTTTACGTTTCTTAGGAAGCTGTGATGCAAAATGCCTGCTGAAAGCACTGGAGGTTTCATGTGTCTCATCAGAAAGTAATCTAACACCAATTCATTATTTATATCCTCCCCCAAGAACCAGTCGTCCCAAATGCCCACTCTGCCCGTGCGCTCTGTCTCACCTAGCCGCCCAGTCACAACAACAAACACCGCCCACAGGCCCAAGACACAGGCTCAGAGACTGCGGCTCCGTATTCTGGATTTGGGGGCCAGGCGCAGGAGGAGGGGAGAAGGCGTGGCAGCCTGGCCCGGGCCGGGCAAGGGCCATTGTGATACTTGTATCAAGTTTAGTGGGAGGAATCTTTTCTTTTTTAAATTGCCAATAATTCGGATTGTTGAGAGTAACGGTGGCAGGAAAGCAACAAAAGAAAACTCTTTCTTTAAATTCTCTGTTGTATCCAGGTCAAAGACACAATATCAAGTCAGTGTCTCTTGCTTGAAATCTCTGTGGAATGACCTTCTTTGGATCTTCTCCTGCTCTTTCACCATGAATATAAATATTTTCTCCACTTACCATATGTTACCCACGCACTTCCACAGACCCCACCGCCACCGCCCCGCTGGGCTCCTTGCAAAAGGAAAGTCCGCCCTGCTCTCTCCTCTCAGCCGGGAGGGCAGGGGGAGGAGGGAGCAGTGTTGTTCAAGGGACAATGTCACTTTCCTCTTCATCAAGATTCTTTGTCAATTGCTGGGGAAATAATTGACCTCAAGCTACTTCAGTCACAACCAATAGAAAAATGGAACGGTGATGTGTCCAGCTGTTAAGGGGAGGCAGGTTGGAAAACAAAGGTGGCAAGGAAGGAAGCTGACATGAAAAATATGTAAAGCTTCAAGTGCAAATTCTTGGGAAACAGTGGAATTTCATTTTAAAATAAAACCAAAAACCGGAATTGTGTTCATTTGTCATATATCCAAGGTTGCGGTTCTTGATTTGTGCCTTTGGATAGCTTAAAAGGAGAATCCCAGCACAGAAGCCCTTTCATACAGCTGCAGTCTTTTCAGTTCTCTGACCCTTTCCTTAACTTACACAATGGCACTTTTTCCAACACCCTTCACTCAGTTAGCAGCCAAAATGATTCAGCTCCATCTGATTCAGGGGCCCAGGGAATAATTTGGTAGTTCTTTGAGTATTGTTTGGCATTTGTTGTTTTTGGTTTAGTTTTGAGTTTTTTTATTCTGTTTTGTTTTTGTTGTTGTTGTTTATTTGTTAGTTTGTTTTGTAAGTAGCAGGAGAAAGCAGCCTGAAAGAGAAAAGGAAAAGTAGGAGGAGTGAGAGGGATAACCAGAGAAAAAGCCAAGAAGAAATTCAGAAATTGCCTTTCCTTGCTTCCCTTAAAGAGATGATGGTTAGGAGTAGTTTGTTAAAACAAATCTCATATTTCAGCCCACAAGATGTCCCATTTATGAAGCTGATCCTGTTCCGGGTTGGACCAATCAGACAAAAATCAATAAGGACATTCAATGCCACCAATGTGGTAAGAAGCAAGAACAATATCAAACAGCAACTCAGCAAGGCCTCAAACATGAGCTCTTAGCCTGAACTGTGTCTTCTCCAAAGAGGAGAAAAGAGGACTTGGGGTAGTGGAGGGGAGGGGGCAGTGGCAATCCAGATGCTACAAAAACAGCCTGATATCTTCCATGGTACACATTTACCTTCCAGTGTGTGACTACACCAGTGTAGTGGATGTGTGAGTGCTGATGAACAGCCACCGTGGAAGAGCCAAGGCCCCTGCCTTCTCCAGGCCCAGCACTGAAACACAAAAGGTGAAGAAGAAGAATATTAATACGGCAGAAACCCCTGTCACCTGGCAAAAGAGCTCATCAGACTCACAAATATATTTTTGACAGCTTATATCTTCTCCATGGAGTTGTAGGGAGTGGTGAGTGAGTGATAAGGCCATCCTTAAAAGCAAGCAGAAGAGCACACAGAAAGTAAATGCTATCAGTGCAGATGCTCAGTGACAAATATTTGGTATCATTGCAAAAATTTCCCCAAGAGCATGATGCATTTTTCTCTCACAGAATTTTTAAAATTTTTGTCTGCTCTAAGATGTCCCCAGGTAAATGCGATAATGGGTACTATGGTCGGAATGCTTGTGTCCTCCCCAGATTCTGTGGAAATCTTATATCCCAAAGCCATTGTAGTAGGAGGTGGGACCTTCGATAGATAATTAGGTCATGAGATTAGGACCCTTATAAAAGAGGCCTGAAAGAGACTCCTCGCCCCTTCCATGTGATGATGCAGCTAGAAGACACCATCTATGAACCAGGAACCAGGGCCTCACCAGACATTGAAGCTGCCTGCACCTTGATCTTGGAGTTCCTAGTCTCCAGAACTGTGAGCAATAAACGTATGTTGTTGATAAGCCCCTCAGTCTATGGGATTTGGTTATAGCAGGATGACCAGTCTAAGACAGTCAGTGTATTTCCAAATTTCTCCAACCTCTCACAAGTGCTTTCCAGATCTTCTCCAAGGCTTATTCATGTCATAGAACAATCAGCAGCTATACTTTACTTCTCTCAGAATTACTAACTCCAACCAGTTGAGTGGTATTTATTTAAGGAAAGACTTCGCTGCTTAAGGAACTCTCTAGTGTTCATCACTGTTTAGAGCTGCTTAACCTGTTTCAATGAATAGAGAGATTTTTACATATAACATACTTGAAAACAGCTGGACTAGTTGTATTCTAGCTGCATCTAGAACGTCACCTAATGGTTCACCTAATGGAACTTCACCTAATAGAAGTTCACCTAATGGTTCAAAGATGAAGCTGTTGAGTTACTGTCTAGTGATGGCAATGGATTCTCATTGAACTCCCTATGTTCTCTTTCAGTCTTCCTTATGACCCCTGGCACTTGTTTTCAAGGTGGGAAACCAGGATTGGGGTAAAATCTGTGGATATAGTAGTAAGGCTAATTGGCTCCTGTGAAAATGAAACCTATGGCTTGGCCTCATTAGCCTTGCATTAAATCTAACATCTCAAAGTGCAGTTAAATGGACATAGTTCTTACCTGGAACATATTTGTAATTTGGTAGAATCTAATATGGTCTCACCAAATATTGCCCCATCCTGAGATGTTCTGGGTGAAACAGAGGAAATTAAAATAAGTTGACAATTGATATTCTAAATTAATGAAAATCAAATGCTTTCAAATTATGTTTTTCATTCTGCAAATAATTTAGGTTTAAACATCTTAAAACACATTTTATTATGTATGAATTATGATTATATTAGTAAAAATTTTTTAAAATGCCTAGAAGAAAAGCTGAAAAGATATCAAATTGTTTATGTTTTTATTTAGATGGCAAGATTATGAGTAAATGATTTTTTCTCATCTTAATTTTCCAAGATGTTGTTGAGTGGTTACAATTACTTGCCAATGGAATAAAATATATGATCATTCCATAAATATTGGTTAATGCTTATGCATAGGAATCACTCTAAAAAAGTGACTTGACAAGTACAATTTCTGTTTTCTGAAAAAGCAGTGACTTGAACAAGCATAAGAAGAAGTAACAAGAGGAAAGGAGCAGTCATGAGTGCTTCCTACCATCTGTCGGGCATGTCACAGCGTTATCTTATTTAATTCCCTCTGCTGGTAAAGGAGACACTGATTTTACAGAGCAGGGAATTGAAGCTCTGAGCGTGCATGTAAGTTGCTCAAGATCTCACTGGTAAAGGGGCCACTCACACTCAGTGTTTTATGCTTTCCTCCTGCTATGTGAAAGACGTAGCAACAGAAACATTTAATAGGTTAGACAAATAAATAAGTGTAACATCCTGTCTTACCAAAAATCGCTCTATAGAACTGGTCTGACCACACCCCTTACACAGAATCCACCGCCCTGCCTTACACATACACACTGCTGTCACGGATTGGACCAGAATGGTCACCTGACCCAAAGCTGCTGAACCATTAACTTCTCAGTGACCAATCAGATCCTCTCTTCTCAATAATTTACCTAAGGAGACGTATAAATTTTGGTAAAGTCTAGAGTAAGCTTTTCAATTCAGATCTTAGGCCAGTTGGGGGAGTAGAAAGGATTGGCTCTGTAGAGAGCAAAGATAACAGAGGATGGAGGCCTCATGGATAAGCAGAGAAGACGTGCCTACAAAGCAGGGAGAGAAGCAGAAACGGAGGAACAAGAGGCCACATGGTCCTCCTGTGTAGTTCAGAAGAGCTTTTCCCATTTTCACAGCTTCCCTGTGAGCAATGTTTCCCATGGAGGTATTTGAACAATACCACATTTTGTTTGAACTAGCTTGAGTGAATTTCTTCTCTTACAATAAAAATATCTCAAACTACAAGCCAGGTGCAGTGGCTCATGCCTGTAATCCCAGCACTTGGGGAGGCCAAGGTGGGAGGCTGGCTTGAGCCCAGGAGTTAGAGACCAGCCAGGGTAACATAGTGGGACCCCTGTCTCTACGTTTTAAAAGATTAGCCAGGCATGGTGGTGTACATCTGTAGTTCCAGCTACTTGGGAGGCTTGCGGTGGGAGGATAGCTTGAGCCTGGGAAGTCAAGGCTGCAGTGACCTATGATTGTACCAGTGCACTCCAGCTTGAATGACAGAGTGAGAACTTGTCGAAAGAAGGAAAGAAAGAAAGAAAGAAAGAAAGAAAGAAAGAAAGAAAGAAAGAAAGAAAGAAAGAAAGAAAGAAAGAAAGAAAGAAAGAAGAAAGAGAGAGAGAGAGAAAGAAAGAAAGAAAGAAAGAAAGAAAGAAAGAAAGAAAGAAAGAAAGAAAGAAAGAAAGAAAGAAAGAAAGAAAGAAAGAGGAAGGAAGGAAGGAAGGAAGGAAGGAAGGAAGGAAGGAAGGAAGGAAGGAAGGAAGGAAGGAAGGAAGGAAGGAAGGAAGGAAGAAAGATCTCAAACTACAGAAGCAAGAAACACACACTTCGTCAGAATCTCAAGTCACAAGTCTCTGCCTGGCTTTGCCAATGATGATCAGTGCTCCCAAACACATATCCATGTGCATATCTCTCAGGAACCTCAGACTCAGTATTCACTAAGTGAACCTATCCATTTCCCTCCACATGCTCCCAGTGTTTCCAAACTCAATGAATGCCACTAATATCCTCCCAGGTTTCTGACCTGTGAGTTCTCCTCAACCCTTCCTTATTAGCTTCCTATATCCAACCTATCTCAAATTCACTCAAATACTGACCCCATCCTTCTGCTTCTCTGCCCCACCCCAATGCAGGCTCCACCACCTACCATGTTGCAGGCAGCAACCTCCTTGCTGGTTTCCCTGCCGTGGTCTTGCTGCTCTCCAACAGCCAATACTCAAGTCTGGTCAGTGTACACACACACACACACACACATGTGCTTGTGTGCGCAGCAGCATTTAAAACCCTCCCATGGCTTTCCTTTTAGGGTAAAATCAAAACTCATGTGCATGGTCTCCAGGGCCCTGTTCATTGTAACCTCTTCAGTCCTGTGTCTCAGCATCCTGCCCACACTCTGCCCAGGCTGAACTGCTTTCAGTTCCTCAAACTTGTCACGCTTCTCTGCCTGAAGGACTTTTGTGTACCCTGTGCCTCTCAATGTGGAACTCCTCCCCTACTTAGTGGCTCTTACTCTTCTCTTGTGCCTCAGCTTAGATTTCATGCCCTCCACATAGTCTTACCTGATCTTCTGAACTTCAGGTTAAGTATCCCTAGTATGTGGCCCTGTGACTTTCTGTGCCTGACCACCCAGAGTACTTGCCAATCTTCATTGTAATTACTTGATTGTATTGTCTCCCTGGTTTGACTGTAAACTCCCTGCAGGCAGGGCATTGCTCTGTTATATCTCCAATGCTGAGCCCATCCGGTGATCAGAGAAGAGAAAGTGGAACCTGGGGGCCTGGTTATATAGCAACTAGAGCATCACAGCCATGAGGTGCTCAGGATCTAGGTGTGTATGATGGTCTTGGAAAAGAAATAGCTGTAAGAAGGACACAGTAAGAACAAAGAGGCTTTGGACCAGATTCTCAATAGATGAGGACAGTGGTAGAGAAGAAAAGTATTCAGGAGAAGATGGAACCAGTATGACTCCAAGACATTTGGAAGTTGAGAGAGGGTTTCTGGTTTAGCAGGAAGATGATAATTTGGTTTTGTGAGAGTCAGATTGGGTTTGTGATGGCACAAGAAGTCCAAGTGACACTTAGAGTGGCAGGACTCCAGCTGCAGAGAAGCAAGGGCCAGAGATGACAATTTGGAGGTAACTTGTCTGGAGGTGATGGTGGAGGAATGAATGAAGGAGCTTCTACAGTGTGAGCCAAATATAGGGCCAACAGGAACTTTCCAGTTAAGTCAAGCAGAGCAGAGATGAAGATGGAAGGAGGACTTCAAGGAATGAGTGAGAAAGCAGAGACTAGAGTCCATCCCCAGAGCATACTATGAAGTTATGAAGGCCAAGAGAGGAGAGAGATTAAGGAGAAGCTAGCTTGCAAGATTCAGTGCTGATTGTTGTAATGGCCAGCATGTATTTGAGCCCTTTGCATGAGCAAGGCATGTTTTGAGGAACTCTTCATCAATGACCTTGTTTAATTTTCACAGCAAGTCTATGAGATGGGTGCCACTATTATTCTCACTCTACAAATGAGTTACCTGAGGCTCCAAGAAAGCCTACAGCTTACAGAGGTCAGATGGCCAGAAAGCAGCAGAGCTAAGATTCAGACCCATTGTCTTGGAACTCAGAGCTGGAACTTGGGAGATCAAGGGAAAGATGGAATGGCGGGATCGGGGAAGGGGAATATCAGTTTTCTGTGACTCTAGATAGCTTGATGAAACAAAGTGGAAATCTCTACTGTAGAAGAGAATTGAAGTTGAAAAAGATAGGAAGCCTAACTTCTCTTCTGATGAGTGGGGCCAGGAGGGGGCGACAGTTAGAGGCCAGGAGAAAAGGAGGCCCAAGGCCTCTAGACCCATGTCCCTGCCTCTGCCCAGCAGCTGCCTCCTGCCCAAAAGAGTGAGCTACGGTGGCTTCTCCAGAGACTTCTCTGCTTCCTGACTGTAAACAGCCCCAGGGTTGCCATTCTGGGTGTTTTTCAACAGGCCAAGGGGCCATTGAGAGCCCGCAGTGCAGAGATGAACAGCTAGCTTCCAATCAACTTCCCAGGGGCCCGTGTGTAAAGCTCCCTGCAGCCCTGGCAGGAGACAGAGGCCCTGAGAGGAACAGGAGGTAGACAGACCCACCCATTTAGAGACCCTACTAGGGGGCCTGCCTGAGGCAAACAGCTGGGGTGTCCACAGCACTCCGTTTTAAAAGAGGCCAGAAACAGTCAATCTTAACGCGTGAATTTACTTACACCTGACAACAATTCTTCCCCCAACATGGAGACCTGGGGATGAAGGCGGAAGAGTCCTCCCACCCCCACCTCAGCCCCTAGTTCCTCTTCTTCCTGCTGCCTCATTTACTCTTCCTTTATTTCTTCCTCTCCCTCATATTTCTTCCCAAGGACTGGAAAACCCTTTTCCATCAAGAACCTAAGTTTAGGAAAAAGAGAAGCAGGGACCCGGCACGGTGGCTCACGCCTGTAATCCCAGTACTTTGGGAGGCCGAGGCAGGCAGATCATTTGAAGTCAGGAGTTCCAGACCAGCCTGGCCAATATGGTGAAACCCCTCTCTACCAAAAATACAAAAAAATTAGCAGGGCATGGTGGCATGCGTCTGTAATCCTAGCTACTTGGAAGGCTGAGGTAGGAGAATCACTTGAACCTGGGAGGCGGAGGTTGCACTGAGCTGAGCTGGCGCCACTGCAACTCCAGCCTGGGTGACAGAGTGAGACTCTGTCTAAAAAAAAAAAGAAAGGAAAAAAAGAGAGAGAAGCATGAAGGGAGGAGAGAGAACCTCTTTTCCCAGGAACCCCAAGTTGACTTGGTCCTTTTGGGGGGAGAAGAATAAAATCTGTGGACTCACTACCCAGGCCAGGGAGTGTGAGTGAAGAGCCGCAGGCCTCCACGAAGACATGTGGAGGAGATTTGAGGACTGAATTTCAGGCCTCTGGGACATACAGGCACAAGGAGCATCAAAGGAAGAGGAGAAAGGAAGCCATGCCCACGTCAGAGGGGACTGTTCCAGTTGGCACAAAACTTACCTGAGAGAACTACTGGTCCTCCATTGGATGGATCACGGATCTCTCACCTCAAATCTTTGTAACCCCAGCCCCTCCCACCAGTCTGCCAGCTCCCAAGACACACTCCTTTGCACCTCCCTCCCACACATCAGACACCATTTATTTGTCTGCTGCTTCTGCTGGTTTCAATAAATATGGCTGGCTTTAAAGTCAAGGCAAAGGAGATTTACATATAAAAGGGATGGGGTCTGAACTTTCAGCTGAGTTGCTGGCTTTGCAACTGGACCTGAGTCACGCAGATGCTGGTTATGGGCAGCCCACAGTAATGTCAGCACCCCTGGGGTTGTGCAAATCACCAACTCTGGTAAGCACAGAGGAGTCGCTGGGTGAAGGGACTCCGAACCCCTTCTCCATTCTAGTTCTCCCCATCCCAGTGACAGGGGCCTCCATGCGGCTCATCTCAGCCTCAGGCCTTTATGTGGATCTCTGCCTGGACCATTTCTACCAAGGGGCACCATGGTTGGCTCAAATATCAACTCCTCTGAGAAACCTCTCTATTCTCTTTTATTATCTTCGTGGCACTTATCCCTATCCAAAAGTTATTTTTAAAATTACTTCCTAGTCCCCACTGCCACCCCATAAAAGTTCCATGAGAGTATGGCCTTGGGGTACCCTATTCTCACCTGCATCTGGGGCACATAGGAGAGGACCTGGCTTTTATCAAGGCTGCTCTGTAGAAGTGTATCAAATTGAATTCACTGAAATGGAAGCTTCAACCCACAAAAAGCAGCCAAATGTTTAAAATGATTCTTTATCAGCAATTAAAATTTAGTTTCAAGTCATTATTTTTGCCCATCTCTCAAAACAATAGCCAATCTTCTCCCTAATCGGTTGCCTCTTTCATCTCGCCAGATCCTACATTTGGAATGTCGAGAATATCTGTAGACTCCTGACAGTTAAAGGAAACCTATGGCTTTAAAAAGACGGTCATCACTGAAGATTGCATTAAACACGCTGTAAAAGGAAAATCTCCAAAGGAGATAAAGGGCCTCAGGGGTGGGTGGTGCCTGCCCAGCTGCCCCACCCCTGCAGGGAAACCTGCCCGAAGCCTCCTTAACCCTTCCGTGGCCCACACCTCAGGAAGATGCTGGGAAAGATCAGAAGAATCTAAGCACTACTTGCTGACTGGAAGAAAACAGCAAAAAAGAAAAAAAAAAAAAAAAAAAAAAAGACCGATTCCAGTGTTGCTCCCCACCCCCATCCTTTCTTCTTCCAAAGAGCCTTCTGTTCAGAGAAATTAAAGGACTCTGATAGCAGATCACAAATTCAGGACAGAAAAGCTCCACTATGTAGCCAGAGACTGTATTGTGGGTAACCAGACGTTGGGCACTTTTTTTGCTTATGAACTTTTGGACACCATTCGAATAAAAGACTATTTGTTCCTGGACAAACACTCACCAGCAAAGAAGCTTTTAAGAGGAGGGGATATTTTTGTTTTGCATTTTCTCTTTGTGGAAAAAAAAATGAGAGAGTGAAAGAGATTGAGAGACAGAGACCAAGAGACACTTGCTCTACTTACTTTTCACATAAAAGAACTTAGACTAATTTGTTTACTATTGCTGGGGATTCATGTTTACAAGTTCCTGCAGCATTGTGGTAAAAGAAATGCTATTTTTAAAAAGTAAAAACCCACACAAGCCTCCATATTCAGGGTTCTTCTTCCCCTTCCTGCCTTCCTCACTCCCCGCTTTCATTTCACAGATGGCCACAAACACATGAGCCAAGTCGAAGCTCAGGAGGCCCTTGTCTTTCTCTCCCAGACCCCTTTGAGACTCCCCTGTGAAAGGGTCATACCTGAACTTGGAAGGCAATCTCTAGTTCAAGTTCAGTGGAATTCTACTTGCCACAAAAGTCACACCCCACCTGTGCTCCTTTTCAGCAAACCAAACTCCTGGCAGTCCTAAATACACACCCTAGATTTATTTTCCTTATATCCAGGGACCATTTCTGAAATCAAGCTAGCAAGATGTTGAATAATGTCCTTTTTACAAGAGGGTGTGCCATAACTGGGTCACTAACTGTGTGACTAATCACGGGTGCCTGTAACCACAGCGACTGTGGCTTCAACCTGACGTGGTCATTTGTAAACCACAAAATGACCCAGCCATCTGCAGGGGCTGCTGGCTCTGGAGTTTGCGGCTCTTCCCATGCCTGTCCCCTCCTCACCCACGGGAGCAATGGGAGCAGCCCCTGGCTGAAACCACCCTCCCCTTGCCTCTGCACTGGCAGCATCTGGGAGGGAGCTACTCACTTCAAACCTCTTCTTACTCAAGTCTTTACAGGCCTGTGTTGCAGAGACAACCGCAGCAGGCATTTGCAACAGTTGCTCTCTGGCCTGAGTTCCATTTAGCAACACTAAGTCCAAAGGAGAAAAAGAAGGGGTCTAGAATACATTTCTTTTCAAGAAAAAAGCAAAACAAAACTGGAAAGGTGGCCTGAGAAAAACTTCCCCCAGCTAGTTTAGGGCTCTTTGTTGTGCCTAACATTTATTCATTGCACTAAAAGTTGATAAAATCCCTAAAGTTTTCCCCAATCACTAAAGCAACTTTAGGAATTTTCAACACGGGAGTATCCTTTTGCCCAAGGGTCCCCAAATGTATCCTAAGTTAGGAGCACTAAGGCTGCAGTGCCTCAATGCAGGTCCCTCCCAGGGATCAGCCCAGATTGGGAAATGCAAGAACAATCAACCCCTTACCCTCTGGAGACCCAAGTTCATTTTGGGGCGTCCTGTAGCGCTTCAAGAATAATCTTGGCCAGGCGCAGGGGCTCACGCCTGTAATCCCAGCACTTTGGGAGGCCGAGGCGGGTGGATCACCTGAGGTCTGGAGTTTGAAACCAGCCAGGCCAATATGGCGAAACCCCGTCTCTACTAAAAATACAAAAATTAACCGGGTGCCAGTGGTGGGCGCCTGTAATCCCAGCTACTCAGGAGGCTGAGGCAGGAGAATCGCTTGAACCTGGGAGGTGGAGGTTGCAGTGAGCCGAGATTGCGCCATTGCACTCCAGCCTAGGTGATAGAGAGAGCCTATGTCTCCAAAAAAAAAAAAAAAAAAAAAAAAAAAAAAAAAAAAAAAAAGAAGAAGAAGAAGAAAGAAAGAAAGAAAAGAAAAAGAAAGAAGAAAAATCTTAGGGCCAAGGGGCTTATTTGTAATTGAGGAGGATGATTGGTGGTAGTGGTAAGGAAGATCTGCTCCCACTGCCTCTCAGCATGAACCCTCCACCCCATCTCTCTGAAAATGGCCTTACTTTTTCCTTCATGGTCTGGGTAAAATTGGTGGAAGGTACACAAAGGACTAAGCAACCTCTCTTTCAGCCCCACCCCCTTACCTGTGTTCACCCATTCCCTTAATCTTCAATCCCATTTTTTTTCTCCTTATCACATTAATTCAGTAGGGCAACTGCTTCTGTCCTGGGGAGGGAAAGAGTTTTCTCCAAAAGGACAGACGGAAGCAACAAATGGGAAGGAAACTGACAACGCTTGTGAAATCCCAAACCGGATTGGTAAGAACACATCATAAATTATGGATCCCTCGAGCCGCCTCCGGCCTGTCACTGCGTGGTCTGACTCCACGGCACTGCCCGGCGCGGGCGACACTTGTCCATGAGCGCGGGTCTCTCGGGCCTCAAATGTCCCCGCCCGGCCCGGCCGCAGCGGTGGCCCAACTTAGGGCGGCGGGGGGCTCTGGGCGCTCAGCCGGTAGGGACGCGCCAGCTGCGGGGACGACCCCCCCAGCCAGCAGAGCACAGGCTCACCATTGTTCCCGAAGACCCCCGCGGGAACACCCTGAGCTGGCCTGGGCGCTCCGGTCCGAGGCGCCAAGGCCGAAGAAGGGAATGCGAAAGGCGCCGGGGTTGGGCGGGTGGAGAGGGTGCGGGACGTGCCCGCCACCCCCCGGCGCGCAGGTCCCCCGGCCTTGGTGGGCGGTGTGGCGGGACCCCGGGCAGCGTGCGACATCTGCGCGAGAGCGCGGGGGCGGGAGGGGACGTCGTCACACTCAGGACGCCCATCTGGACCGACTTTCCTCCCGTGCCAGAAGCGAGGAGGGAGAAGTCAAGGTTAAACGCTGCGGCGGGGCTGCAGGCGGGCACTGGCGGGGGCGCACAAAGCCGCGGGCCCCTCCACTCGCGCCCAGCTCGGAGCACGCCCCCCCCCCCGGCCCGCCAAGAGCCCCGCGCAGGCTACCGTGGCCCCACCTTGCCCTTTGTCTTTCCTGCGGAGCAGATGTGCTGTGACCCCTGTAGCATTCTGGCTGTCAAGATTAAAGGAGCCTCCACTCTGTTTCGAAACTGCAACTCTTGCTCCCCAGACCTCATCAACCCCACCTCTTGCTTTTGTTTTTGTTTTGTGTTTTTGGCCACAAGTCAACCACTCATCATAAGGTGGGCAAACCCCTCGGTCCACATTTAAATTTGTTTGTGTGACAAATTGGCCTGCCGTTCCACCCTCTTAGCTACTGTAACCAGCACCAGAGAAACAATGAATTACGAGATTAAAGTTACGGAAAAACGGCTCATCCTGCAGATGTTGTCTGCTGAAGGCTGCTCTATGGACAAATATGTAAAGGGTCGTGTGTGTGTGTGTGTGTGTGTGCGTAAAGCCAACAGCCTCACATTTGTTCTTTGGTAATTTGTCTTCAATATGCCTCCCCCCCACCCCCATGATGAAAGGTCAATTATCAGACTCAAAAATAAGCAACCTTATCTGGCAAGCCTGTACTCCCAGAAATGAATGGGAGAGCTGGGGTTTCTCATGGGGCAGAGAAAAGGGAACTCCAAATCAAGCTGAATTGTGTGTGAGTCAGACTCTGGAGAAAATCGTGGGTAAAGGAAATGTGGGGGGCGGTTTCCTGGATTTCTGTTGCAGGAAGAAACCACCGAAGGGAGGGAGGGCTGTTAGGGGAAGAAGTGAGGGAGGGGTGGAGGAGGAGAGCGTGGGCCGGGAAGGGAGGGAGAAGAGCCTCCTTAAGGCCGAGGGAGAGGGGCGGGGTGGATCGGTAGGAAGGCTGGGGCTTTCTTTGTTTAGTTGGTGTGGGCTGGGGCTGGGCTCAGTGAATGTGCCTAAGTGTGCACCGCGCGGTCAGCTGCCCGGCGAGGTAACAGCTGGCACCTGTGCGCGAAGTGCAGCCTGCATTAGCAGCATCATTATTCAGCATTAGAGCATTACAAAGATAATTACTGCGAGTTAGAAAAGCAGAGGACGGAGGGAATTGAAACCCCAGACCCCTTGGCTTATCAAACTCCCAGGTTACAAGCGTAATTTCAAGCAGCTTTGGGAAAGGCACCTCTCGCAGAGCTGTGAGTCTGCCACGCTAAAGGGAACGTTCGGAAGACCCCACAGCTGGAGCCAGTGGCCCAAGAGCTCTTCTCCAGGTTTCATCCTGGCTCAAGGATCAAATTGGGTCATAGATAGGATGCTGAAGGTCATCACACTAACATTTTCTGGTCTCCAAAGCAGTTCTACTCAGACTATCAGAACCATCCTTTTTAAATCTAGAATGAAGTGGGTCAAATGGAGTAGAGCAGGTACTTTGGTCTTTGAGTAACAATGATAGCTTCAACAATTAACAACTGTCCAGCTCTTTTTGTGTCAGACTGAATGGAAACACATTTATTAATTATTTCCCTCAATCCTCACAGTAACCTTAAAAGGAGGGCATGATTATTACAGCCATTCGATAGATGGGAAAAATGAGGCTTTGAGAAGAGTCAGCAAAGTTCTTCAGCATTTTGCTCCCACATTTACTCGGTGTTTTTTCTTGGTCTAGAGCAGTGATCCCCAACCTTTTCAGCACCAGGGACCATTTCGTGAAAAACAAATTTTCCACAGATGCTGGGGGATGGTTTTGGGATGATTCAAGTGCATTACATTTATTGTGCATTTTATACCTATTATTATTACACTGTAATATATAAGGAAATAATTATACAACTCACCATAATGTAGACTCAGCAAGAGCCCTAAGTTTGTTTTCCTGCGACTAAATGGTCCCATCTGGGGGTGATGGGAGACAGTGACAGATTTTCAGGCATTAGATTTTCATAAGGAGCATGCAACCCAGATACTTCACATGCACAGCTCACAACAGGGTTTGCACTTCTATGAGAATCTAGTGCCAACACTGATCTGACAGGAGGTGGGGCTCAGGTGGTAATGGGAGCAATGGGGAGCGGCTACAAATGCCAATCCTGGTCCATGGCCCAGGGGTTGGGAACCCTTGGTCTAGAGAAGACTCAGGCCTACTGTGCCTCCGATTTCCCACTGGTCAGACAGGAATACCATCCTGCCCTACTGCCTAGAGGTTGAGAAGCACATGCCTTTGGTTTTGGATAGCCAGTAAATCCCTTTCTCAAAACCTGAAATTTGCATGAATGCCAGCTCTCCAAACACACATTATCTCTGCATGTATCCTTGGTTGGGTCAGAAGTAAATCGCACAAAAGTGAGTACTGTACTGTATTGTGATTTCTGGAAAACAAAGTATTTTTAAGAAGTGCCTTCTTTTATAGATTGGTATACTAATTAGTGAAAAGTGTTTCACAAACTGGCTCGGCAAAAAGTTTGCACTTAGCACGTGCAGCTAACTATGTGGGCCATAATAAGGTGAAGAACTTGGGAATAAAAATTAACTTGAGTTTCATCTAGGCCAGTAAACTCATTTGCCATCTCCTGACTCAGACACAGTAGGCTTGAGTCTTCTCCAAACCCGGGGTTCCCTAACCCCCAGGTCACAGACTGGGAATTTTTTCTAACAACTTTTTTTCTGACATTGTAGTGAATGAAATCAGAGGGGACATTTAATTTCTGGTGTACACATTGAGTTTATACCGTCAGATTATGATACCTAGGAAGTACTATTATTAATAATACAGATCATAACTATTAATAGAAATGACTAACATGAACTGGGAAATGATGATGGGTCAGTTATGACACCAAATGCTATACATTCATTATCTCATTTAATCCTTACAATGGAAGCCCTGGCTTCTACTCCTTCCCTAGTCCCCTCTCCACCCTCTAGCTAGGAAGCTCTTTTTTTTTTTCCAGGAACACGTGAACTTTATTGAATGCCGTTGTAGAAACGTGTGTGAGGATAAAGGGCTGATACAGGGCAAGGAATGGAAGGTGGAGTGCGTGGGAGACATGTCATGGTCAGAGCTCCTGGCCTGGATGCTGCTTCCTGTTCTATCGATAGACTTGGAAGATCAACACTGGGATGATGATAAACAGAATGATCATGAGGATGTCCAGAACCAGGGCCCAGATGTTCAGGCACTTGGCAGTGGAGGCATAGGCCTGGGCCCTGATCAGGTCACCAACCATCTTCCTATCCCTAGACTTCATGGAGTAGGCGCATGCTATGAAGCCCAGGCAGCAGGAGTTCATAAAGAGGGTGTTAAACAGGGACCGGATGACAGGGTCGGGCACAGAGGTCTCGCTGCAGATGTGGATCATGGTGGATGTTGAGGCAGGAGGGTTGTAGGGCACCCCCAGCACAGCTACCTCTTACTCCTCCTTGAGCATCTCACAGTTGCGGGGTGGCCAGCGTTTGCAGGAGTGAAGAAGGTTTGGACTGTGTAGTTCACAGTGTCCAGCAAAGACCAGCTGTCAGGAGCTCTTTTAAAAATGTGAATGAGGCCCGGCAAGGTGGCTGACACCTATAATCCCAGCACTTTGGGAGGCCGAGGTCAGGAGATCGAAACCATCCTGGCTAACATGGTGAAACCCCTTCTCTATTGAAAAAAAAAAAAAAAATTAGCCGGTAGTGGTGGGCACCTGTAATCCCAGCTACTCTGGAGACTGAGGCAGGAGAATCACTTGAACCCAGGAAGTGGAGGTTGCAGTGAGCCAAGATTACACCACTGCACCCCAGCCAGGGTACAGAGTGAGACTCTGTCTCAAAAAAAAAAAACAAAAAAAAAAATTGTGAATGAGGCCAGGTCCTGCCCTTGTGTTAAAGGCTTCCAGTGGTTTCCCACTGAACTCAGGAAAATTCCAACTGCTTCTCTGGGCCTACAAGCCAGTGCCACCTGGACCTGCCTACTGCCAGTGGACTCTATCAGCCCACAGCACATGCCTCCACCTGCTTGGGCTTCTGGGCCTTTGCACGCACCCCTTCCTCTGCCTGCAATACCTAGCTCTTACCTGGCTAATTTTTAAAAAAATTCTTCCATTTAAATGCCTCTACCTCTGGGAGGCCTTCCCTCAAATCAATCAAATCACCCTCATAACCTGTTCTTTTTCTTCTTAGCTTAACACCATGTAAAATTATCTTTATCATTGTTGTTATTATTATTATTATTGTGCGTCCTTACATCTCCATTTTTCTCCCTGATCCCTAAGAGCCAGAAAGTCAGGGATAGGCATTGCTCTCCATGTATCTTTAATGCATAACACTTTTGGACCATGCAACAATGTTTGCTAAATTAATCGAGAAGCACCCTCAGAGTTAGATACTATTATAATTATTATTATTATTTTGAGATGGAGTCTCGCTCTGTCACTGAGGCTGAAGTGCAGTGGCATGGTCTTGGCTCACCGCAACCTCCACCTCCCAAGTTCAAGCAATTCTCCTGCCTCAGCATCCCAAGTAGCTGTGATTACAGGCACGTGCCACCACATCTGGCTAATTTTTTATATTTTTGGTGGAGACAGGATTTTACCATGTTGTTCTCGAACTCCTGACCTCAAGGGATCTGCCTGCCTCAGCCTCCCAAAGTGCTGGGATTACAGGCGTGAGCCACCGTGCCCGGTCGTAGATACTATTATTATTCCCACTTTATAAATGAGGAAACTGAGACAGGAGAAGGTTAAATAACTTGTTAAAAGTTATACAACTGGACCTGGATGGGCATGTGACTATCTCAGATTGCTACCATTGAATGAAACCAAAAACAAAATGATAAACTCACATGATCTTGAAAAATAATGTTAAAATCAAATTAGACTCTGTAGAAAATGAAGTTACCTTGTGGACAATTTAAATTATTTACATAAGGGAAATATCTCCAAATACATCAGAGATTAACACATCAGCTTGCACATTTATTCCAGCCACACGGGTTAACATTAGCATATTCTGTGACTTCAGATGCAATGTTTCCTACTATTTCCGATTTCTTAAAAGGTTTTGAAGTATTTGAGCACTTGGACTGTTCTCTTCAAACTGTATGGGCAGGTGGGCATTCCGTCCAGTCATTTCTGCCCTCACCTAAAGGAACAAGCAGAATGTGGTTTTATTGCACAAGAGTAAAAGCCAATGCCACCACAAACCCAGTGACCTTCTAGCTACTTTCTAAATCTTTAAATAACTTAGAAACAGCCCTCACCCAAGGGAAGGGTGGAATTTAAATTAAAGAGAAGGGGCTGATTTTATGCTTACATTGCTGAAGTCCCTTCAAAATCAAGTGTCCCTGGTTTCTCCAGACAGGAAGTAGACAGTTTTTTTGTAACAAGGAAAACACCATGGGTCTTATCTCTGTGTTGCTTTCACAGCTTAGATAAACCTGTGTGCCCTACAGAGGAAATGCAACAGGGTTCCACCAAGAACCTGTATGCTGCGGGAGAAGCTCCCTCCAGGGAACTGAAGTCTTCCGTTTCCTTCCAGCGGGAACCATAGCTGCTCTGTAGGAAAATACAGGAATTTGATTGACATAGAACAAAAACCAACAACCTTGAGGGGTAAGGGGATTTTCCTGAAATAGATGAGTTTCCCTGGTTTCACATGATACTGTGTATGGTTTATACTTCATGTACCACAGAAGGCTGAAAATGGTCATTTCCCGGCCCCTCCGGTGGTGGTTTTCCAGCCAGGAAAGCATTCTGACTAACCAATCAATGCAATTTTTTTTTTTTTTTTTTTTACTTTGAATCTTCATGCTACTGAAAGAAAGCCGAATTGTCCTTGCAGGGGTTGGGGGAGAGGGTGGGGCTTCAGAGAAGCAACCTCGAGTTGGTCTTGTTATCAATCATCTCCGCCTATTGTGAGAGTTTGAACAGGCAAAACCTACCCACACACACTGGCGTGATATGCATTTTCGGTGTGTTACTTAAAGCATAAATGAGACGTCATCTGCTTTTCCATCAGATTAGGTTTGGTTTTTAAATATAAATATTCAGACCAAACTGAGATTTTTAGAACTTTGTAACACACAAACTTGATTGTGAAAATATAGACAAGAAAGATTAAACGTATTTTTAGTGTTTTTAAGTACAAAACTCTGTTTTCACTGGTTCGCTTACTCTTTCATATGTTCAAATGTATATACGTGAGCACCAGTGTGTATATTGAGGGAGGGGAGCTTTTGAATCTTGAGACCTCTACACAACGTTTATTTGCTGTTACACTTAAACGAGGTTGAAGTTCAACAAAGGCAGGCAAAGCAGGCCTTCAGTTTGCTTTGGTTTCATAGACACATCGATCATTTCTTCTGCTTTGTGTGGTCATTGTCAAAATTGTCTGTACATGGAGGCACCAGCGGGGCCAATTCGGCCCTTCAGGAAGGGCCCCCTGACATGCAGAAACTCTTGGTATACTAGATGCAATCAACTCTCTGCAGAAATGATAGACTCTGGGTAATAGTCACTGAATGCGTGGCTTAGAGAAATTTAAGAACCCCAGGCCCAGTGGGTGGTGAGCATACATTTCTAGGAAGGCAATATCATGTCACCAAATGGGTCCTTGGGCTGGTCACAGTGAATGAAAAGAACCAATCTCAAGAAAGACTCTTCCAAATTGGAATGATAAACATGGAGACTTTTAGAAAGATAATTTAATCCAGAAATTGTCACTCTCTCCCTAATACTGTTGGGGAGAAGAGGGGGAGGAGGATGGCCTGACCAATGGCTAAAATTATTATGCGCCCTGAGATGGACCTCCCTGCAATGGAGAAAGATACAGGAGGCTCTTATGGACAGACACCAGCAGCCAGCAGTGTTACACATATTCTTGACCATTTGGCTGGTATATTTTGCACTAAATATGCATGAACTGGACTTATGTTTCACATGTCAGTTTCTTGTGATTTTGATTAAGCAACAGGCAGTCCTAAGCCAAACACCTCCAGGTAGCCTAACAAATCATTTCTTGCCCTGAGAAGCCAGGACCAGACTAGAGACTCACTTTGGTAGTGCCCCTGGGACACCAGTCTGACCAGCCAAGTGGCCCCCTAGATGACCTCTCTTGCTTCTCTCTAATTCAAACAAACAAGCAAACAAGCACACTGAAATGAAACCTCAGGACATCACAAGAACCCATGAGGAATCCTTGTTAACGATCATTTCTTTACAACGCTCATACCAGAGTTGCAACTCGAACATCTGATGTTTTTTTAACACGATTCATTACTATTCATCAAAAGACAGTTATTTTTCAATACAATTTTGAAAAGATACACCCCTAAGTCGAAGTTTCTAAGGATTTTTTTCCTCCAGGAATAAATGTTTGAGAAAGAATCTTCCTGAATAGACATACATATTTTTAATAGAGCAAGAAGCCTGGAATATGTTCCAAGAAAATTAAAGGAAATGCCATGCTTATCATTATAAGGTATGCTCAACGTGGGGAGTAAGACCTCTTAGGAAGTAGAAGAAGGAATAAATGAATGAGTGAATAGGGTACCTCTCAGTGAGGGAATGAGCGATGACCGCTCCCACTGTTTTCTGGGGAGATATCTGTTCTCAGGACTTTTTTCACTGCTAGAAGGAAAGTTGAGTGAGGTGATTATGCCAAGCAGCCTGGAGACAATTAACCCAGGTTTCCAGAGAACATCCTGGTCCTGTCTAGGCTGGTGCTTGCCTCAAAGGCTTCCTCATCAGCATAGAGTTACTCAGGTGATCCTTCAATTTCCCTGAAGGTGTTAGACGAGTAATGTAAAAATCTAGAAGAATTGAGCTCATAATGTGATAAGTAACAAAACTTTGCAAGCCTATTAGAGGGGAAAATTGGAAAGGTTGCAGCCAATTATTAATAAGACAGATGAACATGAGCTGTCTAGAAAGCACTTGGACTCTGGGACACACTGCCAATGCAGAAATGCACAGAGCAGAGGGGGGCACCTGGCAGCCCCAGACAAACCCAGCCAGGAGGAGTGTTTTGATCATTCATGTTAAGTGAAATAACATAAAATCAAGTCTTTTTGTTTTTGATTTTTACATTTAGAAAAATTTGCATTTTCACCTCTATCTCACACATATATGAATGAAATTCATTTTTAGTTTGAGTCTATTAACCCAGGTCAGAAAGAGAAGGATAAAGTGACCTCATCTAAAACACCAAAAAGTTTTTCTTTTAGGAAAATGAAATCACCACACTTCCATTGCAGAGGGTCAGGAGCCCTGGGTGCAATATTTAAGGAGGCCTTCACTTTCGAGCTCCTGCAAATGCAGTGTTGGCGCCTGGAGTGAGGGTCTCCTTAAATTTTATGCTAGCCTCGTGCTAGTTCTGACTACCAGTAATCACAGTTGGGAGGGAGGAAGACAGCATGGTAGATAAAATGAAGACTCCTTTATTAAAATCAAATTAAAGAACTGTTGGGCTTCCCATTTCTATTAAATTTTAGAACTCAAATTACAAAGCTCCTAAATTTCAATTACACTGAAGTAGTCACGAATCTACGCCATGGCCCTGTGTAAGACTATGCTTTTAGAAGCTTCTCTTACTAGTCCCGCCTGCAGTTTAATAAGATTGTTTCTTGCTACCTTTGAAACCCATCTGCCATGCTGTGTGCTCCCTGTAGGTGTGGAAGAGCTGAGCAACATCTTTTTTAATCTTTGTTTTTCTTTTTTGGGGGGACAGAGTTTCACTCTTGTTGTCCAGGCTGGAGTGCAATGGCTTGATCTCGGCTCACTGCAACCTCCGCCTCCCAGGTTCAAGCGATTCTCCTGCCTCAGCCTCCTGAGTACCAGGGATTACAGGCACCCGCCACCATGCCTGGCTAACTTCTTTTTTTTTCTGTATTTTTAGTAGAGACAGGGTTTCACTTTGTTGGCCCGGCTGATCTCAAACTCCTGACTTCAGATGATCAGCCTGCCTCTGCCTCTGCCTCCCAAAGTGCTAGGATTACAGGCATGAGCCACTGTGCCTGGCCAACCTTTGTTTTTCTAAAAGCGTCTCGTGGTCACCTTTTAGCTTTTCTTACCCTTTTTCATTTTTTCTTATCCAACTCATCTTCCTTCAGTCATTGAGGTTGTTGGTTTCTAGAGTTTTCATCCAGCTGTGCATCCACCAGTGGTATCATCTAGAGTATGAAAAAGCACATTGCATTTACTCTATAAAGATCTTTCCGCAAGTGTTATGTTAGGTTTATACAGCATAGACAGAGATAATGAAGGCTGGTCCTTTAGGACAAATACCAAATGTGTTCTTTAGGCCATGAAGCTCTGATTGTTGTACTCTGAGCAAAGCCACCAATGGTCGTACCTTCTATGTGAGTGCCTTAATTTATAACATGAGATGTGGCTCCATCATCCTGCTCAATCATCTGAGGCAAAGGCATCGGACCTGAAGGAAGCAATCTGGAGGCTTGTTGGTGGCTGTGAGCTGGCTTCCCATGACCCTGCTGATTGATAGGGACACTCTGTCCTAGATGCTAACAGACCCAATTAGATACACTTCCAGGGAACTCAATGTGAGGCCGTAAAAGAGGAACAACAGCAGAGTAAGCAGAAATAGGAGGAGGCTCAGAAGAGGAAGTAAACAGGAGGCTTGAAGGCATGAAAATTGGGAGGCAGTAAAAGGCAGAGCTAGTCCAGTGAGGAGGTAGAGAAAAGGAGGCGAGAGAGACTGTATGGTAGTGACTGCAGACATGGAGGCAGGAGAAGTGGGAACGGAGAGGATCTGAGAAGCTGACATAGGTTGCTTTTGCCTGTGAGCATCCATTGCCATTTCTTCGGCCACAGCAGCCTGGGACTTCTTGAGTCCCCCACCCCATCCCGCTCTCAGGCCTTTTGTTTTTTCAGGAAGTGGATTGAACCCAGCACAGCTCCCTGCTCCAGGCCCAGGACTGGCCAATGAGAGCATCACACACACCTTCGTGGCCTGGCCTGGTGCTGGGATTAGCATATGACCCAAACCAAGGCAGCAACAGCCAGTGGAACTGGCTTCCAGAATGCCCACAGTAACTCTCTGCAAAGCAACACTCTCTTTGCTGCAGTGGGCAAGCTAAAATTGCCAGGAGCTGACATGGAGAAAGTGGGTCCCAAAGTAAAGTCAACCCAGAGAAAAGCAGAGCTGAGTGATGGAAAGAGAAAGGCTGAGTCACAAAGAGGGACTACCTCTAGATGGCTCAGACACAAGAGGTGCTATCAAGGGATGCCGGTGGAATGAATATCGCCTGGCACTTGCTTCTGAGGACAACAACATAACTGGATACAGCAAGGAAGGAATCAGCCGCCTTTGTTCCTAGCATATGTATATAATTCCAAAACAATGCCTGCTGAAAGAAAGACGCTCAGAACACAGGTGCTGCTTAGCCAGTGATGGTTATTTTTATGAGAACGTGATACATTTATTATCACCCAGTAGTGTCATATCTCACACTCTCAGAGAACAGTCACAAATTTCCAAAATTACCCTTGAAAACCCTTAGAAGGCTGCCACTTTGCAAACTGGGGATTCTCCAAAGTCCAAGATATCCAGATTCTCCTCACTGCTGGGCAGATCACTGCTTCTTGAGCAAATCACCAACTGGAGTTGTTGGTCTCCATGTCGAGGCTTGTAGAGAAACCACCTCTTTCAATGCTAGGGTCACTCAGTTCACGCCGTGGGAGGCCCTCGGGAACAGAGACCCATGGCGCAGATGACAGACTTCCAACTCCCAGCTTAGCCTTCTTCATGGGGTGTAGTTCACTGAGCAGCACCCAAATATTAACTGCCAGGAAAATCTATCTGGAAAGGAACCTCACACTTGGATTGTCTCTCCCCCAGCATGTTAAGCAAGAAAGTGGCATTTTTCGAAGGTAAACTTTGTGGTAATTCTAAAACAGTTACTGGATTCTTCAAAGTGTAAGAGTGTAGCAACACAAAGGTTTGGCTTTCCCAAAAAAACTGTAATCGTTGATGATAAAACCAACACACGTACCATTTCCTCCCTGACCACCTCTGACCTTATTAAGTGAACATCTTTGTGAGAGCTCTGCCTGGGGGAAACAATGTGGCTAAAATTCTTACCACCAGGACACACGAGGTAAAGGTACTGATTGTGTCCTCCCAGAACCAAAGATTTAGCTTAAAGGAAGAAGCTTGATTCAGTTAGCACACACATTACATTCTGAATGCAGAATAGATGAAGATTGGACATGATTTGAGAGAGCACAGGAGGACCTACAAAAATTGAGACCACAGAGTACTGGCAGGGCTTGGAGGTGGAAGGAAGGAGCTTGGAATGAAGAGTGAAAGTCACTGAAGGCAAATATTCCAATTGACTGGATCCACACCTGGCACCTGGGAGGATTAAGGGGGTGGGGCAATGAGTAGAACCAAAGAATATTCCCTTTTTTTTTTTTTTTTCTGAGACAGGGTCTTGCTCTGTTGCCCAGGCTGGAGTGCAGTGGCATGATCACAGGTCACTGCAGCCTCAACCTCACGGGTTCAAGGATCCTCCTGCCTTAGCATCCCAAGTAGCCGGGACTGCAGGTATATGCCACCATGCCCTGGCTGATTTTTTTTTTTTTTTTTTTTTTTTTAAGAAACAGGGTCTTGCCTTGCTGCCCAAGCCGGCCTTGCAATCCTATGCTCAAGCAATTCTCCTTCCTTGGCCTCCCAAAGTGCTGAGATTACAGGAATGAGATACCACCCTTGGCCCCAAGGAACATTCTTGACAGGCCAGAAATAATAGTCCAGAAGGCATGGGACCCTATTATTTCTTGGCTCCTGGTCTCTCTCTACTCCTCCTCCCTGCAAAATATAGCAGACTAATATAATTCTTAAGAGTTCGGGTCTAAGTCAGGTAAACGTAGATTCAAATCCTGACTCTGTCTCCTGGTAGCTGCATGCCTCGAAGCAAGTTATTTCACTTCTCTTTGCTTCAATTTCCTCATCCTGCCAATGAAGGTGATAATAATTCTTCATATCTCAGAGATTGTCATGAGGAATATAAGAAATAATGGCACATAGAAAGTGTTTGGTAAATATTCGCTGCTGTAGTATTTTTACCGTCCTTAATTATTTATGCAGTGTCTGTGATCATTTACATGTGTATAGATTATTGAGAAGCCACCATTCTCCTCTGGGCATGCCAAGGCTGTATGGAATGCATAGGATGTCACTTTGATCGTGTACGTGTTTACAGTCAGCAGAAATTAATTCACATACTAGATTTGTCTTTTACCACGGGCTTCTGGGTCTTGCTTAGGAAAGACCTTGAGCAAAGGAAGAAAGAAGCTTCAGTGTCAATAAGTGAATTTTAATCTTCATCAGAGTGGGCTCTTATTCAAATGAAGTCAAATGACATGTGAGACTTCTTGGACCAGCCTCCCTTGATAGGCAGGTGGAAGCTTTGGTTTTTACATTCCGGGAGTGAGTTTGTAAGGAACTAGTCTTTTCAAAGACCCCAAAATCACACCAGGAGGAAAACATCTGGAATATCTTCATAACAGCCTCCCTCGCACACACACTTGTTGAGAAGTGGTTACTCATCTTTAGAATTTCATATTTCTCTTTGAGGATGAATTTTCCCAATGTTGGCCCCAATAGGGAACTTGCTCTTGTTTTAGAAGAATCAAGAGACATCTTTTGACAAGAATACTACATAGATTGTCTGCTGAATATGTTTTCTGCTGAATACCCGATTAATGGTGGTTTGCTCTCATCTGGGTTTTGCATAAGGAGATTTAGATCCATGAAATCATCTGCTTATCTTTTAGAAAGTAAACCGGTTAAGAAAGTAGGCTCTGGTAATAGGTAATATTCATTACCGTTTCAAACAACTCTTTTTTTTTTTTTTTCTGTTTCATCACAGTCATAATTAATTTCATGGCTCAGGTACACGAAGAGATTTAAAGCGATGTTTATAAAATGAATTAGCCTCTCCCTCATCTTATTTAGAGTTCTCCATTGTGAATATACTCAAATTGTAATGGAGAGGCAATTTATGAGAAAGCTCTCTGGTGTCCTTGATTCTGTATCCTCTAGAGGATTTATTATTTCAGCTCTCCTCCCTTGGGGCCAGAAGACAGACCATGTGGCTAAAAGACAGCAGCTTTGATGCTTTTCATTAAAAAAGAATTGTTCTGGAAACATCCCATTTGGGATATTTTGATGAGGCTGAACAGTGGGAGTTTGGAGATGAGAAATGGGGTACATCTATAACTCATTGGTACCGATGCAGGTTTAACAGGAATGAGGTTGCAAATTTAGGTGTATGAGGCCGTGTGCAATCCTGCACAGCCCTGGAATGGGGCTGGGGAGACCTAGTTCTAGTTCTGCTTCTTCCCCTATCTCGCCCTTGACCCTGGAAAAATCACATATTCCCCTGGTCTCCTACTTTCTTAGCAGTAAATGAGGGGGGTTGAAACAGATGAGTTCTAAGGTTTTTTCCAGCCCTAAAATTCCATGATTCTGGGTACAATTGTAAAAGTATCTGTTTGGCTACTTCTTATTTCCACATATCTTTGGGGTTTGGGTGGTTGATTACATATATACTCATCTTTGAAATTATTTCTGTTTGCTTATATTGATCTATATCATGATTTTTAAAAATATGGTTAAGCTAATCCTTTGAGCTGTGTCCAATAGGCAGCCACTGACTATTTACATTTAAACTTGTCCTGCCGTTACACTGGCTGCATTTCAGGTGCTCCATGGCACATGTGGCTAGTGACAACTGTACAGAAGAGCACAGACACAGAAAATTTCTGTCATCACAGAAATTTCTCCTGGAGAGCACTGTGATGAGGAGGAAACCCATTTCTAAATAAGAGACTGGCTCAGGGGTACAAGACTGGCTTCCTTCCCAGAGGATATTCTTCATTCTAATCCCAGGTTGATAAATCATGATCTCTAAAGCCAGTCCCATAAGCAAACACTCAAATTTTTGGCAGAATTTAAGGCATCCCAAAGGCCTGTTTACAAATACCATCCCGCACACCGCCCGTGTTGCCCACTCTCTCTCTCCCTCACCTCCCCCTCCTTTCTCTCCTCCCTCCACCTGTCATGTCCAGGTAGTGCCAGGGCCACATCCAGTATCCCTGATACACCAGCTCAGAGAGGCAGCAGCTGGAGAGGACAGAACATAGCATTTTCCCTCCATTCAAATGTGCCATTAGTGACAGGGCACAGTATCGTTTCTTTGTGTGTTTGTTGCTGTTTTGTTTAATGAACTATTACTGTGAAATATTACTATTAATGAAATATTACTGTGAAATATTACTTTTCAGTCTTTGACCAGAGGAGGCCCCTGTGTGGGTTGGTGAAAAAAGGAAAGTTGGCTGTCACACAAGTGATGAGCATAAGCAGCTCTTTGTGCCTTTTGAGTTGGATTTGAAAAGAAATAACTTAATTTTCCCATCTTCCATGGCTCTTAAACAGAGACTTCAGAGAGACTTTTTGGCAGTATGTTTAGGCAATAACTTCTGGTTTCAGTGATTGGGCAAACACCATATTCTGCCCCTCCTGAGCCAAAGCCTGGCAAGTGTCCTAGGTGAGCTGAGTGTTGCCTAGTCCCTGCTACTCCCATCACCCTATGCTGCTCAACTGAGTTGAGGAATCAGAAGCTTCACTCTGCAGCTTCATCTCAACTTTCCTGCTGGTCACTGTGGCCTACAGCTTCCCCGTGTCTTTGTTTCTGTCCCATTAAGGGAAAGAAAGTGGCTTTCAGGGTACAGTTCTGCAGGCAGGACAGTCTAAGGTCAAGGGGATGTGTCTTGTAAGAACCTTCTTGCTGTAGGGACTCTCTGAAGAGTCCAGAGGCTGTGCAGGGCATCACATGGGGAAGGGGCTAAATCTCTGTTTTTTGGTTTTAACTTTCTACTTTGAGATAATTTTAGATGCAAAGATGAGTTGCCAAAATAGTACAAAGTGTTCCTGTATGCTCCTCATACAGCTTCCCCTTTGTTAACCCTTAAGTAACCATAATATAATTATAAAATGAAGAAACTTGTATGATTCTGTTAGTCAAATTGTAGACTTTCATTTGGATTTCACCAGTTTTTTCATTAAGGTCCTTTTTCTGTTCCAGGACCGAATCCAGTGTCCCACCTTGCATGTAGGTGTCATGTCTCCTGCTCCCCGCCCATCTGTGATAGTTGCTCAGCTCAGTCTTTACTTGTCTTTTGAAAAATGCTGCTCAGGTATTGTGTAAAATGCTCCTCAGTTTGGCTGTGCCTGATGTTTTCTCATGACCAGACAAAGGTGATACATTATTGGGAAGATATTACAGAGGGGATGTGGTCTTCTCAGTGTATCATATTATGAGGTACCTGATGCCAGTATGTCTTATGACTGTTGATGTTAACCTTGGTCCCTTGGTCAGGGTGAAGTCTGCCAGGTTCCTCCATAGTAACATTATTACTTCTCCCTTTGTAATAAGAAAGGAAGGGGGGAGCAAATGAGATAATCTGAGGCTATGTAAAGGTCCTGTTTCTTTTCAAACTTTCTCTCACTAATTTTATTGTCCCTCAGTACTAAAATTGCCTGCAGCAATATGAATATCTGAGTTGTTCTACACTATTGGTTTAGTAACAACCATGGGGCATTAAGAAAAAAAGCACTATGCTTTTTCTATATATAAATATATATATGTATATATCACACACATATATATGTGTATATATATGTCTATTTTATATATATATATATATTTATATATATATATATATATTTTTTTTTTTTGAGACAGAGTCTCGCTCTGTTGCCCAGGCTAGAATGCAGTGGTGCAATCTTGGCTCACTGCATGTAGGAACCTCTGCCTCCCTGGCTCAAGGGGTCCTCCTGCTTCAGCCTCCCAACTAGCTGGTATTACAGGCACACGCCACCACCCTCAGCTAATTTTTGTAATTTTAGTAGAGATGGGGTTTTGCCATGTTGGCCAGGCTGGTCTCAAACTCCTGACCTCAGGTGATCTATCCACCTCGACCTCCCAAAATGCTGGGATTACAGGAGTGAGCCACCGTGCCTGGCCAAAAGCACTATATTAAATATATTTATCAATTATAAGGCCCACCTTGATTTCAGAAATATTAAAATATGAAAAAAGGAGAGACTTTTCTGAATGGTTGAAATTCAGCCAGTTTGCTGATGCTAAAAGTCTGTGAGGCTCCCAGCCGTGGAACTAGTGCCCCCGCGGTTCTCAGGCCCCTCAGTCTACACTGCATTCTGATATAACCCTTTTATGGAAGCAACTGGGTACAGTAGATAAAACAGAATGACAGTTCTCCACAGGTGTCTTTTGAAACACCCGTTTCAAGAAATGAGAACTCATGACCAACAAACACGCAGGTTCTGAGAGTTTGTGTCATCTCCAGCTTGTAGAGATTCTCAATGCACATTAAACACTCTTACATTCCCTGAGGCATTTGGCAGTAAAAAAGCATGTTCAACTTTCTTTAACTTAGAGTCCAAACCTGGTTCTTGGCAGGACCCCTTTTTTCATGTGCAAACATTGGCCAGCAGGGACTGTGTGCCAGCAACGTGTTTGAGGAGCCCCAGAGGAGTGTGCGGGTCTGGAGTCAGATATCAGGAGTCTGGCTCCTGCTCAGCTCTTAGTCATGAAATCGTACTCCCCATCGGCTCCCCTTCTTTGCTTTCCTTCCAAGACTCACTGATGTTTGGGTCCTGCTGCTAGTATTCCACTGACATGCTCAAAAAAGGAGCTGAGTGCCCCACTGCAACTCCTGATTCTTGTAACTCCTTTTCCTTCCCTCTCCTCTCTTTTATTTATAAAAATGTGTTCTCTCCTGCTTTTCCTCTACCTCTCCACCCACTTCTCCAGTCCTTTCCTATTTAAAAATTTAGTGTTGCTGGTCCTGGGAGTCCGCAGTTCTGTCCATTATCCCTAGCCAACCTGGTTGACTCTCAGGCCTGCAACTGCCCGTCTTGTGCCTACGAATCCCAAATCTGTATGTCCAGGCCAGACCACTGGTCTGTAGATCCAACTCTCCAACCCAAATGCCTTTCAAATGCCCCAAACTCTGAAAGTCCATAACCAAACAGCATGTTTTCTTCCTGCACCTGTCACTTCTTCCTGTATTTCAGCCTCAGTCAATGGCTTTCCAGCTCAGACATTCAAACCAGAAACCTTAGGGTTATCTTTAATTCTTCCCTTTCCTTTGTACTTCATATTCGTTTTATCACTAATATTAATAAATAGTGCTTCCAAAATACTCTCAGTCCAATCCCATCCATCGTCATGACCTTCATGTTTCTTCTGACCCTTGTAATCTCTCGCCATTGGCAACAACTCACTTAACTTTCCTCCTGATCGTGGCCTCCTCCCACTTAAAACCATCTTCCAAGCTTCTCTTTCTAAAACAGAAGTTTTGTATTTTTTTCTTGCAAGTTTAAATGTCTTTACTGGTTCCCCTTAGAAGATAAATATCCAGCCTAGTTTTCAAGATCTTGAAATCTATTCTCTATATCCCCCTTTAGCTAGGTTATTCTACTAACTTTGGACTATTCGACATTCCCTGACTATGTCATCAACTTTAATAAATATTTACACTCTAGAATTCTCTTCTTACACGTCCCTCATTCTACCCCTCACTTTTCTTTAATGGGCCCTTATTTAGCCTTCAAGACCCAATGCAAATATCATTCCTTCTACTAAGTCTTCCTCAGTTATCCAAGTTGAAATGAATGATTTCCTCCTCTGCGCTCTCAGGCCCTCATACTTATTTAGATGAGTTTCTCACATAAGACCCTAAACTTTATAATCTTAGGGATTTTATTTTATTCATCTATCTATTCCCAAGGCAATAGGTACTCAATGGTAATTTTTTAAATTGTTGATGTATCCCGTGACATGGTGTAGTATATATGAATCAAAGTTTTGGACAATCCTCTTCCCAGTTTTAGGGAATTCCCACCTCACAAGTTTTTTGAAAAACAGAGCCCAGTTCCCATTATCAGAGCTGAAAATGCCAGGTTTCCTTGGCCGCCCTGATTGCTAGGGCAAAGGGATGACTCAGCTCCACCACGAAATTCACGTGCCCTGCACTAGGAGTCAGAGTGTGGCACAAAGAGGTGGCACCACAAGAAGTTCTCTCTGGTGCAGTAATGGTTGTAGCAAGTCAAGATCCCAGGAGAACAGATCCAGTAGTGTTGGTTCTTGTGTCTCATGAACAAGGTGTCAGGTGTGGGAGAAAAGAGCCATAATCTTCATTGGATACGTTCTGTGATCTGATTTGGGGGAATTATTCCTTGTTCTCTCACACTTCTAGAAATTCTCTGAGATTCATGGTATCTTGTTTAATGAGTTTCTTTTCTGTTTAAATGGACAGTAAGTTCCTGCTGCTTAAAACTAAAAATGCCCACAGATGGGGAAATTGGAACCAGAAGTGGTTATCAGAAACAGACCTTATGGTAATGAGGAGAATCTGGGTTCGGTTATCATGCTTAGTTGGGACAGACAGCAGGAAAAAAATGCTGGATGTGATTCTGTCAGATCTTATGGCATGGTGGCAAAACGGTTCATCATGACCTGTCATCCTTCAAATAAAATACGCTTTCCCTAACAGCAAGCTTCAGTGGGGACATGGGTCCCTGCCTACAGTGCTATGAAGGTTATGAGGAATTCAAGATCTAAGAGTGGGGTGGTTGTCTCTACAGAGGGGGACAACTTAAAGAAAATACTCAAATATCTAAATTCTTGACTCAAAGCATCGTCTTTAAACTTGGAGTTGTTATAGCAAACTCTTATTTCGTACAGCCTTAGATATGAGGAGGTCAAAAACTAAACTCAAAGTTGGATACTGTATGCTTATGGATTCACAGCTTTCCTAGTCTCTTATGCAAAATGTAGCACATTGGTTAGGAATGAGTAAAAGCCTGTGATTGAAATGGGGACTTGCGGGGATCCAGTGGACTTCAGAGTGTGAGGATCCCCTGGCTCCCCCTGAGTTCTCCATGCAGACCAGGGAAGTCCATCGTCTCTTTTGCAACAAAGCTATTGCTATCTTGTGGAAGAACCTCCCCAACTACTTCATCTGGGCAAAAATTATCCTTATGACCCACATCTACAACTTTCTTAGACATCTAATTAGCTTTTTAACTAGAGTCAGGCCCCAGAATATTCTGGAAGGCCAAGTAGAATACCAAATCTTAGCCCCCAAGAAATTGCACACCAAAGAAGTAATTTAGTTTAACACAAATCTGACAAATACATATGAAGATGTATTGTGAAGGGCCACATCAAGGTGGGAAGTATACACTTGTAGATTGAACTGAATTTCATGGGTATAGGTATATTTTCCAGAGAGTCTGGATTCTTTGAGCTAGCCCAGACAGCTGGGAACAGATTCAGTTGTTTACTTGTTTGGTCAACAGAAACCTGTACTCAATGATAGTCCCTGCTGAATGAGATTGAGATGCCAGGCATTACCTGACAAAATATAGTTGAAGGACTCCAAAGATGTGGGGGTTGGAGAGTGAGAAAGGATGGGAGCAGATTTATCATGAGCAAGTAAGTGAAACACATTCCCTCAAACCTTACCACATCTCCAAAGAGGGTCCCAAGAAAACATTCCCTTCACCAAAGCAATGAGAGATGCATGGATCAGGTGAAGACTAATGTTATTTATGGCATCATGGTTCCCGTTTTCTACAGGACAGATTGCTGATGCTCTTAGTAAACACCACCTCCTGGAGACCCAGAACACCACTGTGGTCCTCTCATCAAAGAGGGAGCTTTTGGGGAGTGAGGTAAGAAATAGAGTTTTGACCAAAGCCCTCTCCCAGGAGATTCAGTGGAATCCTGAACCCTTTCCCCACTGACTGCACATGTCATCTCAGTAATCAGTCCAGTCCTCACTTTAACTCTCCCTTAGAGGTGAAGTAAAGGCTACAATGGTGGAAGAACTGAATGGAAGTCCTTGACACATGCTCTCCCTAGCAAATAATAAGTAAAAAACTATGTTCTGTCCTTGGGGGAACCGCAGAGATAAGTTCTTTTACCGAAGACTTTAAAGATGGAGGGGCTATACCATACAGAAATCAGCCAGAGCCAGTTTCTGTTGCTTCGGACTAAGGATGTTCATTGATAAAGGAACTGGAAACAGAAGTAGTGATAAGCAACAGAGCTCAGGGTGATGCAAAAGATAAAAGGGTTCTGGAGAAGGAATGGCAGTGGATTATCATAAGGCTAATAAAATGGTTGCTCTAATTGCCACCACTGTCCCAGATGTGGTCTTTCTCTACTGAAATAAACCAACTCAGCCCCTGGTATTTTCCATGCAAGTACTGATCTCAAAAATGCTTTTTTCCCATCCTAATAATTACAAAACATCAGAAGAAGATTGTTTTTGGCAGGCTGGACACCAGAAACTTTTCATCCTCTTGCTTTAGGGCTCTGTGCTAAAGGAAAATTGATCATTTTGCTTTCCCAAAAGACATCACATTGGTCTACTACATTGATAACATCAGTATGATAGGACTCAGAGAGCAGAAAATAGCAGGTGCCATAGATTTCTTGGTAAGATAGCATAAGCCAGAGGTATCCCATGAAAATAAAATGAAGAACACATCAGTAAACTTTCTGGGAGATCCATGGGGGCACTGAAGGCATATCTTCTGAAAAGTAAAGAACTAATTGTCTCACCTTGCAGCCCGTAAGAAAGAAGTACAATACTTTGTGAACCTCTTTCGAGTTTGGAGGCAACATATGCCACATTTGGCTGTGTTTTCTCCTCCCTGCACCAGGTAATTGAAAGGCTACTAGCTTTAAGGAGGGCCCCACCAGTCTCCAACTGGACAAGTCTGTGGCAGAAAGATCTCTTCCATTTGAGCCTTAAGACTGGATCCAAGGGTGTTCAAAGTGCAGGTTGCAAATGAGGCAACTATATGAAGACTCTGCCAGGCCCTTAGGTTTTAGGAGTAAAGCCACAACCACTTGGCAAGAATTATTTTTCTGTTGAGAAAAGATTGCTACTGGACCCTGATGGATGCTGCAAATTTAATCATAGAAAACCAGGTGAACCTGAGCTCTGCATTATGAAGTAGGTTTTATCTCATCCTCCCAGCCAAAATTCAGGCATTCCCCAAAGCACCATCACTTAGGCTGTGCAGATCCTGAAAGCATAAGAAAATTGTATGGGCAGATGGCTCGCACTCACAGGTACATTGCCTACTATGTTATGACCCTTCCCTCATCCTATACCTAAGCCTCATGGAGAATCCTCCTGATCAGTTGACTGAAAATGGAAAAACAAATCTGTGTGTATATGACTTTGCACAGTGTGTAGGTGTTTGCTGGGAGTAGACTGCTAAAGAGTGACACTGACTCTTGAAAAACAGTAAAGAAAGGCAATCATCCCAGCATAACTAATTGGTTCTTCTCATTCTGTATTTTACCAAGAAGGAGATAGGAGTTGAGGTCAGGCTGTGTGGACAGTGGTTAATTGTTTGACCACCTAGTAAAAACTTAGTAAAGAGCAAGACTTAAGAGTTGGTGACCAGATCAGGGAAAGAATGTAGACTGACCTCTGAGAACAGGCACAAATAATGCCATGATAAGACTCACCAAAATTCCTCCCAGTGAAGAAGGCGCTCTTTAATAAGGTGGACATGACCATCCTCTCGGGATATCAGTCAGCCACTATCCCCAGAAACCCAGTGCCACCCAACAGGTACATGACGTGAGAGGCCATGGAGGGAGGAAGCTATGCAAGGGCTCAGAGACAAGCACGGGCCCTCACCTGGCTGCATATCCCACTTGCCTACTTCAGTGACAAACCCTGAATGTCAATGTGGCACCAAAATCAGGAGCAGCAGCTTGCCTTCTGGTAGCCTGTTGATTACACTGAATCTTTTCCATAACTGTAGAGGTAGCAATTTGTCATCACTGGAATAAAGACTTATTTTGAACCTGGATTGCATTGACATTCCTTCCTAACAAGCTTCTTCCTTCATGGCCCACATGGCCTTCATGAACACCTTATTAGTCATGATGGTATCTCATACTCACATAGAATTGCTTCTCACTAAAGCACTTTTTTTTTTTTTGAGATGGAGTCTCACTCTGTCGCCCAGGCTGGAGTGCAGTGGTGCAATCTCGGCTCACTGCAAGCTCTACCTCCCAGGTTCAAACAATACTTCTGCCTCAGCCTCCCGAGTAGCTGGGACTACAGGTGCATGCCAACCTGCCTGGCTTATTGTTTGCATTTTTAGTAGAGACAGGGTTTCACCATGTTAGTCAGGCTGGTCTCGATCTCCTGACCTCAGGTGATCAGCTCGCCTTGGCCTCCCAAAGTGCTGGGATTACAGGCGTGAGCCACCACACCTGGCCTAAAGCAGTTATTTTTGAGTGAAAGAAGACAGGCAACGGGTTGAAGTCTATGGGATTCTCCAAGCTTGCCTTGTAGCCCACATCTCAGAAGTAGCTGCCCTTGTAGAACAGCAGCATAACCAAATGAAGACTCAGTTCTAGAAACAGCAAATGTTGGGGGAAATCCTTGCTCTTAAACTAAATGATATTGCCAGTGAATCATCATTTTTGACCTGCATAAATAGTGAGTTCATACCACTCGATGTAACAGTTTGGGACATACAGAAAGTGGGAACCAGTGATCCACACGCAGTTGATCCTTCCTGTGAATAGGGATGGTTGGAGGAATAGTAAAGCCTCACAACCACTTGCAGCTATTTTGTTTTCTGACCTCCTAGCTCTGGGCTTTATTAGAGGTCTTCATAAATAAGGGAAAAATATAAGAAATAAGGCGAGGCAGCAACGGTTCCATTGTAAATTTGAAGCTGAGACTCACACCTGGACATTTCAAAGTCCTCTTGCCACTGGATTGAAAAAACAGTGTAGGCCGAGGCAGGTGGATCACCTGAGGCCAGGAGTTGGAGACCAGCCTGGTCAACATGGTGAAAACCCGTCTCTACTAAAAATACAAAAATTAGCCAGGCATGGTGGTAAGTGCCTGTAGTCCCAGTTACTCAGGAGGCTGAGGCAGGAGAATTGCTTGATCCCAGGAGGCAGAGGGCTGCAGTAAGCTGAGATCACACCACTGCACTCCAGCATGAGACCCTGTCTAAAAAAAAAGAAAGAAAGAAGGAAGGAAAGAAAGAGAAAGAAGAAAGAAAGAAAGAAAGAAAGAAAGAAAGAAAGAAAGAAAGAAAGAAAGAAAGAAAGAAAGAAAGAAAGAAAGAAAGAAAGAAAAGAAAGAAAGGAAAGAAAGACAGACAGAAAGAAAGAAAGAAAGAAAGAAAGAAAGAAAGAAAGAAAGAAAGAAAGAAAGAAAGAAAGAAAGAAAGAAAGAAAGAAAGAAAGAAAGAAAGAAAAACAAAAAAGGAAGTGTGGTGTGTGAGGGTGGGGGATAATATGGGTTTTGATAGAAGTAATCCATCTACTAAGAAAGAAGAAATGGAGTTCTGCTCTGCAGTGGACAATAGGCGCATAGATGGGGTCAGGGGGATTCCCTGGGGTGCCCCAGAGAACTGCAAGGTTCTTGCAACCTGGAGTTGGTGAGTTTTGCTAGGTTTCCTCTTCCTGCATAAATGAACCAACTCTCTTTCTACGTAAGTGAACCAGAGTTGGTTGCCATAACTTGTATCTAAGAACTCTGCCACACTGGGCTATGCCAGGTCATAGCTGTAAAATGGAGGTAAGAAAATTGACCACGGATAGGCTGATGGTTAAGGACATGGATTTATGTATCAGAGAGTTCTTGATTTGAGTCCTTTCTCTGCCACTGTCTAGTGGCATCATAGGGAAGTTACCTGACATTTCGAAGCCTGTTTTCTCATCTATAAAATAGGAATGATGATAACATCCATATCGTAGGCTTTTGTAGGGATTAAATGAGATAATCCATATAAAATGCATATAGCAAGGATTAATAGTGTTAGCTATTATAATCTATGTTTTATTTGAATTGATATGAGTCTTAACAAAAAAATACCCAACATTATACAATGCTACTTATTATCTAGGCTGTATCTGCCCCTTTCTTTTTCCTTCCACACCATCCTTGTTCTTGATGATTAACTACAGTTCACCCTTGCGAAGGTGGGAAGAAGGGCATTTTGTGTGCTGGTGGAAGAACTGGGGTGAGAGAAAGCATACCCGAGTGTTAGTACCTGCCTCTCACCAGCTGGGTGGGCTGAAGAGAGTTGGTTCTTTCTCATAACTTGAATAGGTTGGATTCCTCCAGCTTTTTGCAGCTCCAGCATGTGAGGGCATAAGGGGAAGGCTGTGCTTCTGCTGGACCAACACATCTCTGTGGTATGTCCCGTGATGGGGAAGTTGATAGGTGACAGATAAAATAAAAAATTATTCAGATCCCAACTTTCCCCAGCACCAGACCCAATGACATTTCCCCCCAGATATTTCAGTCAAAAGGATTAGACCTTTCTGAGTTAAGACCTTAATGAGTTAAGACATAGAAAATACTTAGAACAACTTATAGGGTAACCATATAAGTATAAACCATGATACTACACACTTCTTAGATGTGTAAAGCTCAAAAAAATGTTCCAAGTTATTATTTGTTTCCTTTAAAAAAACAGGAAGTGAAACTGACTTGGAAAAAATGACCCAACCTTTATAGAATAGGCAAGATCTGAGTAATTTACTGAGTAAACAAATAACCTGGGAAAGGAAAAGATCTAGTAACCCTCAGAATGTTGAATGAGGGATAATTACTTGGGATATGATGTCATTACTTTACACATTTTATCTTTAATTCTGATTAAGGTTTTCTGAATTTTATTCCCCTAACTAAATTTATTCTTCTAACTAAGTGTATTTTAAAGTGTTGACTAAACAAAGCATTCTAGAGAAAGGCCCAGCAGGGAGTATACATTTAATAATGCACAGTGACTACATCCTTGTAAATTACAACTCTCCTATTCTTGTCTTTCTCACAGGTATGCTGAAATGACAGAGAGTGATCATTAAGTATCTTTCAAATGTTATTATACTTAACAAAAAAAGTAGCGATGTCTTGAATGACAGGCTCTTAATTTAGGTAATGAAGCTTTCACAGGATTATGGGAAAAATATTTTCTTTCTTTTTCGTTTTTTTTTTTTTTTTTTTTTTTTAGATGGAGTCTTGCTCTGTCGCCCAGGCTGAAGTGCAGTGGCGCGTTCTTGGTTTGCTGCAAGCTCCGCCTCCTGGGTTCACCCCATTCTCCTGCCTCAGCCTCCCGGGTAGCTGGGACTACAGGCGCCAGCCATCACGCCCCACTAATTTTTTATATTTTTAGTAGAGACAGGGTTTCACTGTGTTAGCCAGGATGGTCTTGATCTCCTGACCTCATGATCTGCCCACCTCGGCCTCCCAAAGTGCTGGCATTACAGGTGTGAGCCACCACGCCCGGCTGGGAAAAATGTTTTCTAAAGCAATAAAACTGGCATGGTTTCAGAAAATATTATCATCTATTTAGAAAAAAGAAGGATCAACAACACACCATTAGAACTAATCAAGAGTTTAGAAAGTTTGTCAGTGTGATCAACCTACTAAAATGAATAACAGTTTTTATGCCAGAAAATACCCAACAAGAAATTTTAAAATAAGATCCTTCATTCATAATGGTACCAAAATCTATGAACTGGCCAAGAATCCTGAATTTATCTGTGGAGAAAAGTAAATTTGATTAAAAACGTAAAAGATGATCTGAAAAAATGGGGAGCTATTCCATGCCCTTAGATGGCTAACTTGTTACTGTAAGGATGCAAATGTTTTTAAATTAATCCATGATTTCAATACTATCATAATCATGACTAGGCAGTAAATTTTTGAGGAACTCAAATTTATATTACCATGAATATGGAAGAATAAAACACCTAAATCCATCTTGAAAATAGTCAAGCAGGTATTTCACACTATAAAATAAAGCATAGCATAAAGCCATAGTAATAAAAAAGGTGTGATATTGATGCAAGAACAAAGAAACTAATAGAATATTACACACACACACAGGAACTTAATATGTAATAATAGTGGCACTACAAACCATTAAGGGGCAGAAGTTTTAGTAGCTGATAATGGAAAAATTTTCTCACTATGGAGAAAAGATTGCATGTTGATGTGATAACAAAGACGAAGGTGACACCAGATAGATGAAAACCTGAACGCGAAAGGTGAAACTATAAAGTCAAGAAAACCTAGGATAAGTCTTTTCTGATAGAGGGCCAGAGACTGACTTCCTAAATAAAACCAACTTGGAAAACTAACACCAATAGAAAAATGGCAAAGGGGCTGAACAGGCAGTTTATAAAGATGAAATCAGAAGGTTAACAAACATGAAGAGATACACAAAACTCACTGGTAATGAGAGAAATGCAAAACACAACCATGGGACGTAGATCTGGCAACAAGAAGGTAAGTGATAGGAAATGTTGGTGAGAAAGTGGAGACAGAAAAGTTCATATGCGGCTGGTGAGGTAGATTGACCAGCACAGCCTTTCTGGAGAGCAAACAGTCGTTTCCCAGCTATAATCACCACAGGCACGCATCAATGATCCTTCAGTGCAATTTCATTTCTGGGCACAAATCCTAAGAAAGTTTGCACATGGCTGGGCACGGTGGCTCACGCCTGTAATCCCAGCACTTTGGGAGGCCGAAGTGGGCAGATCACCTGAGGTCAGGAGTTCGAGACCAGCCTGGTCAACCTGGTGAAGCCCCATCTCTACTAAAAACACAAAAATTAGCCAGGCATTGTCATGGGTGCCTGTAATCCCAGCTCCTTGGGAGGCTGAGGCAGGAGAATCGCTTGAATCTGAGAGGCAGAGGTTGCAGTGAGCCGAGGTCGCACCATTGCACTCCAGCCTAGGCAACAAAGTGAGACTCCATCTCAAAAAAAAAAGAAGAAGAAAAGAAAAAGAAAGAAAGAAAGTTTGCACACAAGTTCATAAAAAGACATGAAATGTGAATGCTCTTTGCAGCATTCTTTGTAGTGGTAAGGAGCTGGGGCCAACCTAATGCCTGCCACAGGGAAAGTGGGCCTAAAATGTCGTGGACACAGGCGCTGTGCAGTAGGCTGAACAAGGATCCCCAGAGATGCCCTGCCCTAACTCCTAGAACCTGTGAATGTTACTTTATATGGCAAAAGCTACTTGGCAGATGTGATAAAATTAAGAATCTTGAGATGGGGAGATTATCCTGGGTCACCCAGGTGGCCTGATGTAATCACACCAGTCTATAAAAAGTTCTCGGGAGGAGTCGGGAGAAGGCAGGGTGATGGTTGAAGCAGAGATTGGAGCAACAGGCTTTGAAGATGGAGGAAGGGGTGACAGCCAAAGAATACAAGGGGCCACTAGAAATGGAAAAAGGCAAGGAAGCAGATTCTTCTTTTAGAACTTTCAGAAGGAATCACTTGCCGATACCTTAACTATACCCTAGTAAAATAAATTTCAGACTTCTCCAGAACTGTAAGATAATACATTTGCATTGTTTTCAGTCATTAACTTTGTGATAATTTGTCATAGTAACAATAGTAAACTAAGACATGCTGAGTTCATGCGAGAGTTAGAAGCAATGTAGTATATACACATAGAAACACAAATTAATCTTAAAAATGTCAATGTTACAAGAAAAAAGTTTTTTAAAAATCAGATGTGTGAGTTGGAAAACTCAATTATTTTTAAGATGTCATTCTGCCCAAATTGATACATAGATTCAACATAATCTCAAGCAAACTCTCAGGAGGATTTTTTGCAGAAATTGACAAGTTGATTTTAACATTTATATGGCAATACAGAGGAACTGGAATAGCTAAAACAACTTTGAAAAAGAAGAATAAAGTTGGAGGACTTACATAACTTGACTTCAAGACTTGTCCTAAAGCTACAGTAATCAAGATAGTGTGGTATTCGGCATCAACATAGATTAATAGATCAAGGGAATGAACTCTAAAGTCCAGATGCAACACCAAAAATATGATTCATGGAAGAACAATTTGATAAAATGTGCTTTATCAAAACTCAAAACTTCTGCTTTTCAAAAGACTTTAAAGGGAGTGAAAAGAAGCCACACAGTAGGAGAAGATAGTTGCAAATTAAAGTGTATATATGATAAAGCACTTGTATCCAGATGATAAAAATAACTCCCAAAACTTGATAATGAGAAAACAAGCACTCTGCCCTACAAACTGGCAAAAGATTTTGAACAGACACATCACCAAGAAGACAGATGAATGGCAAATAAACACATGAAAAGATACTCAACTTCATTAATCATTAGACAAATATAAATTAGAACCATTGTAAGATGCCATGGGCCAGGTGCAGTTGCTCGTGCCTGTAATCCCAGTGCTTTGGGAAGCTGAGGCAGGAAGATTGCTTGAGCTCAGGAGTTTAAGACCAGCCTAGGCAACATAGCGAGCTCCTACCTCTGAAAAAAAAAGAAGAAGAAAAAGAAGAAGGAGGAGGAGGAGGAGGGAAAGAAAGAAAGAAAGAAAGAAAGAAAGAAAGAAAGAAAGAAAGAAAGAAAGAAAGAAAGAAAGAAAGAAAGAAAGAAAGAAAGAAAGAAAGAAAGAGAGAGAGAGAAAGAAAGAAGGAAAGAAAGAAAGAAAGGAAGGAAGAGAAAGAAAGAAGAAAGAAAGAAAGAAAAGAAAGAAAGAAAGAAAGAAAGAAAGAAAGAAAGAAAGAAAGAAAGAAAGAAAGAAAGAAAGAAAGAAAGAGAAAGAAAGAAAGAAAGAGAGGGCAGGGCAGGGCAGGGCAGGGCAGGGCAGGGCAGGGCAGGGCAGGGAAGGGAAGGGAAGGGAAGGGAAGGGAAGGGAAGGGAAGGGAAGGGAAGGGAAGGGAAGGGAAGGGATAGTTAGCATGCACCTCTAGTCCAAGGTATTGGGAAGGCTGAGGCAGGAGGATCGCTTGAGCCCAGGAGGCTGAGGCTGCAGTGAGCTGTGTTCGTGCCACTGCACTCCAGCCTGGGTGACAAAGCAAGACTCTGACTGAAAAAAAAAAAAAAAAAAAAAAGAAAAAGAAAAGAAAAAGAAAAAAGAAAAGAAAGAAAAAAGCCACTATGTGCTTTTTAGAATGTCTAAAATTAAAAGAACTGCCTATACCAACTGCTGACAAGTATGTGGAGAAACTAAAACATAAACATTTCTGATAGGAAAGTATAAGGCTACAACCGCTTTGGCAGAAAAGTTTGACAATTTCTTAAAAAGTTAAACATAGGTCGGGCACAGTGGCTCAAACCTGTAATCCCAGCACTTTGGGACGCCAAAGTGGGTGGATCACCTGAGGTCAGGAGTTCAAGACCAGCCTGGCCAATGTGGTGAAACCTCATCTCTACAAAAATACAAAAATTAGCTGGACATGATGACAGGTGCCTGTAATCCCAGTTACTCGGGAGGCTGAGGCAGGAGAATCACTTGAACCTGGGAGGCAGAGGTTGCAGTGAGCCAAGATCGTGCCATTGCACTCCAGCCTGGGTGACAAAGCGAGACTCCATCTCAAAAAAAAAAAAAAAAAAAAAAAGGTTAAACATAAACCTACCATGTAATCCAGACATTCCACTTTCATACATTTATCTAAAAGAAACAAAAGCATATGTCTGTTAAAATACTTGTACATGGCCATTCATGGTGGTCTTATTTATAAGAGCTGGAAATCAGACATAACCCAAATGTCCATCCACAGGCGACTAGATAAATAAATGGGTATATTCATACAATGGAATACTCCTCAGCCACAAAAAGAAGTGAACTAATGATGCATACAACATGAATGAATCTCAAGAACAATTATGCTTTGTGAAAGAAGTCAGATAAAAAGTATCATATACCATATAATTCCATTTATGTAAAATTCTTGAAAATACAAACTAACCCACTGAAAGCAGATTAGTGGTTGCCTGGCTATAAGGGGTAGGGGAGGGTAGAGGGTAACAGTAACAGAAACATGAGGAAACCTTAGTGGGAGACAGGTATGTTCGTTATCTTGATTGTTGTGATGCTTCACAGGTGTCAAAAGTTATCTAAACCGGTCGATATAATGTATGCCAATTAGACTTCAACAGAGTGTTAAGATGAACTTGCACAAGTTTAAAAAATAGAATGAGATACGTAACAAGATACCATTTACATAATTAAATATATATGTATATACACACACATACAAACACGACATATTTTGAAAAAATACTAGCAAAAATAAATGCATACATATGTAATGAACACACTAGAAATCTGGCTTCTGGGTGGCTGGGTGGGTGGGTGCTGAGGAACAACACCTGGGGTAAGAGAGAAGAAAGAAACAAAGGACACAGGAGAGAGATGGCATGCGTGCAGACCAATGATGAGCGAGGAGCACAATGAACTAAACTCTGTATGAACAAAAAAAAATTTTCTCTTTATTACAAAAAAAAGTTTCCTAGGTCAACAGGATGCATTTTTGCCTTACTTTAAAAGGGAACATTTCTGAGATTTTAATGAAGCTGATGCAATAATTTTGTCTCCAAAGAAAGGCAGCTTCCATTTTAGTGCTTTTGGAGATAAGCTTGTGGCTTGTATATACCACATCTCTGAAAATCCTGTTAGAAATTCTGCTAGCGGCAAAATGCTGCAATTCAGTAAGGGCATAATTAGCTTGATGTTTATAAAGCTCCATCATACCTTCTACGTAGGCCCATTGCACAGATGTTTAAGTACCATCAAGCTGTGTTTTCATATGTACAGCTAATAATTCCTATCTGTGGTTTCCCTTTAAATAAAGCCAACAGTAGCCAGAAAATGCGCTTACCAGAGGTGTCCCCATGCAAAACATAATTTACTTTTAGTTTATTGCAGAAAAATGTAGGTGGGGGGCAGTTAGAAAATAATTAAAAGTGTGTGCTTCCTCATAACATGCTATCTTACTAACTGAACTTCTAACCTGACACAAATACATTGCATACTGTAACCTGTTTCTCCTGATTATTAACCTTGAGCGTGGCAACCTATAAATCATGCCTGAAACAGCTGGCGCTCAGCATTGCCCCAAAGGTACATGATTACGATCGTTTTATATATATCTTGGTATGCAGACATGAAAAATTCATTGAAGAGGTTGGTATTGTAAGACTTATTGTAATGAATTTTCTCAAAAACATAGATCATGCTTAAAATAGGTGTCTGCTTATTATAATGCAGCCATTTATATCTTCTTGAATTACCTTGCCCATAGCTCAGCCATTTTCTTAAAGTCAAACATGATGATACCTAAATAGATTTACTGCAGTCACTTTGCACTGCTTAAAAGTAGAAGTTTGCCTTTTTTTTTCCCTTTTTTGTTAATACTTAGAGAATCCAAGGGTACAGATTTTTTTTAAAGGGGGGAATTATCTGGAAGACATTCCCTAAAGTCATCCCTATTTACTTGAGTTTGTCAACCATGAACACATAGGGTAGAAAAAAAACCCAAAATATTATGTTTCTCACAACTCACCAAAATGTTGCCCTACTCCTTGCAAAGAATGGCTCATCATATCAACAATTATTAGAATGATAAAATGTTAGAGCCAAAAGGGTCCCCAAGTGTCACTGAGGCCCTCACTGTGCAAATGGAGCAACCCCAGGGAACTGGTGAGTTTCAATCAAGGTCGCACATCTGGAAAGGAGGAGGTCCCTGATGTGGCCCCAGTTCTCAGGTTTGTAATACTGATAGCTGGGAGAGTGTTTATTAGGTGCGGTTCAGGGCTCAGTGCCTGATGCATGTGAACTGGTGGAATCCTCACTGCAGCCTTCTGAAATGGGCTCTAGCATCCATCCCCACCACCATCCGCCTCGTCCTCATTATTGCGACCAGTCATCTGGGGAAACAGGTCCAGAGAAATGACGTAGCTCGCCTGTGGCACACAACCTGCCATTGGCTGAGCAGGACTCAACCAGACTCCCGTCAGCCTGAGCCCATCTAGTGGATCACAGCACAGCGCTGAGTGAACGGCCGCACCACCGGAACTGCTTTCACTTCACCTGGTGGTTTCTTTTTCGTTTTCTGATGGGGTTGGCCAGGCTTGTAAACTGTTGCTATATGAGTTCATGAAAGACACAGTTTATTAGTTTGCTGGGGCTGCCATAACCAGGTACCACAGACTGGGTGGCTGAAACAACAGACATCTCTTTTCTCACCGTTCTGGAGGCTGGAAGTCCAAGATCAAGAGGTCAGCAGGGTTGGCTTCTTGGGGGCCTCTCTCCTGGGCTTGTAGATGGCCGCCTTCTTCCCGTGCCCTCAGGAGGTCTTCCCTCCGTCTCTGCCTGTGTCCTAATCTCCTCTTCTTATAGACACCAGTCAGGTTGGAGCAGGACCCATCCATACGAACTCATTTTCCATTAATCCCCTCTTAAAGGCTCTGTCTCTAAATGCAGTCCCATCCTGAGGCGCTGGGGCTGTGGTTTCAGCGCGTTCATCTGGGGAGGACACAGTCCACTCCCTCACACATGTGCCTTCTTCTGGTGAGAACCCTACTTACAAAAACACCAATTAGAAACAAACAGCCTCAGTCGCTGTACGTGCATTGATCTTCATTCTTTACCTGACGCGAGCTGTTAAAACCAGCAGCACCTCACTTGCTGTGCCCTTTAAAACTGAGTTTGGGAAGGAAGAGCTAGTTTCCCGCAGAGGCGCTCCATGCCCACCGTGCAGCCCCATCCATCGCGCACCTGTGCCCAGCGCGGCCGCAGTCCGCCCTTTCCACCCACCGCGGGACCCAGAGGCGTCACTGCTGTGTGGAGCCCTGGCCTTCACGACTGAACAGCATAGCATCAAATGATATTAATAAAATAAGAGGGCAGAAATTCAGACTCCCCAAAGGTGGGCACCTTATGCAGAAACCCTTTTTCCTTTCACCTTTGCCTCCTCCTGGGAAGGAGGAAAGCTGAGGACAGCTCTCCAGGGCCCGTTGTGTTTTGTTTGATTTTTTGACTGAAGGGTGAGTAACAACAAGAGCGTGGTCCTGAGTGTGCTGGGGCTGAGGGCGTGGCAGCCGTGGGCACTGTTTGCCATCTGGCAGGGGCGGGCACACCTTGGCCACCCAGGAACCTGTGTTAGCTTGGCAGGGATGCCAGTCAGGCCCTATGGCCAGCTTCCAGAAGCCAGACAGGGAGAAAGGACTAATTTCTGTCTTCTGGCTTTGTGTGAGGGCCTAGGGGAGGGACCTCAAGGTAATTCAGATTGCCTAGAAATTCTATCAGCCTCTATGCTCATGAATGAGGAAAAGAATTCATTCCACTAAAAACAAACACACACAAAGCACTGGACAGATACAATGGGGCAACACTCTCTGTGGTACTGTCACCATTCAGGGACAGCATGCACAATAGTTGACATTGTGAACGTGTTTATTTTGTACCAGTCTAAGTAGTTCTACAGGCATTATCTCATTCAGTCTTCAAAACTGGCCTGCACGGAAGGTGGTATTACCATCCCCACTTGGTGCAGAAGTAAAAGGAGGCTGTCCCAACTGCTGGCTGTCACACAAGCGGGAAAAGAGTCCCCTGGGCAGGAGGCATTTTGCAGGGAATGTTCCATTTGCCTGTGGTTTCTCCTCTTCAGGGATTGGTTTTTCATCAGTTTTCCATTTCTGAAGTGGCATTAAAAGTAATCCCCAATCACTCAAAGCTGCTTTTCTGGCTCTCTTATTATCCTCTCACAAAGGACGTCACAGGTGCTTTGAGGCCCAAACGAAATTTAGGGACCCTCTCTCTAGAAAAATACATGCACACATAACTATGCATCCAAATTCAGGGGATTTAGGGCCATCCACATCCCCTCCCACAAAGCCCATCCACGGACCCAGGTTAAGAACCCTTGTTTTACAGCAGGATTTTTCAAAGTGCAGGCAACTAACCACTACTGCATCATTAAGTCAGTTTAGAGGAGAATGATCTCTTATTTACTTATTCTAATGAAATAGAATACAACAGAAAATATTAGAATGTATTGGAATAAGAGTATTGGGAAGCTTTAAAAACAATTTTCATCCAAATCTGGAAGTGTACGAGGCCCCAGGGCTACTTGTATTGCTCACTGGTGTTTGAGAACTGACTTTCTAGAAGCCTTACCTCTTCCCACCCACTCCAAGCTCAAGTCTGCACTGCTGTCGTCAGCCAAGAACTGCGTGTTTCAGGACAGGCAGAAGCCTCATTTCTATAGAACACTCCTTATAAGCCAAAACCACTCCGGCCATTTGCTCAGTGTTTTTAGGCTTTACTCTCCTGTACCACTTCTTTAGAATTTGTCAAATGATGCGAAGTTTTTAAAGTGATCATTTATTGAGTGCCAGTTCAGTGCCAGACGCTAAGAACTTTGCATATTCAGGATTTCTTTTCTTTTTTTATTTTTTCAAGACAGAGTCTTGCTCTGTTGCTCAGGCTGGAGTGCAGTGGCACGATCTCAGCTCACTGCAGCTTCCACCTCCCCGGTTCAAGCAATTCTTCCACCTTAGCCTCCCAGGTAGTTAGGATTACAAGTGTCTGCCACCATGCCTGGCTAATTTTTTGTATTTTTAGTAGAGACGGGGTTTCATCAAGTTGGCCAAGCTGGTCTCAAACTCCTGACCTCAGGTGATCCATCTGCCTCAGCTTCCCAAAGTGCTGGGATTACAGGTGTGAGCCACCACGCCCGGCCATATTCGGGATTTCTAATCCTCACACAACACTAGAAGGAAGGCATTATCATTATTATGCTTCCAAATTTACAAATGAGGAAGGTGAGACTCAGAGACGAACTTGCTCTACGGCACTGCCACTGTGTGTGTGTGGTGGGAGGTACCTGGTTGCTGTCATTATGTGGTAGAGAAACCACACTATGTGATCTGGAGTCCAAAGACCTGCCTGCAAGATTCAACTAAACCACTTGCTAACCTTGCATCACGGAACCTTATTTCTGTAATCTCTAAAGTCACAACTGGCCTATTTCAAAGTTGTATCCATTGAGACAATGCATGGATAAATGCCCTGAAATCTGCAAAGCATGGGCAGATCTGTTGTTTATATTACCTACCTCAGCAACACTCTTAGGCCCTGGAAGAACCCTGATTATATGCTTTTTCTCTCACCCTTACCCTCCAACACGCCCCTCCAATTGCACATTAAATACTTCCCAATTGGTTGCTACTTAAGGACGAGAATGTTACCTATTATTCCCTTTGTTTAGCATAACCCTGGCATGGCTTTCAAAAGAAAGTGTCCTTAATACACAAAAAGACTCCATGACATTTGTCCCTAAGACAGCGGAGACTCAATGTGGAAAGGCCGAAAGCAAAACATGGCTGCATTTAGTCCATCAAGCAAGAATGTCTAGCTACAGAAGGAAATCACCTTGTGGACACCAGCAACAGGAAGCCATCCTCAGGGCATTGCTGCCTCCGTTTTTAGGTCACCATCGGCAGCACCTAAGAGAAGGGGAATATCATGATCATGTTGATGCAGGAGAGATGTGAGTCTTAGAAATTTAACTGAAGTTACTAAACTTTTTTCTTTTTTGCAATAATTCAGAAGCCTAGATGGTTTACACTTAAAGCAAAACAAGATTAGTTTAAAGCTGTTCCTGTTCTGGATAGTGATCTGGTGCAGGAAGCTAAAATTACAAGGAGCAAGGACAACCGATCAAATCCACATGTCCTCTCCCAGGGTCTCTGGGCTCAGTACCTTCCTCATTATTCAACACATTTAGCCACAGCTGACAATCAAGTGGCTAGGATAATTTGTACCTGTAACAGCTATTAAAACAGTAAGTTTGTCTAACCCTTCAAGTTGTTGTGGATTTCAGCATCTCCTTGAAGGCAGGGAGCACATCAAGCCCTGTACATACAATCCATGAGAATAAATGTGCCAGATCAGCATGCACCTAAAATCTGCAGATGCGTGTCCAGAAGCGGGTATATCGTAGTACAAAATAAAATTGTAAACTAATTTGGGTAAGCTTTCTGACCAGCACAGGCATGCTGGAAGCATGTCAGCTGGAGATGACATTTTGGCCATTTAGTCATTTGAGCTCCAAATACAAGAAACACCAAGTGATTCTCAAAGTTGCTCTTCTTCTTGCATATATTTCACAGCATGTTCTCCTAGGCTTATACACCTTGGAAGGCCACTGTTGTTTTGCTCATTTGGCCTGCCCCCAAACACATAAGAAAGCAACATAAATACAAAAAGCTTTGGTTTCCCCGACATCCACATTGTAAACAATATTCAGGTTTTTGTAGTTACTATCCCCAACAGCAAGATTTTAATGATCATAAACAATTGATACCTGCACAGTCCTCAGCAACAGATGGTTTTATGGTTGAAATGTAAAGGGACATTTTCTGCTTTAATTTTATCCCCCACTGCCATCACCACGTATTCTGATGGTCAATGAAATTCTTTTCACAAAGGGGACTAGAGGCTGGGGGCTGATGGGCAAGCCAGCACTTTGTCATTGAGTTGCCACGGCTGTGTTACTAACAGAACACACAGGTTCTATGCAAACTGGGACTCCCAAGAAAAGGAGTTTGCGGGGGGCAGTTTGTAACTTTATGTTTTGGAGAGTAAAATTTTTTTCATGGTTTTAAGTAACCCTTGGGGCAATTCTGAGTCAGTCCAGCTGTTCCTCAGAAGCTAGCCATGGCTGGAGGAGCAGAAACCGGGAGCTGAGAAACAGGCCAGCCTCCTCGGGGGAAGAACAATGCCTCCGCAGTCAGACACAATGGCCGCCTCTCATTTTCCACCAACTCTCACAATAAGATGGAAAGGACCATGGAGCTGCCTTGCAGGGCCCCCTGAGCCTAGAGAGAGAACATTCGCTCTGCAGCTACAGATATGCAAATCCGCTGTGAGAGCTACAATAGCCTAGGAAAGCCCCGTGGGTGGGGACAGATGAAGCAACACTGTTCTGCTGGGGCTATTTTCCATCCTTGTAGGAACCATAGGTTCCAGACTTTGTCATCTCAATTTCTACAAGCTGGGGCTGGCTTTTAGGGCCATTCAGATACAAGGTAGAAGAAAGGGCAATATTCACTATCCAGAAATCCTAGAGAATATCCTCAGTAACGTGCAGAAATATTCAGATTGTTGGTTGCATAGATCATATCATTAACTCAGCATGGATATAAAGCCTGCCTGTTAATTTTTTTTTTTTTTTTTTACTTGAGCATCTTTCAGGCATTCTTCAATAATCACTTCTGTGATGCAGCATGAGATTCTGGAACTTTCTGATTTGTTCTTCAGATCACACCATCAGTTGTTTATTAAAATACCTTGTAGCTTGATCTATTTTAGGTTTTTGTTTAAGATCCTGGACCTGAATTAACATTGATGATGGGTTTATCCTAAAACAGATGGGCCACAGCTAGCCACCACATTCGCTGGAAAAGTCTGAATTCTAGTTCTGGCCACCACACTTGTGTACTACTCGGCCTTGGGCAAATGACCCTGCCTCACCTGGTGAAGGGGTGGTGGCAACAAGACCGGCCTAACTTACCAGGGTGTGGTGTGGATGAACTCACCAGTGCCTATTAACAAACACAAATGTTGAATTCTGAAATGTTGAGCTTCCCAATTCCTAGGGAAACATGGTGAAACATGTCAAACAGGATGAGTTTTCCAAACTGTCATGTGCACTCCCTTAAACTATTAAATTTACAGCCTGCTTAGGTTTCAGTCATCCAGCCTATAACCAAGTTGATGTCTCTTGAACTGAGGCTGACAATTATGAGGTTTTGGATTGCAAACCATTGCAGTACCTGGCTCCTGTCACAGAAGAGAATCAGGTTTCTCTCATTTGTAATCTTGAAATCGAGCTTTCAGATCAAAATGCAGAGGCGGCAAGGGGACAATGGAGGAAGCCACCTGGAGTATAAAGTGATTCCTAAGCAGTATTTTGACTTAGTGCTACTATTTATTATACATTAGAAAACTATTAGGCTGTCCTTTAGCTACAACTCCAAATTTATCATGACATTTGTCTTGGAGCCCAGGAAGGACCTCATGAGAAGGGAAGGCTCACAGCACGATCCAACTGTGGAGAGGCACCAGCACACTTAAGTAGCATGCCTGCAAACATGTGAAATGGGATTCTGCCATCTTTGTTCAAGTGAAGAATATTTCAACCTGCTTAGGAGCTAAACACATTTTTAGAGTAAATCATTCTGCCGGGCGCGGTGGCTCACGCCTGTAAGCCCAGCACTTTGGGAACTGAGGCAGGCAGATCACTTGAGGTCAGGAGTTTGAGACCAGTCTGGCAAACATGGTGAAATCTCATCTCTACTAAACATACAAAAATTAGCCGGGCATGGTGGCAGATGCCTATAGGCCCCGCTATTCAGGAGGCTGAAGCAGGAGAATCTTGAACACGGAAGGCGAAGGTTGCAGTGAGCCGAGGTCATACCACTGCTCTCCAGCCTGGGTGACAGAGCAAGACACCATTTAAAAAAAAAAAAAAAGAGTAAATAGTTCTGAAAGTAAAGATATTAGATGTAAAAATATTTGAAATTTTTTCACTACCTTATTCTTTAATTTCATTTAAATTACATAGTACACATTTGATTAAGGAGATCCAAATTAAAATTCAACTCTACATCTGTAGATCCAAAACAAGGTTTATAGACCAATAGATCTATCGGGACGGTGGCGCTATGTTGCACTGCAAAAAATAACTTATAATACTTAGAAAACGATCATCCTAACCCTTACCAGAAAATCTTCAAATTAAGCGGCTCCTCTGCCAAAAATCTCAGTGGTGAAATGCTTAGAGTCTTACATTAGGTAAAATATTTCAGAAGGTAATTTATTCATCTATTTTGCCAAATGTAGCTTATTTTACTACATCTGTAAAACTGTGGTAAATCTTACCTGTGCTTAAGAAAACATAAAATTGCTCATTAGAGAGCCAAGTTGAATGAATAAGATGTATTCTAACTTTTAAGTGCTTGTTAGAAGTCATTTACATTGTTTTGCTTCCTAATTTAAATTTATTGATGGCCCTAGAGACACAGAGATGTTTGCTGTAACACACATTGCTTCAACAACACTCATTCTCACCTCCTCTGTCAGAAGTAATTTCTAAAAACTCTTCCCACAGATAATTAACAAATAATTTTCATTGAACTAAAAAGAAAATTTTGTAACAGACATGATGGAAAAATTTCTTTTCCCAGTATCTTCTTCTAACAGTAATCACAACATTCTTATTTTAAAAAAACAGCATGGTGAACGTTCTTTATCTGTTAGTTTTTAGTAGTAGTCCTGAAGAATACAAATTATTCACTGAGAAGTTCATTTAAATTGGAGGGTCTACCTCTTCAAAACATATCCCAAGTCCATCCACGGCTTTCATTCTCCATTACTGCCCACTACCTTGACCCAAGGCTGCTACAGCCATCTCACAACTGGAATTCCTGACTCCCCTTTACAAGGGAGTTTTTTGAACTGCAGACATAATGATCTTTCAAAAACAAGAAAATGACCATTTTTTTCTGCATAAAACCTTCAGAAGACTTTCTACAGCACTTAGCATGAAACCCAAATCCTCCACCAGGGCCATCCAGGCCCTATGTAATCTGACCACGCCTCCCAAGTTTTCAAAGCAGATGGCCTCTCCACTCCTTATTCCAAGCTCATTACCAACTCAAGGTCTTTGCATTTGTCATTCCTTTAGTCTGGACCATTCTCCAACTACATCTCAGTCTGCCTACTGCTCATCACTCAGGCGTGAGCTGTCTCCTCCATAGAGAGCTCTTTCCTGGCCATCCTATCACCTTATTTAAGTCTTCCTTGCTCTGCAAACATTTTATTTGTATTCTGTTATCCATCTCTTCGTACTAGGATATAAGCTGCATGACGGCAGGGGACTAGTCTGTTTGCTTTCATTTCTATATTCCCAGCACAGCCTCTAGCACACAGCACCCAATGTTGCTGATGAATGTTAATTACACTAGCACAGTGCTTAGGAGCCTGGGCTTTGGAGTTAGATCAATCAGGGTTCAAATACCAGGCTAGCAATTTACTATCTCAGTAACTTATTTGGACAAATTCTTTTTAAAGACTTGATTTCTTTATAAAATAGAAGTATTTGTGGGGCAAAATAAATCCAAATTTAAATGAGGTAGGTGGGATTCATTTCCTTAGCCAGAGTTAAGGCTCTAATTCAAGACTTTCTCTTAATTCCCAACCTCAAACTTAAGATGTTATGAAGGGGGAAAAACAGCAAACTTTCAGTCATCCTTTTGTCATGATTTTCTTTCAGAGACCTAAAAGTGCAGTGTTTTAGGAGCATATACACAGGCTTCTGCAGTCAGACGGCCTGAGTTCAAGTCCTGCTCCTGCACTTAACTGCTGGCAGTGATACCAACTCCCAGGCCTCAGCCTCCTCAGGGAAGAACAGCACTTCCATCAGGGAGCAATGCCAGGAGAACCCTTGGCAGCTCAGTGCTTCCTCCACGCTAGGCACACCATCACACCCATTAGTATCTCACTGAATTGAAAATACTTCTTACTCATGCCTGTAATTCCAGCACTTTGGGAGGCCGAGGCAGGCGGATCACAAGGGTCAGGAGATCCAGACCATCCTGGCTAACACGGTGAAATCCCGTCTCTACTAAAAATACAAAAAAATTAGCTGAGCATGGTGGCAGGCGCCTGTAGTCCCAGCTACTAGGGAGGCTGAGACAGGAGAATGGCGTGAACGCAGGAGACGGAGCCTGCAGTGAGCCGAGATCACACCACTGCACTCCAGCCTGGGCGACAGTGAGACTCCGCCTAAAAACAACAAAAATAAAATGCTTCTAACTTAGGTAGATTCAAGATCTACTACCAAGAATGAATTTCACTGGAAGAACAAAATGCATTTTCCAATATGAAAATGTGAATGACATTAAAGCCATGTCAACAGATGCTGGAAGGCGCACATAACAAGCCAGTGAGCCCCATCAACTCAGGGGTCCTCTGGCCATGAGCAACTGATGGCTTTGCTTTGAAGATCATCAATGCTCTTCAAATCTTATTCTAACAGTGTCACGTTATATTCTCTATTTACAGAGGCTCATAGGAAAATTTCCAATACTACAAAGAACTTTTAAAAAACACCCTTTAATGACTCATTTTATTAAGCAAATTCTCCCTGCTAACATCTTTGTTACTTAAATACTTAAATTCCCTATACTTTAGGCAGATCTAGTTTTTACTTTTCGGTGTTTGAATAATTCCCTTTCAAAAAATATTCTCTTCAAGGCACTTTCCTCCAATGTGCACAGCCCATTCACTTTCAGCAGACAACGGTGATGATAAATAAAAGCCATCACAGGATCTGTAAGGTGGACGGTTCACGTTGTTCCTTTCCCAGAATCATTAAGGGGCATAAATGAACTGAATCTCATTGTCTGGGAGGAATTTGGACCACCTGTCTGGCAGCACACTGGCTGGGGGTGGACTGTGTGCGGACGTCCTGGGGGGAGGGTGTGGAGGAAGGCAACACACACAAAACACTCTCGTCCACATCCCTTCCTCTGCTTTTTAACTGGATGAAAATATGGCTTTGTGTTGGTTCAGGTGACATAAAAAGGTGAAAACAGTAGATCTCAAATTATATTTTACTTTAAATATCAAAGGTCGAAAAGGGGTCCACAAATCAGTAGCTCCTGAGACCGTGCGTGCGCGCGTGCGTGCTTAAGTCGGTCTGTTTCAATTCCACATGGGTTTTTCCACACACTGGTTCCTGGCATCGAGCGCTGGTCTGCAGGACACCAGAGTGCCTTTGTGTCCCTTGCTGACACTACTGCATTGTGTTTTTCTACCCATTAACCAAGGATAAATGACCTAGATATTGTGCCTATTAAAGCCTCATTTTTCTTTTGCCCTTTTGTTCTTCAGTGTACCACATTATCACACGCTGCACACATTTCTAAGTATTCTCAGTCTCAGATGCCCTTTTGAGGGAGTAATAGGAGCTTTTTGTATGCATTTCTGTTGAGATATCTGGAGTGGAATTATGTGAGAGTAATTCAAGGTTTTCTTTCCTGTCTAGTCTTGGAGACAGTTTAGTGTATTACTAAAAGCTAATCTAGTATAAGAGGATATATCAAGAAACTACAAAAGCCAGAATGCTGTATTTGCATCTATTGCGAATACAAAAAATAGAGTGAACACCAGTTTCCCTATATACTACATTCTATAATTACATCTCTGCATATCATGGGTCACTTTTATTAAAAGCATCATTACTACAGTTGGCAGCAATTTACATTTTATCTTACATGATAGCAGTTTTCCAAGAAAAAAATAAAAGGACATCACAACAAAGAAAAACAATACATTTACAAAGTCATGTCTGTAAACTTCAAGGCTAGTTTAGAGCTGAGGTAATGCTGTTTTAGCTTTGTGGCTAAAGTAACAAAGTCCTTTAATTTAAAAAAGGTACCTGATTCTCTCTTCTCTCACTCTTTATTTATTCATCTATTTATTTTGTTTTTACCAGTGCATTACAAGACCACAAGACAATGGAACTGTAGTTCTGTCTGGCAAGAACCCTCCCAGTAGGTGAGTTTTCCAAAGGGACCCTTCACATTCAACAGCTGCCTTATTATTGCTGCGCCTCGGGACAGAGGCGTTCACACTAGCGTGGAGATTGTCAGAGTGGGTGGATGTGTGTGGATGCGCGAGTGTGGGAACCCCATACAGTCAAAAAGGGAAACAAATGAGCAAGGATGATATGTATGGTAAATTTCAGCTTGACCTTCACAGCAAAAAAATTAAAAATTAAAATTAAAAAATTAAATATATAACTTCATACTTCCTTTGAGCAGCACCTTCTTCCATTAGTGCCCCTCAGTTACAAATTGCTCTTTATTATAATACCAATGGTACCAAGAGAAAAAAAAAAAGCAGAGCATTATGTAAGTTTCCTTAAAAAGACATGATCACCTCTCAAATTTCATCTCTCCTAGGGATAATAAATAATGCACTGCACAATACTTAATGACCAAGATACCTTTTGACACACCTGTATAACATGACTTGAACTTTTTTTTTTTTTTGCTACACTATGTTACAGAACAGCTTATAAAACTAGGTATGAACATTAACTGTGAGTGTAAACAGTAGGACTACCACTTGTCAAAAGTTTTAAACACTTGAACTGGAACTGGTACTGGTTATTCATCATTTTCATTGTTTTCTATTTCGTCCCCCCCATCAAGTGAGTCTAGCTCTTCACCCTGTGCTATTTCGTCTTCTAAGAGGGAGGACTCTGCAGTCTTATCCAGGCTCTCCTCGGCATCGCTGCCTCCAAGGGTCTCTCCATCTTTAAAGGGTCCTCCCTCGGCCTTGTCAGCAGCAGCCTTTTCTTCGCTTGAGCCCACGGCATTCTGAAGTCCTGCCAATGCTGGGAACCCAGGCAGCGTCAATCCCCCCAGTCCTGGAGGTAGAAACATGGATGGGTAGAAGAGGCCTGGGGCCATGGTGGACAGGAGGAAAGGGTTGAAGGCTAGTGGGTTTGAGGGCAATCCGGCCGGGGCAGTAGCAGCACCAACAGATCCATTCGCAGAGTCAGCAGCCGAAACAGCATCTGTGCTTTTCTCAGAGTCTTTGTTCTCGTCTTCATTCTCATTTCCTTTCTCCTCTCCTTTTGAAGTGCTGTCTTCCGGTTCTCCTTGACTAGAAGCAGTAGTGGTGTTTCCAGTAGCAGCTGACAGAGGGTTATTCAACAGCCCGCCCAAGCCAAACACGTTGGGCAGGCCCGCCATTCCTGGCAGCATCAGGGGCAGCACAGCAGCAGGGTTCTTCGCATCGCCTCCGGCGGTGGCAGCTGTTGCCAGTCCTGGAGGGAAGCCCATGAGGCCTGCCAGCTGGAGCGACTGGAGATTCTGGAGATTCTGAAGGCTCGTCAGGTCCATTCCAGCAAACAGGCTGTTCACCAGCAAAGGGTTGATCCCTGACGTGGAGGCCACAGCAGCAGCGGCCGCGGCTGCTCTGGCGATCTCACTTTTGGGCCTTCTTCCTCTTCTGCTCGCTCCCTCTCCCCGCACCACAGGCCCAGTGAGAAGGCGGTCAAACATCGACTCGGGAACAAAACCCTGGAGGAGAGGGGAGGCAAACAATGGCTATAAAGGCTGCCGAAGACAACTTGATCTCAATGTGAGCCTCTGTGGTGAACCTGCCATTCCAAATAGAAAGACCTAAGTAGTTCTTCCCTTCTAACAGCTCAATGATAAAACTTAATGACAGCAAAACTTGTTTTTATTATTATGTTAGCTTGCTGAACTGCAGAAAAATTGCTCAAGGCTACTCATCAGTGAGGTAAATGTCAAGTTAGCTGCATCCATAACTAACTCAAGAAATCATACATCAGGAAGTACATGATGGGGTACAAAAATAAAGTTAGACAGGATGAGTAAGATCTAGTTTTCGGTAACAACAGGGTGACTACATAGTCAACAATAATTTATTGTATGTTTTAAAATAACTAAAAGAGTATAATCGCATTGTTTGTAATACAAAGGGTAAATGCTTGAGGTGATGCATACCTCATCTACCCAAAGTGATTATTATGCACTGTGTGCTTGTACAAAAATATCTCATGTACCCTATATATACACCTACTATGTACCCATAACACATTTTTATAAAGGAAAGTACATAATGTACAATTATATCAAATCATCACTTGAAGCCAGGTGCCGTGGCTCATGCTTGTAATCCCGACACTTTGGGAGGCCAAGATTAGAGAGGATTTCTTGAGCCCAGGAGTCTGAGACCAGCCTGGGGCACATAGCAAGACCCTATCTCTATGAAATTAAAAAAAATTATCCAGGTGTGGTGGCATATGCTTGTCATCTCAGCTACCTGGCTAATCAGGAGGCTGAGATGGGAAGACTGCTTGAGCCCAGGAGTTTGAGGCTGCCAAGTGAGCTATGATTACACCATTGCACTCCAGCCTGGGTGACAGAGCAAGACCCTGTCTCTTAAAAGAAAAAAACACCATGCTGTACACCTTGAATATATATTTGATTCATCAGTTAATTTTTGTCAATTAAATATCTGTAAATTAAAAAAATTTTTGGCTGGGCAGTGGCTCACACCTGTAATCTGAGCACTTTGGGAGGTCATGGCAGACAGACTGCTTGAGGTGAGTTCGAGACCAGCCTGGGCAATGTGGCAAAATGCCTTCTCTACAAAAAATACAAAAACTAGCCAAGCTTGGTGATGTGTGCCTGTAGTCCCAGCTGCTTGGGAGGCTGAGGTAGAGGATTGCTTGAGCCTGGGAGGTTGAGGCTGTAGTGAGCTGTGATTTTGCCACTGCACTCCAGTCTGGGTGACAAAGACCTTGCCTCAAAAAACAAACAAACAAAAAAGATATTGTATGGGAGAAAATTTATGAAATAGTATAACATAATATAAACCCAGGATGTTTTATCCCCTCTATAATGTGTTATTTTGGATATTTCAAATATGTGTAAGAGAAAAAGTATTTTTGAAATATGGAAAATGTAATTATATTTTATTATCTACCCTAGAAAAATGAAAACTTATGTTCACACCAAAACCTGTACACAATTGCTTATAGCAGCTCTAGTCATAGTTTCAAAAATCAGGAAATAACCCAGATGTTCTTCAGCGTGTGAGGGCTAAGCCGTGCAGTGTCACATCTATGCAATGGAGAGAGCTACTCGGCAACAGAAAGGAGCGAACTGTGACACGTGACCATCGATGACCTTCCATATGATGAGCAAAAGAAATTGCTCAGTTCTTCCAAACTTATGTCCTTCATGCTTACATTTTATGACATTCTCAAAAAGACAGGGATGGAGAACAGGTCAGTGGCAGCCAGGGGCTGGGGGTAGGGGAAAGGACAGTATGAGGGAACTTGAGGGGGTAGGGGGATGGAACCCTATTCTGACTAAGGTGTCAGTTCACAAACTCACACGTGTGTTAAGACTGACAGAACGTTACACTGAAAGAAAAGTCAGTTTTAATGTATAATTAAAACAAATAATCAGCATGTCATGAATGAACTTTTAAAAAGCTAGTAATAACAAAATCTTTTAGGTAGAACTGTTGTATTTTTTTGTTGTTTTTCTTAAATCAGAAATCACAGTTAATCTTAATGATCTCAACCACCATACATCCCATTCCACAGGTGAGCTGTTAAGTAGACTTACCTGGGGCAGTTCCCCTTGGAGAAGTCTACCTCCAAGACTGTGAATGTATGTTTCCATACAAACCTTTTAAATTGGAGCTGACAAATGAATTCACTTTGGATTAATGATGTATTGATGTAAGAAATGATATATTAATGATGTATGAAATGATGTATGAAAATGATGTATTATGTCAATTCTTTTAAGCTAAGAATAAGTTACAACTGAATAATTAATGCCCAACAGAAAACAAGAAAGACTCGGGAAAACAGTTTTGTATAGCTACCTTTCTTGACAGAAATGCAGTTTGTACTTACAGATTGCTTAACTATATCAGTCCAGTCTGGAGCAACTGCAAATTCAGGATTTTCTTCTAGCCACCTGGGTAGATCCTTCATCGGAGGCGCCATAGCTCCACCCATCTGGGTAGAGGCATTTGACAAATGATTAAAAACACAGTCTTCCCTCTCCTCTCTGTTAATCTACTCCCTACTCCTTCTATAATACACACACACACACACACACACACACACACACACACACATATACATATGCAATCTGGCAGACAGGATTCTTTTCCCTTATAGAAGAGGGCAGGATAAAACACTTCTTTCTGGGCTAAGAAATCACATAGTGATCAGTTCCCTTTCCCAGCGTTTACCTTCTTCCCATTTCGTTTATTGACAACAGGCACCCTTTCTTCTCCCGTCAAAGTGTTTATATCCAATTTATTAGGGTTTCGACATCTATGTCGTTTCTGTTTCGGTTTCTGAAATGAGGAAAATAGCACATCTGCATTCTTCTGCAAAAGAAAAAACATATTTAGTAAAACTGGTATTTAGTACTTAGTCTTCTCTATATAAATGCCAAAGAAAACTGTCAGATCATCTTCAATTATTATGGAAGTTTCAAGAATCATTTTAATTATTAATATTAGAAACCATATTCTTCTCTTTGAAAGAAAAAACTCCTTCTTTACCCCTGTCCATTAAGGAACATGTAAGTGCTGGCTTTTCCTTTTGTCTATCAATAAGCTCACTTAAAGTTTTTCTTTAAATGTTTAACCAAGTTGTGATATTTTTAAAGGAGGCTTTCTATAGTACTTTTACTAATTTCTAGTTAGTGGCTTGAATGAACACAAGAGATGATACCCCATCAACAACATGAGACTGTCTGTAATGGGAACTAACCAACAAATAGACAGATCTTGTGAGGGGGTAGGGGTACATTCTGAGTGGCAAGAACACTAGGCTGAACAAACAAAATAACACAACAAAATAAAATGTAAAACCCCACATTTAAGTTTTTAAAAATCAATCACATAAATTTGGAAAGCAAAAGACTTGCATTGCTAGCCAGCAAACAGTTTGTGTGACAAACCATTTGGAGATATGAACTGTCTAATGTTTAATATAAGGCACCAGCGTTAGTTGCCGTAAAAGCAGCTAATACAATCTTGGGCTGCACTAACTGGTCAAATCTCTGGAAGTAATGGCTTCATAGCACTCTGGGATGGCGAAGCCTTGTCTGGAGACTAGAGAAAGTGCATTCAAGAGTGTTACCCCAATACTAAGACCGCCTGGAAACAATGCCATGGAAAGAATAACTGAAGAAGTCACATGAGTTTGACGGGAGAAGCAAACAGTAAGGAAATGCATAATGCACATCTTCAAATAACCATAAGGCTGCCTTCAGTAAGACAGACCTAAAGCTAGTATCTGAAATGAAGAAGATTCAACAACAAAGACCTGGGAAATGTTTGAGACCAGGAAACATTCAAGGAAAAGGCAGAGGGACCAGCTTTCAGGGATTTCTATGTTGTAAGGGAATGAAGTGGACCGGCCTGCAATGTTCCTTCCAACTCTAAACTCTGCAATACTCACTGGTACATAACTTGGCATATCAACAGTGTAAGTAGGGTGCAGCTTCAGCCATTCAACTAAATCCTTATTTTTAGGAGCATCTTCCCCCACCAGCCTTGTCCCATCTTCGAGATTGATAACAGGGATCCGTGTGTCTGGGTCCAGCTGTCCGGGAGAAGGAATGTTTCTTGTTGGTGGGGTCTCTATATCTTCTTCAAAAGCTTTGGTCACCTCAGCATCCTCCTGCAGAAAGTTCACAATGGTATGAATTCTCACACAAAGAGAGAGCCTCTGACAATGTCCTATTTCAAGAAAATGCTATCCTAGAATGGATCTTTGATCAAAAAGGGAAAATAGTTACTAGAAACAATGTCAGTTTGGGAACAGCTATTAAAAGTCAGAAAAAGAGGCTGGGTGCAGTGGCTCACGCTTGTAATCCCAGCACTCTGGGAGACTGAGGTGGATGGATCACCTGAGGTCAGGAGTTATAAAAAATACAAAAAATAGCCAGGCATGGTGGTGCTTGCCTGTAATCCCAGTTATCTGGGAGGCTGGGGCAGGAGAATCACTTGAACTCAGGAGGCAGAGGTTGCAGTGAGCAGAGATTGCGCCACTGCACCCCAGCCTAGGCGATAGAGTGAGACTTTTTCTCAAAAAAAAAAAAAAAAAAAAGTTAGAAGACGAAACTTTTATATCATTCTTCACACTGTAGAATAGTAAGAAGGTAAAAAATGTATAGTCCACTAAGGTTCCATGCTTTGAAACCCTAAGCCAGCCACTGGGAATACAATATGGGGAGTATAGTCTGAGCTGATATGCATGAAGGGCGGCCTCTCAAGCTCTCTTGGAGATCCCCAAATTAAATTAAAGACAAATTTAATTTATCAAAATAAATTAAAGATATTATTTAATAATGTTTAGATATTAATTAATTAACAAAATAAATTGAAGATAATTTATACTAAAGGAATTTCTAAAAGCCAGTTTATATGCAACTTATTGGCAATCTGTGCACAATATAATTTTGCTGGTAGTGGGACATTCTGTCTCAGGTATGTGTGGCAACATTGGAAAGAACAACACTAACTGAAGTCTACAGTTATTTCAACCTCCAGACACCCATTTCTCCTTCCCCACAGCTCTACCATGGTCCAGGCCTGCGTCACTTCCCACCCAGGTTATTGCAATATTCCTAAATGGTCTCCCTGATTCTAACCCCACCTGTCTTCAATCCAACCTCCACACCACAATGCTGGAGTCAGTTTTCTAAAATGCAGCTTTTCCCAGTTCAAAAAATTATGTCATCACTCTCCTATTTTTTTCAATAACTGTATTCCTATTACCTCCAGGACAAAATCCAAGTTCTTCCGAATGGCATCAAAGCCCTCCATGATTTGCATCCTGCTTTCTCTCCAAGCTCATCTCTGCTGAAGCTCACTTCCTCAGCAAATTCCTCAGTTTGTCAGACCCAAGAGACTCTCTACTCTTACACATGTTCTCTGCCAACCCTTTTAAAATGACCAACTCCTGCATGATCTTCAAAACTTAACTGAAGTACAGCCATCCATAGGGAAACTTCTTCATCTGTTTCTCCCCATATCCTCTTCCCTCTACTCCCAGGCTTCCTTTGGGCTCATAAAGTACCCTAGACATGTCTTGGTCATGGCACACGTGCACAACCAGGACACATTATTATTTATCTGTTACCCCTTCCTAAACACTGCATTCTCTAGTGCAAGCACTTGTCAGGACTGTGTTTTTTGACTCTCAGTGCCGGCACAGGGAATAGTGCCAGCTTGTCCACTGTTGCTGAATGCATTCTTTTTCATGGCAGCACAGTTAAGAGTGCTGACAAAATACTAAATTCTAGGATCTGTCCTCTTTCATCCAGGTAACACTGCTGGCCTTTACATCTCTTTCCTACTCGGTTTATTTACAGATCGATCAGTGCTTTCCTTGTATTTTATGTGCATGCACATCACCCCCGACAACACCAAATGAGGAATCCCTACATTTCAAAATGTGACAGTTAAAAAAAAAAAAGTTTTAAAAACACATTCTCTAACTTCAATTAGGAATTTTCTCAGGCTTTCTAAATGTGACTTCAGAAAAATATCAACAAATTCTTAAAGACTTAAAATAGTGAAATGAATAAAATCAGTCTCACATTTAAAATAGGGTGTGTAGAAGAAAGCACCTGGGTTGCATTACTAATTCCTAACACCTGGTCCAGAGATAAAGCTGTGTCATGATCCAAATATTGAACATAATTGCCTGTAATCCCAGTACTTCAGGCGGCTGAGGTGGGTGGATTACTTGAGCCCAGAAGTTCGAGACCAGCCTGGGCAACATGGTGAAACCCTGTCCCCACCAAAAATACAAAACAATTAGCCGAGTATGGTAACACACGCCTATAGTTCCATCTACTCGGGAGGCTGAGGTGGGAGAATCACTTGAGCCCGGGAGGTGAAGGCTGCAGTGAGCCAAGATTGTGCCACTGTGCTCCAGCCCGGGTGACAGAGTGAGACCCTGTCTCAAAAACAAACCCTGTTTCAAAACACAAAAAACCCTACAAATATTGAATATGATAATAAACAAAAAGAAGTGTCAGCTGCAGAAACTTCCTAATTTGTTAAAGTTTATGGAGAAAGAATTTATCAGTCAACAAAATCTATCAAAGAAGTAGTTTCAAACAGAAAGGCTAATCACTAGTGCTACAACTCTGTTTCAGGGCCATACCCCTAGAAATGGTGTTTTAACTTACGGAAAACATATAAGTCACAGCTAGTCCATTACAAAGTATACTTTTACAGGATTCCGAAAACAATCATACCATCAACAAATGTGACCATTATGATGACTGGTGCATTGGTAATCAATTTTGAAAAAAAATTTTTTTTATTTTTTTGAAACGCAGTCTTGTTCTGTCGCCCAGGCTGGAGTACAGTGGCGCGATTGTGGCTCACTGCAACCTCCACCTCCCGAGTTCAAGCAATTCTCCTGCCTCAGCATCCTGAGTAGCTGGGATCACAGGCACATGCCACCAGGCCAGGCTAATTTTTATAATTTGAGTAGAGGCAAGGTTTTGCCATTTTTGCCAGGCTGGTCTTGAACTCCTGACCTCAAGTGATCTACCTGCCTCGGCCTCCCAGAGTGCTGGGATTACAGGCGTGAGCCACCGTGCCCGGTCCAATTTTGAAAATTTACTCTGAATGCTTCTGTTTTAATTAGACTCCACCAGAGGGCAAACAAATTTCAGTGAATGTTATTTTTCGTTTCTGAACTTCAACTCAACCATGTCTTATCCTGCCTTCTTATTAAGCTTTCTCTGGGTTCAAGAAATAGAAAATGGGCAAATAATAATAGGGATGGAGTAAGAAAAAACATGCTGCAACAGACAACTGTCTTCCCTCAATCTCAAATTTCAGTATTTCCCAAGCTATGTCCCACTGCTTGAGGAAGGGCCCAGGATGGCCCAGTACCTGGAAGGCTTCCCAGAGCACCCACTCTTCACAACACAGACACGGAGCTCCAGCCACTATGGTGACTGGGGCTTCTAGTCAATAGGTTCAAGATATATAGTGCTAAACCATTTTTTTAAAAAACGCATGTAACTGTGCTCTTTGGGATAAAATTCTGGTCATCAGTGAGTCAGACACCACATTTTTGGGTGAGATGTAGTTGAAGCAGATTAAGAAAGAAAATCATTTTGATTATAATGCATTCATTTATTTCCTCTGAATTGAGAAAGGGAAAGTCAAAATCCATTGGTTCATATGTTCTATTCAAACCTATTCTAGTAAAGATGCAGCTCAGATTTTTAAAATACTTACGGAGGTAGGAGAATTTGCCGTCACTAGCTTTTTATGTTAACACAAATCTTAGGTCCAAAACGAAACATTTATACTAATTCTAATAAATGCCAGGCCTAAAACATATCAATAGCTTTAAGAGCAGAAACTTGTTTCACCTCGAGAATTCAGAGATAACAATTCTAGGCTCAGAAGAACATGTTTCTGGGTTGGGCTGTTCTTCTGAGACCAATCAACACATCAGAATTTGGGAAGAATACATCCTCAAGCTACAGTTCGTTCAGGCCAAGTGATCTGTATCAATGATCAGAATCATGACTGTTCACTGTAAAACTATTTCTTTAGTGGAGGAAGCTGGCTTTCATACCATGCTGCTGAGAGAAACACAGCCCAGCAGCGTGAGCATCGCGGGACCCTCAGCTGTCAACATGTGCAATCGCCATGCAGGCAAGCTCCCCGACTTACTGCACTCAATGACGTCCGTTTGTGGCTCATGAAAAGCAGATCAAGGCCCTCCACATTTTTCCTCCTTCCCCGCCTCCTCTTCATGGGAGGCTCTCCATCCACTAGGGAGCCATTAAGGAGATGCCTTGTGGGTGTGCGCGAAAGGCCTGCTTGGAGCAGTTCCATTTGAGTCTTAAAGGCATCAGACACTGGTGTCGAGACATTAGGCAAGATAAACTTTGAAGAAAGAGATGAAAAATTTGAGGTAGAGCTTGTTGCCTCTCTTGAGGCCTTCGATAAATCTACAACTTTTTCTTGTCCATTTTCTGAGACCACCTGAGACTCTCGAAGCTGGGCAACCATCTCCATGAGATTTCGCCTCTTGGCAGCTCTTTCGGCCTCAATTTCGATTTTTCTCCTCCTCCTCCTCCGCTGGCGAGGGACAGAGAGGTTGAGGGCATCTTCCTATTGAAAAATTCCAACAGAGTAGGGTTGCAGTGAGCCAGAATTGTATCGGCTATATGGGCTGGTTTTAGAAATAAGGAACAAGAAGGTTAAGGAACTAAGCATTCACGACTGGTGCACAGAGCTGAGGAAACAGCAGCTATCTTATTTCTAAGCAGGACCAGTGAAATATAAGCTCCCAAACTCAGTTAAGGCTTAGAGGGCTCCCTTTTAAGCTGCAGAAACAAGCCATTCTAACTTACTTTTGATAACTGAGGAGAAGTAGTGAGGTCCTCACTCCCACTAATGCTGGCTTGGCCGACCATGGAGAGCTCAGCAAAGCTCCTCTTCGGCAAGGGGCTGTCCACTGTGGTGGGTGTGTAACCTGGGATGAGGCCTTGGAAATCAAACATCTGGCGCCTATTTACTGGCCATTTGCTTTTCAACACTGCTTCACAGATGTTGTCTAATCGGTTTATCATTACTCTATCCTGGAGGGAGAAGAAAAGTCACAAGAAATTTTAACAAAGCCCTGGTTAAAATTACTAGATAAATACATCCATCAAGATGCAAAAGAGCATAAAATGTTTAAAAGTCAACTGGAGGACAAAGAGTAAAAGAAAACAAAAGGCAAGAAACCAAGTAAGAAAGTAAATAAACAAAATCTCCTATAATGGCATTGATCTGGCAGAAGGTCCTAGGTGGCTTCAACACAGAAAACATGCTATTTTTAAATTACAAACACTGAACTTCGTAAAACAGAAAAATGTACTAAATAATCACCACCTTCAAAATATCTTCATATTTAAAAAGTAACTCTTATACAAGCTCCACAGACCTCTGCTGGTGGACGTCAGTGGATGACAATGGAAACCCTGCATTAGCATCTTGCTGCCCAGGCCCTTCAGATCTACAGGCTGGATTGCAGTCCCAGGAAGTGGGACATCATTAGCGTCACTATTAATAAAGTTCAGCATTATGAAATGGGCACCAACCTAGGAACACCTAATGAATGTCAATTTGCATTCCCTACCTATTATCACTTCAAATTTCATTGAAGCGTGTACACTAAAAATTTCTAATTACAGCTTTAGACTGAGTTTCCCTAGATTAAAAGTGCCTGCTACTATAACCTTTGACTGATCTGGGAAACTCCCTCCTACACTCAATAAAGGAGGTTAGCATAACAGCGGAACTAAAGGGACAGACAGAGGAAAGAAAATATCTTTGACAGTACATTCTTTGGTCAAAATTTTCACCTTGTTTCTTAAACAACAATAATACTGGGAAAGACCAGCCTGAGGGTAGGCTGACTGAAGCTCATTTTTTGTGTTGTTTTAAACCAGACAGCCCTGTTATGGTGATTAGGATGATTATTTCCTCACCCCGAAAAACAGACCTAAATTATACGGGGAATTATTATAAAATTATACTATTTAGCCAAAAAAGTAATTTCCATTTTGCTTTTGGTTACAGATAACTACATTTGGAATTATCTCATAATGTGTTAAGAGCAAATGGGTCAACAGTATACCCTCTCCCAAGTCAAGAAGCTGGTAGGTTTCCAAAAATATAAAGTTGTCTTAAATCTGAAGGCTTTATTTCACGTAAAAAATTTTTAAAACACAGTAATAATCCACAGATTATACTAGACAACAGGGGTAAGTAACCTAAAAGCCACATGGAGCCAAAGATCCATCCATATAAACACTTCTATTTCTTATTATCTTTCTTTCACATCACATTTCTCATCCTATTAGAAAAGTGTTCTACAATTTTTTTCTTTGGGCTTTTTCAGATCATTCTTTAAAAGCGTAAGAAAAATCTATAGTCTTCATATACTGTGTCAAAAGTTTACCTTAAAATTATTTGAAAAATCAAGTTAGGAAGATTTCCTCTACCCTAATCCCTTTTGGTCAGCCAAACAACAACAGCAACATAAACCTGCCAACCTTAGGCCAAAATGAGAAGGCAAATGTTCTTTCATGAAGGAGCTGAGCTACTGAAGGATCTCCGTCCTCCATGTAGAATCCATCTCGGGTTTCATCTCTAGCAGTGCTCATGGAAGCATTGCTTTCTTCATCAAAATTCTTCCCTCTAGAGACAGCTCCTGCTGAGAAATGAGTTAATGTGCATTACTCACAACCACAGTATCAGGGAAACTGAAGTTTAGAAAGGACACGATTAAAAATGTGAATACTAATCAATTCCATTTTATTGAGTACCTACTACATGGCTAGAATGGTATTAGGCATTGTTGTCTAAAGCTTGTAACAGCCATTTCACATAGATGGTGTTATTTCCATCTTGCAGATGATGACAAGAGGCTGAGAGAGGTTAGTCACTAGCCACCTAGCACTGTGCAAGTAAACCTTACAGGAGGATGACAGCCAACCAAGTCATTGACTCAAGAGCCTATCTTCTTCCTCACAGAAAAAAGGGCTGACCTTCTGGCAAAAGTTGAAGGTTCCAGCTACAGCACAGTATGTGCTTCATTTTTACTTTGGGCCAGTTTCAGCAACCTTACTGCGACTTAAAAAATTGGTTATTTTTAGATTCTATTCCTACTCTTTACTTCTGAATCAAAACATAAGCACCAATTGTTTCAAAATGATTAACAATATTTACTCAGTGAATGGCCACCTTCCCTCACATTTGTCAAAATTAAAATCACATAGAATTCTTAATACACTGTCACTACAAGCTAACTTCCATCCTTAAACCAAAAGTTGCTAATGTGTCCATGCAACTCTTCTTAAGAGTTTACGTTGTTCAAAATACCATGGTTAGGTGCTATAAGGTGCCAGGGCAAAACACAGGTATAAGCAAAACTTGAAACTATCCCCTCATGGAAGAAAATGTACACTAAGTACTCGTGAAAAAGAAAAGAGCAGGTGCCATGCTGCCAGAAAGCAACATATCTCACAACCAGCTGCTGTGGGATCGGGAGAGGGGCCAGTGGTGAGGCCTTACCTTCAGGCTGGGAAGACTCTTCCGACTTATCGTCATCCTCCAGTTTTTCCTCTTCATCCTCTTCGGAACCTTTCTCTGAGATAGATTTGGACCCAGCATCTACGCCGACCTCGACACCTTTCAGTTCATTTTTCGCAGAGCTGGCCTCCGCCTCACATTCCCGCTTGCTCTCCTTTCCGCTGCCGTCGGTTTCTTCTTCCTCTTCTTTGCCCTCACCTTTCTCCTTGGCAGTTGAGTTTTCAGACTCCTCCACTTTGCCTTCCGCTTGTTCCAGTACCTTCTCATCTTGAATGTGAGCAGATGACATGACTGGAGGAGTCTGGCCAAATCCAACTGCCAGTGGGTTCAAGGAAGATGTATTACCTGCTCCTCTGTTTTGAGCAAAGTTTTTATGTGCATCCAAGAAGGATAACTCAGGGTCATTGAGGATGTGATAATCTGTCCGACTGACCCCATGTTTAGCAGCACCAACCAGCAAGTCTCGGTCATGCCGTCCACACTCCCACCACTCTGGCAGATCCAAGCTTGGCTGGCAGAGCTTAAGCCTCTCTCCCAGCTGGGGGTGATGGAGAACCTGCTCGCGGATCTTCCGTAGTAGCTCAATGCGGTACAGAGTTCGAGAGGCTCGCTCCTCTGTGATCGGCTCAATTATGGAGGAGAGGTCTGGCGGTTCTGTAACACAGAAGGGCTCATATTTACTTGGGAAGAACTCAAAAGCAGTCTACATTGTACACTTTCTTATGTTTCACTTTACTGGTCTTTTCACACAGAGCTTTGTTGCTAAATGTACCTACCATCATCTGGCTTGACAGGCATTCGACATACTCGCCTACACATGGCCACAAAACAACTGAAGTATTTCTCCAAACTTTCATCAGACTTTTTGTCAAGCCTGGCAAAGGCTCGAAATTGATTCCAGTCAAATTGCTGTTTCACAGGGTCAAAAATAACCCCAAAGGTAGATACCACACGGTAAAAATCAGCCTCTTCTCTTCTTGTCCACCTGTTAGAAAGATTATATTAGCTTGCATCACACTTCAGGAAAAGACTTAATATTTACTGTTTCTTTTCCCCTTTCTCCCAGACTTTATACATGGTAGTTATTTGGGGGTGGGGAGACAGACTGCTTTGCTGGAGTGAGCCTTTCTTTGGCGGTCACTCTTTGATATGAGTCCCATCTCCTGTGGGTCTACAGGAGCAGGGCAGAAGGGAATGTACCAGGAGCTGAGTGAAACCCTGAAGAAACTCACTTTTGCCGCTTCTCAGATATAATAGCTTCCCTTTCCGCTTCCAGAGCTCTCACTTCCTCTCGAGGCCGCCGTCTGCGCCGGTCAGTCTTCATTAGGGCCTCTTGCCTCATCTGTTGCCTTTTATAGCTGCGCTGATAGGCAGTAATGAGCCGGCGCAGACGTGTAGTCAGGGTTGAAGTGTTAGGCCAGTAAAGTTGGCCTAACTCAGCATTACTCTCACTGTGCTTGCCTGCGGAAGTAGAAAAACATTTTTGAAATGTGTAGCTGAAATCTTGCAACACACAGAGTATTCCAACAAAACAGGATGACTTGTTAAGATTCAAATGACAGTGTGGGTAAGGGCATCTCAGTGCCCTCATTTTAAAAATATAAATAAGTAATAACATTTGCTTGGAACGTATACACTTATTTCTTTTTTAATTCCTTAGAGGGGGTGAAAACATTATTTATTAGTCCTACATAAAGAAACACACTTTACAGCATAAACTTCCTTATAAGGTACTCTCCTCTAATGTATGTGCAATAATCATCTTGAGTATAAAAAATAACTGCATAATTGTTGTGTAATGATTTTATTCGGTAAAAGGTCAATATTCTAAATAAACTGAAAATATTTTAGGTAAATACAGAGCAAATTCTCTATTCCCAAGAGTTATAGTTTAGATACTTAAAATTTTTCACTAATTAGTGTAAAATATAAATCAGCTAATTATCATCAAAGAAACAGTTATCCTAGCTAAGAAATTCAATGTAATGAAAACACAACCATTAACAAGAATTAAAATGATTCACAAAACAGGTCAGTGTAGAAGAAACGAGGTGTTAAGACACTGCCATTGTGAAGCAGGACAGTCCCTACCACATGAACAATGACTGCTCAGCTGCACGAGCTTTTCTGGGGCCTTACCTGTGGCATGTATTTCCATGGATTCTTCCTTATCCTCTGGAGGAGAATTTGCAAATTCCTTGAAAGCAAAGAAACAGAATGACTTTAATTTGGGGTCTCATTTTTCTTTGTCTTTTAAAGAAAAGGTCATTATCTATAAAGTTTAACAAGTCTTATATGGGCATATAATATTTAATGGAGCTATAAAAGCCAATATACTCAAGTTCATACATCTATTTCATCTTTGAATGGTGTTCTGGTTGGTTTATATTCTGGGTCTTCATCTTCTCTATCAAATTCTCCCCTATGTAAAACAAACATAAAAATTGTTCGAATGATACTGATAAGCAAGAGAGGGAAGGGGGGGTGGGTAGGAAAGAGTAACAATCTATCCAGTGCTACTTGTAATTATGGGTTTGACATCAAAAGCAACTCTATCAGTATTTAAAACATGCAGCCGTGGCAGGGTGGTGGAGGGGGTCTGGAGAGGTCGGGGGAAATGACATTTGGAAAAGAAAAACAAGTTTCAGATTATCAAGATAATGTATATCCTTTAAACAGTCATTACAACACACAAATAAAGTAGACTGGTAAACAGCACTTGAACTTCAAATCTGACACAATACAGTGTGTAGTGCAGGGTAAGAACTGAGCGCTGCCAATAGATGTGAAACTGACATAAAGTTTATTCAAATTTTAAAATGTCCTTCTTACCCGTCACCACCATCTGCTAGCATGTCTGTTCCTCTTTGCTCGGCAGCTATGGCCTTGGCATCAGGCATACCAACTCGTTCCAGAAAGCACAGTGCGGGGTCAGCTCGCATGGAGTTGTACTTCTCATAGCCTGTGCCGTGCCCATCCGTGCACGGAAAACACACAGAAACAAAGAAAGGCCCCATCACAGGCAAAATCACAACACTGCCACAACACAAGTTTGTTTCTCAGTCAAGGTTAGCATCTATGTTGAATCTAAGTGGACCTTGTTTTAGTAGAAGATACTATGGAATGCTCCTTCTAGGGAAGGTACTGGGGGCCAAGTTACACCTCAGGGATATTATCAGAATTACCACAAACACTAATAGAAAAACAGGTTCAGAATAACTGCAAGATGCCTGGGAGGATTTCTGAACCTATTTTCCCCCAGATCTAATTTTGCTTGACATTTAGAAGGCTTCGCAATGTTCCTTTATGACCTCTGCAGGGGTGCGCTGAGTCCACCCCCATCCACCCTGTGAATAGCATCAGTCCTGCAGGAACTCGCATGGCTGGCTGAAAAATCCCCATATACGTAAGGCCAGCGAACCTGTCTTATTAGGTTTAGGATGATGCATGTCAGTAAGATGACACTGTTCCCTCTATGGTTTTCAAACTGCAATTTGCTTTTTGACTGCCCAAGTTGACTAGATGGAAAATGGCAGATCCCAACAGTGCACTGCGGGAAAATGATTTTGAGGCTGAGCTCACAAAACGCGGCTGCAGTACATAGGCAGAACAGCACAATTCAATTAGGATGTGTACTACAACACACTGCTCCTAACTGCTGTAGAGCCGCAAGCCAAACTGTAATCATGAAAGGTTTTATAAGCCATCATTCTCCCCTTTAGTCAGGCTGGGCTGCTGAGAATACCTCCACGACCTCCAGAGAATTGGGATTATAATCAGGAATCGCTCACTGTATATATCATGCCAGTTCTGCATCCCCAGCCTTTCAAAGTTAACAAGGCTGCATCCCACTCAGGGGAGCCACGAGTTCTCAGCACTGACATTTGTGAAATATTGCTTGGAACAAAGCCCAGGAGGCACTTGTACAGATTAATAGCAGAGGTTAAGCCCACCGTCCACTTTGACACTGGTTGGCAGAGTTAGCAAGGGAAGCCATGCTGGAAGCAAAGTTTAGGGAGAGCTATAGTACAACTTGGCTATTATTAAAACAAATATGGTTTGGGTTTTATTTACAGCCAAGAAAGAAATGTTTTCTTCTCAAATGCTCAACAAACATTCAAAAACAGCATCTGATATTTACAGTTCATATTAGATTTTTTAGTACAGAAAAATGGTAGACGCCAAGAGTCCTTTGGAACTATCCTCATTAATATTATGACTTTGGAAAAGAGTATGTAAAGAGTTCTAAATAAAGACCAAGCCATACAGTCGAGATGTATTCAAACAGAAACGTCACTTACCATGTTTGAACACTCCAATTAAGAGGGATTTGTCTGCTTCCTTATCCCACCAATCTGCAGGAACTTCAGCATGGAAAGGTTCAGGGATCCACACATCGGCTTCACTGAAAGACAACATTTATAAGAAATATTAGTATTAAAAAAGAATTCCAAGTAATGAATGTGATACACGGCTCACGTGCCCTCTCTCCCACAATAAACATCTGAGCATGGTGGGGAGGTATCAGCAAAGGTAAAAAGAAAGGGCATGAGTCAGTAGCCCTCTGCTATGACCAGAAAGAACTTTATCACATGGTATCCCATTTTAAGGGTCATCTCAGAACACCAGTGCTTTAGTTCGCACCTCTTTACACTACAAACATAAATACAAACAGCCTTTTCCTGATTCTCATCACATCCCCAAGCAGGAAGGACAAATACCGCATTCAAGATGCAAAAAAGGAGATGGGTTACTAGTGGTTTACGAATGTTCTGAAACACAATCCATGATGTTTTCCGGCTACCCAGATTATCTCACTGAGGTTGAGTACAAACGTGAGCTCGCACTAACCTTGAGTCAGCACCCTCTAAGATCTTATCTGCCTGGTCTCCTATCACTTCTTGTCTTAGGTAGTACAGCATGCGGACACGCAGCAGGACCCTGGAGAGGAAGACAGAGGGGGGAAAAAGTTCTTAACTTCAGGACTGTTTGCCAACAGTGGCTTTTGGCAGCTGCTGCTGTTCATCCATCATCCTGCCAAGGCTGATTAGCCATGCTGTATGGTAGGCTTGAAGCGTGACAGATGGTGGCACATAATCACCTCTGTGTGGTGCTTTCTGCTGGCTTCCAACAGGCCTGCCTGGCAACCGCTCACACTGCACAGAGAGGGCCCAAGCTCAGCCCAGCCCAGGCGCACTTTATTTAGTTCTACCTAGTGCAGCTTGTGAAGTTTAGACACGTACCCTACCATTGCCTCTGAAGTATTGAAGCAAGTTTGTAAACAACTGAGCAGATGGCTTTCAGTAACTGTTCTGCTTCATTATCTCATAAAATTTCCTCAGCTGCTGCCTTAATACCATTTTTGGAAGCACATCAGAAGTTGTAGGAATAAACGAGATATAAAATCTGGTTTTACTACCTTACAATAAACCCTCAATATGGAATGTCAGGTTTTTCAGATTATACAACTTTGCTTCCGAGAAAAGAAGATGGCGACAGGGTTGGGTAGAAGGTGTGTCCTTGCTCTTCTCCTGTATGAAATACTATGTTAGACATTTTTATTCCTTCTAGTTTTTTGTACCTGGGAACTTAAGTTGTAGTAGCTTGAAAAAAAAATTAGAAAATTAAAATGTGTCCAATTCATTGACATTCTTAATCATTCTCAAGAAATCGATTTTTTAAAATGCTTGGAATTCTAGGAACTAGATTTTCAATCCTGCTTGGAGTTCCTCAATGGCTAAAACATAATTCTTTCAAGAAAGTCCACCTGGTAAGTCCCAAAAGCCAGTGTCTACCAAAGCTAGTATCCCCTGCTGGACAGCCCTGGTGTGCATTGGGGACTGACAGGTGAATCGTGGCCTTCTTGGCCATGAGTACATGATAATACAAATGTTATTTCCCCAGCTGAGTAATCCCATCATGTACTTGTACAGCACTTTACAACCAATGTCTCACACTTACACTAGCCCTTTTGATCTTCACAACAACCCTATGATGAAGCAGGGCAAGTTATAATTTCCACTTTCAAATGGGAAAACTGATGGTAGCAGAAGATAAGTGACAAATCCAAGGCCACAGAGTTACCTTGCACATGGGACATTTGGAACTAGGTCTTCAGGCTCTACTACACCACGCTGTTTTCAGGGTGTGGAAACTGTCCCTAAAACTTCAAAATAACAACTAGGATTCACCACAACAGACAACTCCCGATCACACATCAACAGATGCTCCCCAATAGGCCTTCCCCCAACCACGAGCCTACTCATGGCCAGCATGGGCTCTGGATAGGTCAAGCATGAGCTTGTAAATCCCTGAAGAGACTCACTTTGGATAACTCATTTCTATGTCTTTAGATTTTTTTTCTCTTGTGAACTCATGAGATTAAACATTAACTGTGCCATACTGAACAGACATTTTCTAAGAGTGTGAGTGGGGTAGGATTTTAGGAAGCACTTTTATGCCACAGCAGTAACCACCAAGTTTCTGAGATACCAAAAGGGTTGGAGGTAATGGTTCTGAAGATGCCTTGGAGCCTCACCACAGCTCTGAGGAGCAGAGAAGACTTCCGAGCTGAGGCTGCCCTCATCTACTTGGGTTCAAACCTGGTTCTGCCCCTTAACTGGCTGAGGGTCCTTGAGGAGGTTACTCAACTTTAGTCTCAGTTTCCTTGTCAGTTAAATGGGGATAAAAGTCATACTAATCTTAGACAACTCAAACAGATAAGCCATACAAAGCGCTTGGCACGCTGCCAGTATTATGTGCTCCGACTTTGTTGCTGCTACTTTTACAGAGAGAAATGCATACTTATTTACATCCTGCCTCATCCAGCTGAGATCTTGCTGCCGAGGTCTACTGGACTCACCAGGAAAGTGAGTCCTCAAGAGGCTGAATAACTTGCTCAAGGTCACACGAAGCTAGGACATAGAGCTGATCAGTAGCATTGTTGCCTGAACTAGTGATATGGAAAAACGCATATTCAGAATAAGGAAACAACATATGCAGATGTTAGTTTAATAGGAACTGTTAACAGAACTCCAAGCAATGAAATAAATTTAGGTTCAATATTCTTCAATTATCTATAATCAGTTTTTGCAAATAAAGGTAAGAAATATGATTCTAAGCTCATAGGCAGAAAAAATGGACCCAGCAACTGAGGTAATATTAAGCAAAAAATAATACATGAACTCCCCAGTCCTCCCTCCACTGTACGCAGTTAGTTGAAGGTGGGATCATATAACGCTGACTACAATTATCTAACAGATACTGGTTAAAAACCAGTCCTCTACAATGTTCATAGCACCATTATTCACAACAGCCATGATAACCAGCCCAAGTGTCTGTCAACAGATGACTGGGACAAACGAAACGTGGCATATACACACAATGGAATACTATTCAGCCATAAACAGGAATGAAATTCTGATACCGTAACACAAATGAACCTTGAAAATATTAAGTGAAGTAAGCCAGGCACAGAAGGACAAATAATCTGTGATTCCCCTTAGGAGACATATAGGACAGACAAACTAATAGAAACAGAAAATAGAATGGTGATTGCCAGGGGCCAGGCAAGTTACTGTTTAATTGATACAGTATTTACATTTGGGATGATGGAAACATTTCAGGTACAGTATTTTGAGTGTAAATAATGTCAACGAATTGATCACTTATAAACGGTAAAAATGGTAAATGTTGTGTTGTGTATCTTACCATGTTAAAAAATAATCAGTCACCTAAACGTATGCTCTCCTGTAACTTGACACCACATTTCAAGAAAAATGGTAAGGCTGTGCAAAGGCAACAACTACACCATTTAAAAGTCTTAATAACAGAGCTGTCCCTCCATATCCACAGGAGTATGGTTCCAGGACACCCCTCAGACACCAAGATCCGCAGATGCTCAGGTCCCTCAGCTGGCCCTCCAAATCTGCGAGTTCTGCATCTGCAGACGTGAAGGGCCGACTGCATGCATTTTTTAAAGAATAAAAAGGGAATTAAACTCTCCAGGTCCACCCTCTAATAACATACTTGTTACAGTGATGCTTCAGGTGTTTCTTGTAGCTGTCCTCCTGGAACAGGGCATCTGGGTTGCAGCTGGCCAGCCAGTCGGCATCCTGCACCACCGGCTGTGTGCTCTGGGCTTTCACCTTCTTTCCCTTCCTTCCCCTTGGCACAGGGGCTGATAAACCTAGAATCACCATAATAATAATAATAGAAGCCTTTTACATTCCAATTATAGTGTCAATGGCAGAGAGGCAGGGAATGCACGAGGCAGGGAAATATGGGGTGTATGTCACATCTCTTTATCAACAGTGTGTCACGAAGGATCCTGATGGCTTTGTGACCCTGTAGCACAAACAACATGGCGGAAACCTACCAGAATGGTTGACCAAGGCTCGAGTCTGGCCATCCGCTGTGGGTGTGATCAGATCCCAGATGAAGCTTTTGATATTCTCATCGCCTTTGTAATGATTAAGACAGTATACCAGGATGGTTCTGCAGATAGTTTCGACATCTTGCTCAGTGAGCTGGCGTTTGTAGCGTCCGTGGGAAAGAATGTCTGTCCACCGTCCCCAACTGCAAAGCAAATATTCAGCATGCAGAGGTCTCTGTGAGTTTTGATTTACGGCTTTACTTTAACAGTCAGGTAGCAGTGTTGGGAAATCCTGGGTCAAAACTAGCAACAATTCACACTGGATGACAGGAAAGCAATCCAGGGTGCAAGAGTTAAAAATACTCCCTTACACAGCAAGCTGCCCCTCAGTTCACTGCTTCTAAGCACAGGAGTTGAACTGCCACAAGAATAACCCCCACAAAGCTAACCTTGGCTTTTCCAGGTACATGCAGGCTGCAACAGTGCAATTTTCAGGACATGAGTTCAACCGAGGGCCTGGAAATTACGGACTTTGCTTCATACTGTCATGATTAGTACATTTTGATGTTGACCAACCATCTGAGATAAAAGGCAACTCAAGATAAAAGGTGTGACTACCCCAAAATCAAGGATGTGATGCTGAGCAGTATATGGCTGCATCGACCCACCTCTAAGGGGATGCCACAGTCACTGGTGAAAGGTTCTGGAAAGTTCTGAGGTTCCTTTTGAAACGGGGAGTAATAACCCCAAGCATAAGAACCCTCACAGGCAAGATGTTCTGCCAACCCTTAGATCCTCATGAGAAATGAGTGGGAGAAAGGGCTATGGACAGAAAACAGAAGCAAACAGACAACATGCCATGGGGCCTGACTGCCTGTTTCGTGTTATAATCCCAGACTAAACAGTGCTGTGCTGTTTCATCTGGGAGCTGTGGGGTAAGACCACACAACAAATAGGTACGGGGGCAGGCAGCAGTAGGTGCTGTCTGAGCCATGTCTTTTCCCAGGCCACAGCAGACTGAGCCACCAAGGCAGTGCTCATGGTATGAACAGCCCCTCCGCTGCAGACTGACAGTTGTGTCTGGAGCAGAGAGCAGCTCACATCCTCCCTCAGGCCCTGCTTCTCACCCTGACTTGGTCTCTTGTCACTCCCTGGTCCTCTCTGGCTCCTGTGAACTTCTTGAAGTTTCTCCAACCACAAGGCTAGCTCTCACTGATGGCCTTGGAACACACTGCTCTGTCTGCTGGGATCTTACTTCCCTTCCCTACCCAAATCCCAGCACTCCCTCTTACCCTGGCTGATTTGTGATATCCACCAAGTCACAGGCTGTGTGACTTTTTGTGGAATTCCTCCTTTCACTCCTCCTAACCCCAGAGGTGGGGAGACAACACTGGAGCTGTGTCTTAACAGTGAGCTGACAGGCTCTATGCTCCACAGCAGAGTGCTTCCTTGTCACAGTCTGCACCACTTCTGCTTGCTCACCTGCCTGCCTAAGCCATGACTGTTTTGCTCAGAGCTCCACCCCAAGTGACTGAGAGGATCCTAGACAGTGACCAGCACATAGGTGTTCAGTACATAGTGACGACTATGGGAAGAGGGAAGGACCTGACTGAAAGACAATCTGTGCTAAGCACACTTCTTAGCTGTAGAAGTTATTTATGTGTTCCATTCCTAAAGTTACCCACAGAACTCTCAAATCGGATGACTGTGCTGAAACATGGCAGCAGGCGAGGGTAGCAAAAGGCTTTTGGGGGGCAGGGTGTGAGTCTCTGCCCCACGTAAGAAGAGACAAGAGAGGATGCCCAGCTTGCACAGATAATGAGGATGGACTTCTGATGAACAAGCATTTATCAGCACTATGTGTCTGCTCACACTGCACTACGCACTGAGGGCACAAAGAAGGAGCCTCCATCCTCAAGGAGCTGCAAACAGAATCTAGCAAAAGAGGGAGGTGACTCAAAAATCGTAAACAACATGATGAGTGTGATGGGAAGTATAGGCCAGACTCGGTTGCAGAGCACAAGCTGATGCCTGCATGGGACACCCACAGAGAGCAGAAGGGAGGCAGGTCACCTCCCAGTGGAGGTGCACGTGGGGGGTCCTCTAGGCAGTGGGAAGAGCTTGTGCAAAGACACAGATGAGATGGAGCGTGGCACATTGAAGGAGATGAAGCCGTCTGTCCTAACAGAAGCTTGTACTGCCCATGGGAAAGAACCAACAGAAGACAAGGGCCTAGAAGAGCTCTGGATGCCATGTCAGCATATGTTTGTGTTTACTCTGAAACTAATGGTAATCCATTGGAAGAAATCATCCAAGACAGGACGTCATCAGATCTGTAGAAAGGTTACTCTAGTAGCAGTTTTTTTTTGTTGTTTTGTTTTTTTAACAGGAGTTGCCTATAGTCCCACAATCTGTTAGAGAACTCTTATTGACCGATTCAGATATTTACTGAGCACCCTGCCATTTGATGTACTGCTTCGGGCGTCACAGTGATTCAGAGATAAATTAGACATGGATCCTGCCTTTCAGAAACTTGTAGTCCAGCAGGAAAAATATAACACTTTCACAAAGTTCGAATGACCATTCATGGTTCACATGAGTTGCAAGGAAGAATTTAACAAGTGAGATTATTGCCTTTGACAATTTTTTATAAGAGAAATATTAAAAGCTTACGATAGTCACAAATTTTATGCAAAGCTTGTAAAGTGAGAAAAGATTTTGTAATTTTGACACTTTGTTCTTATTAATAATCAACATGTAAATCTGGATCTGGTATAATTCCTTAAGGTACACACAAGCACCCTAACTTCAGGTGACCTCTGAATCCAGAAGCATCTGAACAACTTAGATTATGTTAACCAAATGGCTCCAAAGCCCTGTAAAGTTACTGCAGAAGCATTCATTTGACTGTGCAAAGGGGTGTCACACAAATTCGAACACAAATATAGCTCTATACCAGTTGGGAATTCTAACTATCGTTAGAACAAAATTCCATCTTACGTAGTGAGTCCTACTTACCCATAGACAAGCAGATTCTTCTCCACCCTGAAACACTCACTCCTTGCATAGCCCTGTGACTTATCCTGGGGGCGCCGTGGCTTTGCGCAGGGCTTTTCTTCAGAATCACTTTCCAAGTCTGAGAACTCCATCAGCTCATCTTCCTTCACTGCACTGTAGAGCCTGGTCTGCTTTCTCACTCTTGGAGTATCAATAACCAGGTTGTTCTAACAAAAGAGGAGATACATTTGAAATTTCTGAAAGAGTGGCTCTTGGTTTAGATCAGATAGGTGTTTGAATGGGACTTCTTACTCACCCTCCCATTTAAGGCATCAATATCCAATTCAGCCTTCTTAGCCCACTTTTGCCAGAAATTTGGATCATCCAAGGAAATATCTGTCCTATTTCCAGATGCAACAAAACTGGCCTACAGAGAAAAAAGAAACACATTACTTTGAGAGGTTTTTCTCAGAAGTAGAATGTAAAGCAGCTTTTGTTTATTCATTTGCTCCAATATTGTGCGTTCCTCCACTTGTGCTAGACACTACAGTAGATGGGACTAGAATGACAGACGGGCCCTCAGGCAACTGACTGACCAGGAGCTGAGACCAAACCAAAGAATTACACTGCAGCATGATAAATGACAGGGAGCAAAGGTATAGACCAGTGCAAGTGATATACAGAGGAGGGGCCCCTAACCTGGTTCAGGCGGGGCATTGCTGGAAACTGAGAAGAAAAGGCTCTCCCATAAAATGATGCCTGAACCATTTTAAAACATTCATAAAACAGGAAAGCATGTGGACATGTTCACAGCAGAGCATGTGCCATGGCACAGAGGAGAGTAAAGGGGAAAAGGGTAGTCAGGGAAGAAGAGCCAGAGGTCGAGCTGGTGAGGGAGAGGGAAGCTAGGTGAAGCAGTGTCTTCTATGTGTTGTTAACAGAGTTTGAACTCTATCCCGAGGGAACCAGGGACTATTTGAAACTGGGAATAATCTCATTATGGACACAATCATATCTAGAGTCACAAGTTGGAAAGGTCATACCAATGCTTGGAGCATGGAGGTCAGAACACAGCAGAAGAGGCCACTGTAATAATTTACAGAAGAAATAACAAAATGGAGAAAAGAAGGTGGTTTAGAAACATATTCTTTAGGCCAGGCGTGGTGGCTCACGCCTATAATCCCAGCACTTTGGGAGGTCAAGGTGGGCAGATGGTTTGAGGTCAGGAGTTTGAGACCATCCTGGCTAACATGGTGAAACCCTGTCTCTACTAAAAATGCAAAAATTAGCCAGGCATGGTGGTGCACGCCTGTAATGCCAGGTACTCGGGAAGCTGAGGCAAGAGAATCACTTGAACCCAGGAGGAAGAGGTTATACAGTGAGTCGAGATTGCGCCACTGCACTCCCACTGCACTCCCACAAAGCAAGACTCTGTCAAAAAATAAAATAAAATAAAAACAAAAAAATTTAAAAAAAAAGAAACATATTCTTTAAAAGGTAAAATTCTTGGGAAGCTGAAGGTGGAAGGTGACCTGAGCCATGTGTTCAAGTCTAGCCTGGGCAACACAGTGAGACATCATCCCTAAAAATAAAAAAGGCAAAATTAATAGAGTCAGAATCTGGGTGTATGTGAAATATGAAAGAGGAAGCCAGGAAAAACCTCAGCATCCATTTCAGGCATCTGAATGATGTCAGTCAGGTGGACAAACAGAGATGGCGGTATGGGGAGAGACAGGGATGGTAAATTTGGCTGTGAGCTCTGAGAAAATAATCTGACATAAAGCTGAAAGATGTAAGGGAGAAGATGTGGGTCTCAAAGCCCACAGGAGAAGAGCCTTTCCAGATTGGAGGAGCTGGGATAACTGGACAGCCACATGCAAAAGGAAGGTTGGACCCCTACCTCATACCATACACAAAACTCTATTCAAATGGAATCACAGACCAAAATGTAAGAGTTAAAAACTACGAATCTTGGAATCTAAGTTACGCTAGTGAATAACATTATGCTAACTGAATGAAGCCAGACACAAAAGATCATATACCACATGATTCCATTTATATGAACTGACCACTGTCCAGAGTAGGCAAATCTGTAGAAAACATAAATCTCTGTGAGCTTGGGTTTGACAATGCACTAAAACACAAGCGATAAAAGAAAAAGATGGTAAACTGGGCTTCATTAAAATTACACGCTATTAAGAAAAGAGTAGGAGAAAATATCTGCAATCATATTAATACAGAACTTTCATACAGAACATATTTTAAGTCTGAAATATTAATAACAAGAAACTCAAAAAATGAACAAAGAACTTGAATAGAATTTTTTCCAGAGATGATCTACATCTGGCCAATAAGCACATGAAAAGATGCTCAATATCATCAGAGAAATGCAAATAAAAACAAGAGTGGGATATGACCTCACACCCATTAGAACGGCAAAAACTAAAAACTCAGATAATAAAAAGTATTGGGGAGGATATGGAGTTCCATTTCCTCCATATCCTCATCTATACTTCTTACTATTTGACTTGGAAAGAAAATAGTACAGTCACTTTAGAAAACAGTCTGGCAGTTCCTCAAAGGGTCAAACATGAAGTTAACATAGGACCCAGCAATTCTACTCCTGGTATATACTCAAGAAAAATGAAAACAAGTCTATATAAAAACTTGTACACAAATATCCATAACAACATTCTTCATAATAACCAACAGTAAAAACAACCCAGATGTCCATTATCAACAAATAAATGTGGTATACCCATAAAATGGAATACTGTTCAGCAATAAAAATGAATTACTGATTCATACTACAATATGGATGAACCTGAAAAACATTATGCTAAGTGAATGAAGTCAGACACAAAAGATCATACATCATATGATTCCATTTATGTGAACTGTCCACTGTCCAGAGAAGGCAAATCTGTAGAAAAATAAAGTAGATTCATGCTTTCCAGATATGGGAGACTAGTACGGATAGGAATAGGGAATGACTGCTAATGAGCATAAGGACCTTTCTGGGGTAATGGAAATGTTTCAAACTTAGATTGTGGTAGTATGTGCTCACGTCTGTAATATGGTAAAGGCACTGAATTGTACACTTAAGACAGGTTAACTGTATAGTCAGTTAATTACATTTCAGTAAAGCTGTTAAAAATAAAAGTACAGAGTGGGCCTTAGTGAGATGGCTAGAACAAAATGCAGGCAAAACCTCAGAAGGGGCTCTCAGGTGGAACCATTGGATGTACTCAGTGGTGACCCTGGCCAGAGCAGCTCTGATAGAGAGGCAGGGAACGGGTGCAAGCTGGAAGCTGAAAAAGCTGAAAAATAAGTAGAAAGGGAGACAGTAGAGACAGCTGGAGTAGATTACGTTTGTGTGGATTTTAGCTCTGAAAAGAGTTTATGTATGGAGATAGAGTTAAAGGGGAAAATAGTGGACAGGTGCTTTTAAAGGAGTGAGTTGATCATTCTTACAGGCTGTTTCAGAAACCAGAATCTGGGGAGAGAAGGAAGATGCCAATGGAGCAGGATCTCAGAAGTGGAGAGGATGGAGTCAAGAACACAACTGAGGGATTAGCCTCAGGAGCTGGGAAGTAGATACAAGGATGACAAGGCGAGGGCAAATACCAGTGGCAGGTACACAGAAAGAAACCAAAGCATAAAGAAAGCTTCATGTGCCAGGGGTTCCACAGGGAGTTAATGATTAATTTGATTAATTCCCAAAGCATCTTGTAAGCACTTTTACAAGGTACTTTTCACATGAACTCTGTTATGTTTCTATGGAAAACCTGGCCTCTTCAGATCGATTCACACCTTAGCAAACGTGGAACCTTTCCCTTCCGACTCAATGGTAATGGTGTGGGTTCGACGTAGGAGGATCTGATCAATATCTTCTTCACAGAATTTAGACCCTTCATCCTCCTCATCCATGAGTGCACCATAGGCCCCTTTTCGTAGAAGATCCTCTATTTCTTTCTTGGAAAGCTGTTGTACCTGTTTTAGAGAAATATTTAAAATACTCAAAATAATTTAGAATTAAAAGATTTGTAGACTAAACAAATGCTGCATTTTTCTCAAAGAGAGTAAACCTAAATTATAACAAAGGAAAGTGTTACAAAAATACACTTAAAATATTGAGGTCGAAAAATAATCAAAAGCTGAGTAATTTTTTATAATTAGTTAAATAAAGAAAAGTGCCAGAATAAATGAATGGTTTGGGCAAGGGTGGTTTTACCCCATTGGTAGCATTTTCTCTTCCACTCATAGACTGTAGCACAGCTTTATCCAGCCCCAGCTTCAAACTAGCCTTGTCAAACATTTCCCTTTCATAGGAATTTCTTGTAATCAGCCTGTAGATTTTCACAGATTTGCTCTGTCCTATTCTATGACATCTAGCCTGAGCCTGGAAGAAAAATGAAATTAATAGTTACTGCAATGAACTGAATGTTTGTGTCTCCCCACCAAATTCATATGCTGAAACCCTCATTCCAATTGTGATGATATTTGGAGGTGGAGCCTTAGGGAAGTAATTAGGTCATGAGGGTGGAGTCCTCACGAACAGGATTAGTGTTCATATAAAGAGACAAGAGAGCTGGCTCTCGTTAAGCTGGGTGAGGACACAGCAAGATGATGACTGTCCGTAAACCAGGAAGAGGGCCCTCACCAAGAACCTGACTCTGCTGGCACTCTGGTCTTGGACCTCCAACCTCCAGAACTGTGAGAAATAAATGTCTGCTGTTTAAGCCAACCAATTTATGGTATTTTGTTAAGGAGACCTGAGCTAAGACGGCTACCAACGAATGACAAGACTCAACTGCCAGTTATAAGACCCTATCTATGTGCCAATAAATAGAGGTGCCATTTAGAAGAAGGTTAAAACTAAAAAGTTTCTTCTCACATTATTAATCAATAAGTTACTAGTTGGTTACTTGCTCTGAGTCATAGGACACAGCCTGAGTGACAACGCAACATTAATTTATGGGTCTGACTGGGACTCTCTGTCATAGTAAGCAGAATGACTTCTTTTTTAAAGGCATCAGGACTTTCTTGTGCATTTACCTGGAGGTCATTTTGGGGATTCCAGTCTGAATCAAAGATGATGCAGGTATCAGCAGCAGTGAGGTTAATGCCTAAACCTCCTGCCCTTGTACACAGGAGGAAAACAAACCTATCAGAATCAGGTTTGGAGAATCTGTCGATAGCTGCCTGGCGGAGGTTGCCTCTTACTCGGCCGTCAATCCTTTCATATGGGTACCTAGAAATCATCAGTGTGAACAAGGAGGCCTGACACACAGCGACAACATACTTGCTCCTTTTTTAAAATTTTTATTACAATATGGAATATATATTTAAAAGACTAATATGACTTAACAGAGCTAATCTCAGAGCAAACAGGGTTTATTGGAGTTTTTTTATATAATTGATTGAATGATCAACGATTAAATTTTATTTTACTTCCTCTCCAGGGAAATAGCTAAATTCTAAAAACAGCTGACACCTATAACAGCAAGATAACAAATAATTTCAATTTTAAGTAAGAAATACTCTCCCTTACTCAAATAAAGGCAATGGGGAAATAAAATTGCCTAAAAAAGTATGCAATGTCCTCCTGTAGTCATCATATAAAATAATCATGTACATCTATAGTTTTAAAAATGACATGTGATACATTTTCCCCATTCTATCCCCTTTATCATAGATACCACTTTTAGTGGACTGCTTGGAACCCTGTGAAGGTAATTTTAGATTTCCTTTTTATTATTCTGATATGGTGGCCCTCACCGTCTTTGAATGAGGTAGTCTTCCAGTATGTCCAAGCAGCGCACCATCTGGGAAAAGATAAGCACCCTGTGGCCACCAGCCTTCAGTTTTGGCAGCAGCTTGTCAATCAGCACTAGCTTGCCAGCAGCCTGGATCATTGCCTGGAGCTGAAAATCTGGAGACTCTGCATTGTGTGTTTCTTTAAACTCTTCCAAAATTTTCTCTTCAGCACCTGCAGAGATTGGACAGCATAACGTGAATACTGTAAAAGGTTTTTATTACTAAAAACAATGAACTTGCTTTCAAAACCCATTGCAAACTGTAGGAACCAGAACACCAAACTCCTGCTTATGAACAAGAATCCATCCACTTACTCATACTTGGGTCTATACAAAACTGTGGATGCACAAAAGGGATAAAAGTTTTAAGCATGACACATTGAGGCATTTAGGGGGAAAACCACATTTTTCAACAAACAAATGTTTGCTGTCTGTAAAAACGGAATTTCAACAACAGACTGTCAAGCCAGAAGTGGCAGAAACAAGCCAAGGGCCAGATACCTACAAAAAATTTGGAACCTAAATTGCTAAAGAAATGAAGAAATGTTTACTAGCTGAACATAAACACAAACAACAAAATCTGTTCCGAAATGAAAAAACAAAGGAATAGAGTCCTAACAATTACAGCGTAAGAGCAGTAGTAGTTTGTGTCTACAATTGCATATTAATATAGGCAAAGGAACTACAAAAAGAGGAATTTACTTCCAGGATAATTTCTTGGAATATCTGTTGGGGACCTAAGCATACATCTATTGTAATCTCTAAATCTCCCTCCACATTCATTCTCATCTGGTAATTTTTCCTAAGATACAAAATTCTATCTTGAACTATCCAAACCTTTTAAAATTAAAAACAAATAAACTTTTAAGTGTTTGACACAAGACTTCTATGCTTACACCCTTCTTTTCTCCCTCATAGCCCCACATGGATTTTTGCTGGTCCAAAGACTTGGGTACATTGGCAAGAGGCCTCAAGAAGATGACATCTTCCTAAGGAAAGATGCCCCACCACATCCCTGCCTGACACACGCTTATTCAGGAAGCAGCAGGCTAAGCTTCCTTCAACTGCTTAGGTGGCTTAACTAGAATTACACAGCATTGGTCTGGCCTCCTCCTGCCTCTGGGGTTAATGAGGACATAGCTGTTGTGTTCAGCTCCTTTCTCTGAGGGTGGAGGATGTGTTCAACTATTCTTTAGAAAATACACACACACACATTCATCTTAATGGGATTGTCTCCTGGACTTTAATTGTGCCAGAAACTTAAAACTACCTTCCTACCACTAGTTTTTAACATGTGAACTAACTATACACAAGATGGGGATATATAAATCTCACAGAGGCTTTAAAGGTTGGGTTAGTGGGACAGTTCACCACAGCCTCTCACATGGTACTGCTGCAACAAGCACAGATGTAACAAAAGTGCAATCCTATCTGTACTTTAAGGTTGTATGTAGAAATTACCTTATGGCACGGTCAAATGCAGAAATACAGCTTGTTAATTATTAATCAACAAATAATTTACTGAGAACAGATTAAAGTCACTTAATGTCTTCCCAAGCACTAAGGCCTTCCACAAAATACACTGACTTCCTATGAAGGGGGCCTGGTCCTCACACCTTTTTTAAAGTGAATGAAAAGGTAATATTCACAATTTTTCTTTATGGAAAAAAAATGTAAGAGTAAAGAGCAAAATGCTGTTTAAGAGCATTAGCAAGAATGTTCTTGAATAAAGTTAAATATTTTTTAAAACATGAAATTTAGAAACCCAGGTTCTAGATTCAGGACAAGCCCCTCAAGAGACAGGGGAAACAGATTTAAGTGCACATGTTACATTAGGTCTCTTTCGAGTGTGTTCTTGTACAATATACCATAAGCTCTGAAATTCAGAAATAAATTTTACTCTTACGTTATCTGGTCAACTATGTTTTGTCCATACTAAGTTAAAATCCACAATAATATAAATATAGTATTTTAGCCATTTAAAACAAATTAATGGCCAATGAATATTTTTCAAAAAGAAAATAATCATTTTGACAAAATAAACATCAGATATGTTTGAGTTTCAGTTAAAAATTTTTTAATATAAATAATTCGGTCAAATTTGCGGAGAAATTTAATTTTAAATTTATTCAGAGATTAAAAAAATAATTTTTGCCTTTTTTATACCACCAAAAAGAATAGTCCAAAAAAAAATCCATTCTTTCTTACCTGACAAAAGCTACTGCTGAATTAATTAATTCAGCTCTTTGTTATGAATTCAGGTTCTTACAACTGGCAGCCAGTTTATACTAATAATATTTCATTCAAAAATAGTATCAGCAAACATCTTTCCTATACGATTGTCTTGACATTTTATTGTCGCAACATTGAAGGAAAGAGGGTGGGAAGAGTGTTGCGGAGGAAGGCAACTGCTACCTTCTGACATCATAGCTAAATTTTCAAGATTACCAATTAACGTTTGATACCCAATTTGTAAACATCAATCCAAAAATTAACTGGAAATGGGTTATGACAACCCAAAACACTTTGTTGGTTCCATCCTAAATTAATGTACGGCTGGTACTACATTGGAAAGTGTGTATATCAAAGACAACTTGAAACAAGTGTGCACTCACTTACAGCTTGAAGTCTTTTCACTTCAACAGATGGTCACTGTCGGGACAGTAACTGCAATGTCCTCTAGCTATATAAAAGCCACGAACAAACAAGAAAATATTTTGTTCTTGACGATTACCAGAAAAAAACAAGTTACTATTTTCTCTCTGAAATTCACTCCATCACGTAAGCCTCATTCTTGTTTTCTTTTTGCCCACTCTTCTCTACACGCCCCCTGCCTCAAACAATAACCAGCAATGACTCTTAAGTCAGCTCTAACCAGCAGGGTACCTTGGACATGTTTTCAACATTATTCTTAACTTCACATTACAAAACCGAGAAATTGGAAATTCCATTGAAATAAAGCTTGGGCCAATAATAGTAACTCCATTTATGTCACTCAGTTAGTTACCTTCACTTGTTTAACTTTCTTGCTTAACTTTTTAGCAAGAAAACAACTAGCAGAGGACCTAGAGTGTGCCAGACACTGTTCCAAGCATTGAAGTAAAAATATTAAGGGTCACATTAAAAATATTGTCTCATTTATATATAGTTTGTGTTCTACCAACATTTCTAAACTTTTTTCCTTGTGCTGTGCTTATGTTACTTTCAACTCATACATATAAAATTGCTTCTATTTTTCATAATCCTGGAAATGTGTTTTGTTGAATGTTGACTGAGGCTTCTTTGCTCTGCCACAACCCATTCAAATTTCAGTGTAATCTCCCAAATTAAAGAATTTCCTTTTAAATGCTGGATATATGTTTTTACTCCAGACTGTGGATGAAAATGAACAGTACTGGCCCTGGAGCAACTTCTACACAATACGATGTCTACGTAAGTTATCTGGGCAACTGCGTGCGCTTAGTTTGTAGGTTATCTATACTTTTTCACCCTAACTTCCCCAAATTTAGGAACAAGGACACCTGCTTAACAGACACTTCTTGTCAGGACAGAAAAGCTGACCTCAAGGTGTGACCAATTAGGACAACTGCCACAGATGCCAAGCCTTAGGGAGTCCTAAGGGGCTCCTGGCGAACAAATATGCTATAGAGAATGACCCTGGAAAGCAATCAGCAGAGGAAGAGACACACCAGCTGTGTTTTGGGGGAAAACAACCCACAATGTTCAATGCATATAATTAACATATGACCAAACAGGGTAAACTTGCTGGAACTGGGGGTGGCAATCTAACTACCATTGCTGAGATCTCCCCTTTCACACACATCCTGCTGGTAGCATTCAGACTCTTTTGTATCTCCTTTTCTTTTCTTTCCCCTTGGAGCCTATTATTTCTTTTCTTTTGTACCAGCTATTAAATGCAAACGCGTGTATGTGCACAGTGCATGCACACACGTGTCCTCATCTCGCTCCATCAGTTGCCCTAAGCTCTGTCTTGCCAACTCACGACCTGGCTAGTTAACACTCACCATAACAGTTGTACAAGCTCCTAAACATACTGTGATTAGCAGGTTGGCAGTATCAGATACATAATCATCACACAGGATACTCTCTTTAGAAGACAAAACTAAAAGCACAAAAAGAAATTCACTGGCTGGGCACGGTGGCTCACATCTGTATTCCCAGCACTTTGGGAGGCTGAGGTAGGCAGATCACTTGAGCTCAGGAGTTCGCTACCAGCCTGAGCAACATGGAGAAACCCCGTCTCTACAAAAAATAAAAAAAATATTAGCTGCACGTTGTGGCACATGCCTGTAGTCCCAGCTACTCGGGAGGCTGAGGTGGGAGGGATGCTTGAGCCTGGGAGGTCAAGGCTGCAGTGAGCTGAGATCATGCCTCTGCACTACAGCCTGGGTGCCAGAGTGAGACCCTATTCAAGAGAAAAAAATGTGTATATATGTGTGTGTGTGTGTGTGTGTATATATATACACATACACATACACATATATAAAGAAATTCACTGATTCGTCGCACCACACCAACAATCCCAGGTGCAACCCTCTGAGACTGTCTTCCAGGCGTGGACTACTCTGTCCATTAGAAATGGAGACTTCTGAATCTGGGATCTGATGAGTTATAAGTTATTAAAAGGGGAAAGATTAGAAATTCTTTAAATTAGCTGTCCTTGAACCTCATAAACTGTGATAAAGACAGACCAGGTTGTGCTCCCTCTTCCTTGGAAAGGCATCTAATTGCACTGCTGGCCAACTATCATCGTGTACAAGTCTCCCAAATTAGCCTGCCACCACCTTTCTTTAACCCACATTAACTTCTGCCCAGAATACAATAGCCTCTGAGCTGGTCCTTCTGCTTGTCGGTCTTTCCTCCTCCCATCCTTTTTATGCAATGTTGCCTGACGCATCACCCTGAATCATATTTCTTATCAATGCTCAGCTCAAACACTAGTTGTGGTTCTTCACTGCCTGCAGAGGAGAGCGGAGGTTCCATGCACTTGCCTTTAAGGAATTCTGCAGTAGGGTCCCAGCCATGACTAAGGTGTATTTCTTATGTGTGCCTTTTACTTTGGGCAAGTTCCTCATTGTTTTCCTGATCCCCTCTCTTTGCTTGTATCATTACTTCAGCCTAAACATCCTTTCTTTTTCTAACTCTCCTGGGAAAATCCTTTCTACCCCTGCAGACTTGCCTTAAAAGGCCATCTCCTTCTAAAGACTCCCCCAATCTCAATCTCTCAGCTAATTGAAGACTGCTTGTGGCGAATGCTCCCTTCTTATTTACCTTTGTATTCTCCAGAGTATCTTATACAACATAAGCATGAAATATTTATCACCTTAATGATTTCCAAAAATGCATAATAAAGGTTTTAAGCCATGAGTTATATAACACTATCAATTTAGTTAAGAAAAGAGGAGGCCCATAAATTATCAAAGCTTTAAGTTAATCTTTTTGTTCTCAGAGGACAGAGGTGCTAGATGACTCTAGACTGAGAGGAAGATGAGGACATTTTCTATCAAAGGCTTGAGACAGCTGTTAGCTGTCTGCCCACACCTAAGTTCCTCTTTAACATCTCTGATTTAAATACACACACCCCAAGAAAACCTCCATTAGGGGTTAATTTCTCTTTGGCTGTTAGCACTTCAGATGACTTCTAGCCATGGAAAACTAATGCCTCTTTTCAAGCACAGGGAGGTAGGAGAAAGGCAAAGTGAGATTCCATTTTAGCGATTGCTGGGGCAATGGTCACTCGCCTTCAGCAAACACAGAAGGAGGCATCACAGAAAGTGGGAAGCTGGTGAAATCCATGCTGAGTGGACAGGAGACAGGAATGACTATATACCATGAAATCCCCAGTCTGGGGGCAGAAAAGGATTTCTGGGCTTCAACCGTCACTTAAGCAAGTTTGTGAGCAGAGCAGGCTTACCATTAATAAGGTACGGATGATTGCAGCACTTCCGCAATTCCATCATAGTGTTTAACAGGTTAGGTACGTTAGCTTGCCCACCGCCTTTGGAAAGAAATGTGAAATTCTTCTCAAGGATGGCTCGGTAATATTTCTTCTGAATATTTGTTAGCTCAACTTCAATAATAGTTTCTTCTTTGGGGGCCAAGTTCTTTTCTACATCCTCTTTGAGACGTCTCAACATCATTGGCTTTAGAATAGCTTGAAGTTTTTGCACCTAAAAAAGGACCTTAAGTAAATACTTGTGTCATGATTTGATGGTAAGTTAAAACATATTCTAACATGAAACATCAGGATTATCTCATTCATTAACCATCCATTTTCATTTTTCAAAGCCCAGTGAGAGAATGAAGGAGCTCATCTTTCAGCTTTCATAAGAGCAGGGCACGAAGGTTGGATGATTCTATGTCAAATGAACTATTTCATCCATCCAGGAGCCCTGAACAGCCAGAAGGCTTGAAAAGTACCCAGCAGAAATCCAACATATTCATGTAGCTTTCCCTTCTGTTTGCTCTAAGCCATAGGGAAGATAGAGAAGAGCGACAAGACAGTGTCATGGCAATGCTCTGTTTCTATTCTCTTCCTTTCTAGGCAGAGCTAAAGAATGAGAGGAAGTGAGCCAGGAGCAATCTAGTCCCTGCAGGAAGGAGCCAGTAGAGACATCTCTCCCTGGTTCTCTTTTCTATTGATTGGCAAGAGAACTGAGTACTCCATACGGTTTTTATTTTAGAAAAGAAAAACAAAACAGACCTTACTCTGAACCGAGCTAAGAGATTTTAGACAGTAAGACAGGGGAGATGGCACATAAAAACCAAGATTTCACATCTATCTCCATATTTATTTCAAATACAGCACACACATTATAACTAATACCCACATAACTCTTACAGCATATAAAATAGCCAAGCACTTTTTTTCTTTTTCTTTTTTTTTTGAGACCAAGTCTCACTCTGTCGCCCAGGCTGGAGTGCAGTGGCGCGATCTTGGCTCACTGCAACCTCTGCCTCCCGGGTTCAAGCTAGTCTCCTGCCTCAGTCTCCACAGTAGCTGGGACTACAGGCGCCCACCACCACGCCCGGCTAATTTTTCTATTTTTTTTTTTAGTAGAGACGGGGTTTCACCATATTGGTCAGGCTGGTCTCAAACTCTTGACCTCATGATCCACCTGCCTCAGCCTCCCAAAGTGCTGGGATTACAGGCATGAGCCACCATGCCTGGCCCAAGCACTTCTCATACACAATACTTCATTTATTTCTCACAGAAATACTGTGCAGTGGTTATGCCCTAAGTTTCTAAAGTGAAAATATGTAGGCTTGAAGAAGTAAGCATTGTGGCTGAGTATAGATGCTTCACAAAGAACAGAGACTCAAAACTGCAGTAGGCAAACAGCTCTATCACTGTCAGTGGCATCTGACATCATCCCCAAAACTACACATACATAGCAAAACTACCAACCTGCACAGCACAACTATCTCTGAAAATTATATCAACAGGTATGTAACCTCTCTATAAATCTCAACAGTCCTTCACAAGAGCAAACAAACAAAGAAGAAAACCTTTACGATGATGACCTAGAAAGTCCAAGGAAAGGGTATCTAAGGTTCTGTGTACTAGGTGGGAAAAACTGTAATATAATCACACTTTAAAATAACTTAATATTTTGCTGTTTCATGGGCTAATCTTCAATTTTATGAGTGAAATACAAAGTAGAGGTGATAAATACCTGCTCTTCTGTTTTTAGATCACCAAATTCTTGCATAAATGTGGTTTCTGAAGGGAAGCGACTTGGTTCCAAGAAATGAAGCAAGCTGAAGAGTTCTTCCACAGTGTTCTGGAGTGGGGTTCCCGTCAGCAGCACTTTGTGTTCCTGAGGTAACGCAAGGAAAACCACTAATCAAATTGTAACAAAAACACTTTCTTAAAACCAGAGCCTCTCACTAGATATCCACTGTTCTACTCCTACTCATCTATCCTATGAAAAGTATAGGAATCAGGCATGAAAACAGAGATATTAGAACACGATTTCTGTGTCAGGTAAACAGATCTGGGGACAGTCCTCTCCAGAACTCTACAGGGTCCTTAAATGTGTCTTGCCATTTTGTTTCTTCCTGGAGTTATAGGTCAGTATTTTAGTGCCATGGCTTTTTAAGTCCCCAAGTCTCAATGCTTTTATCCCCACCAGTTAAGTTTTTTTCCTAGAATCCCTAGATTCAGATGAAACATGCATGCTTCTTTCTGCTCTCTACATCAACAGTGCTCTCATCTCTCCATCTGCTTCCTGCATGACTCACTTCATAGAGACAAACATGCAACAGCTATGAAAAACTATTTTGTTCTGCAAAAATTTCCAACTAGCAAAGAGGTCAACTTGGTTGTAAATACCACAATCACTTTTTTTTTTTTAAATCAGATGCTATTTATAAATTTGTCTCTTTGAACCAACTTAGGTATTTCTTTAATTAATTCTTCCTGTTTACGAACTCTTTCCCCAGCTTTCCTCATGCAGTTGTACCCTGTCCTCCTATTTCTATATATGCAATACAGAGGAGCTGTTTTACAATGGCCAGTCTTAACAATAGTGAGATATTAATCTTAAGAACCCTATTATTTTCTGCTTTCTCTGGCCATTTGGTACACAGCACAGCTAACAAAACTATTTCAGAAAGTAATTATACCTCTCCCAGTAGTTGAAAAAGAAATATTCTGACTTAACTCGGAACCTGAGAAGTCTTGGTTGCCAAGCAGAGTATACGCTCAGTAGATACTAGATGAATGACGTAAGAACATGCTAATTTTCTTAATATCTACCATGTCATATCTGTCAATGAAGCTCTTTGAAAGTGAGGTAAAGGAGTTCAATATACTTGTATTCCTCTTCCTCTTCCCTTTGAATAAAGTCTCTGAGGCAGTTTCGTGGACCACCATCATCTTCAGACTCAGTAAATTCAAAAACAGTAGGGAGCAATCAATCAATTTTTTTCTAATGTACCACCACACTTGTGGATAGCCTGGGCCACAATCACTGACATACCCAAGTCCTGGATTACTGTATGCAAGAACTTTTTTTTAAGCCCCATCACATATTCAGGAAAGAGTTACTGCAGTAGATGAGCTGTATTGATTATTGTGTCTCCCAGTTTTTTCATATCCTTTATTACTACATTAAATTAAATCTTGACTGCCTAACCAAATATTCTAAAAGTCAAAGCCTTTTTAACTTATTAATTTCAAAATAAACTTATCTGAAAAAAGGAAAGCACTCCTTTCTTAGGCAGCTTCCCTTCAATTATAGTTACACCAAATGATTATACACAAAATCCTTTCATACAGTTACCTACAAATAGTGGAATAAAACGAGGTGTCAATTTGAAAGTGGGTAACAATAAAAAAAATACACAATTACTATGCACAGTCTCACAAAACATCATGTAAGAAACTCAGGCGATGGACCTTATCACCTCCACCTATGCCAGCAGATGTGCTTCTGCCTTGACAACATTACTATTCTTTTTAGCTCCGATGAAGTGATGTCCATTTAATTTCATTTTAAGCAGACTCTGTGTGTCAGGTTTCCTGACAATGAAAGAGATACCAGAATCAATGAAGAACTACCATGACCTCCACAGCATCCCCTCCTCGTGGATGGGGGACAACGAGATGGCTGTTTTCCCAGAGCTCCTGTGGAGGACTGTGAAGACGGTGACTGCCCCTCAACGTATCATCTTTACAAACGCTTCCTTGGCGCCTGCAGAGCTGAAGACACTCATTGGTCTTCTTTTCTGGGAATGCACTTGGAGATAATCCTCATCAAGCGCATTTTCATCGCAAGTAAGTCTAGTGCAGGTAACAGCAGTTCCCTATGGCCTGTGCCGTAGCTGGACATAGTTACTATCCACTATTTTGACTGTGACTTATTGTAGGAAAGAATAAAAAGTAGAAAGTGGCTAAGTTATCAAGATGCTTACTTTTTAAGTAAGGATTTAAAGACCAGACAATGAGCTGTTCGGAATTGGACAAATACAATTATATTCTGAACAACAATGTGTTCCATCTTGAAAACATTTCTTCTCAAATAAATACTCCCGATCATTAGAAAAATAAATATTTTGTTCATGTGCTAATCAGAGCTTCCCAGTTGGTGAGCCAAGGATGAGTACAGGTTATAAGTCCTTGGGGAAGGTCAGGACACCCAGGACTGGTGGTGTCCCGTGGCAGTAGGCAGCCTTCTGTTTTTACCCAAGTGTGGCATTCATTTTCTGTATGGGCCATCATGTGAAAAAGCTTAAGAACACTGCAATATGTAACAGGAAAATTATTTGGATAACAGATTCTAATCCATTAATCAAATGTTAGTATAAATAACAGAAAACTCTTTGAACTAGCCCAAAGATTGTGGGAGGCTGTGGGAGGGATAGCATTAGGAGAAATACCTAATGTAAATGACAAGTTGATGGTTGCAGCAAACCAACATGGCACATGTACACCTATGTAACAAACGGGCACATTCTGCACATGCACCCTAGAACTTAAATTAAAAAAAAAATAGCCCAGTGACAATCAGATTGTTTGATGTTGACAGAGTTAAATTAATGTGTACTCACCAATGAAAGAATGTTTTACAGTAAGAATCTACTATCTGGGAACACATGAACTAATAATAGAACACAACTCAGATAAGCTCAGTCAGATGACTGTTTAAGCCTTCAGGAAATGGTGACATAACTGTCTCTTAGTAGAAAACTATGAAGGTGGATCCCTACTGAGAAGATATATTTAGATTATATCATAAGCATTAGTGTTTACCTGCAAATACAAGTTTACTTCATTTTAATGCTTAAGTATCACCTGGAGTGAATAAATGCAAACACAGAGTTTCTCTTTTCCATATGCTTACCAAGGTCCCTGAGACTATTCACTGTTTCTAAGCACTCTCACTTGTTTTGTGGATTGGCCACCAAATAACAGTCAACTGCTTTGAGACAGATCTTAGGATAGCTTTAATAATAATTCATTAGGAAGAAAAATGGGAAATCCCATCCTAAATAGGATAATTCAGTCAGACTTTTTCCTTTAAGCAAAACTAGATTTTGTTTGTTTTAAACTAAAAGCAAAGCTGGCAAATCTAATCTCTTTAAGAATAAAATAAGCTGCTTCAGAGAATCAGCTGCAACAAAAAGCTTTTAGGTGTTTTTTGGTAATAACAGTCTTCAGCTAAAAATATATGGCCATGAATACATAGAACACTCCTTCTCATCTCAAACTCTCAGTTAACAAAAGATCAAATTAGCCTATAGAAATTAGCATTAAAAATATTTTTAAAACCTTTCTGTACTTCCATGAAACTCATCAAATCATCCAAGGCATGCTAAACGACAGTAGCTTTGCTTTCAAAATGTACATTAAAAATAAAATATAAGTGATCATAACCACGATATAAACTATGGAGTGAAAAGAAGCCTGAGGATGACAGGTCATGTTGAAATTCCCACTAGGAAATCATACACACAGCAATATTAGACAGAAAATAAATCAAATCCTTCTACTCTTATGATATGCTATTCCATGATGCTCCTACTGAAAAAAAATCTAGAAAATCTACTCAGGAAGACCTGATCATCTCTTGGGAAGCTGGAAAAGTATGGGACAAGCGTGGTGTAAAACTCCAGATTAAATCTGAGGCATTGTAATGCCCCAAACTTCTAAGCATCTGTGCGAACTAAACCAACCCCAGATATCCTACTCAACTCATTGAGAACTTGCATCTACAAGTCCTGCTGGCCACAGTATGACAAAACCTATGAGCCATGGAAAATAACTGGACTATCATCACTGAAGTAAAGCTTGGCCCAAAACTTAATGAAATGGCAGTACAAGTTAAGTATCCCTTATCCAAAATTCTTGGGACCAAAGTGTTTCAGGTTTCAGATATTTTTAGATTTTGGAATATCTGCATTTATACTTACGGGCTGAACATCCCAAATGAGAAAATCCAAAATCCGAAATGCTCCAATGAGCATTTCCTTTGAGCATTATGTGGGTACTCAAAAAGTTTTGGATTCTGGGATTTTTGTATTTGGTATGATCAACCTGTATTTATGAACAAAGGGTAAAACAAAAACTTGAAACTCACTTTAGTGAAGATATCATGATTACACTCTGCTATAAGACAACTGTTTAATAGACACTAGCCAACAACGTAAGAATCCAAAAGGCAACAACTTTTGAATAACTGAAACTTCCAGAGAATATACCACAATATTTGACAAGCTTTTCAAATACTGTTTACAGGCATCAAATTCAGAGCAGTGGGACTATCAAGTCAGCAACAATTCTATTCAGGTTCAGTGCAGTCACCAATATGATCACTGACCAAGTCCATCATCTTGAGTCCCTCCAACAGCTTGCAGTTCCTGTTCTTCAGCCTGTGGGCTTCATCAATGACTACACAGCGCCATGGAATATTCCGCAGCTCAGGACAATCAGTCAAAATCATCTCAAATGTAGTGATGATGGCATGAAACTTATAGGACCCCTTTATCACTCGACCCTATAAGAACAACTCTGAATTATTATTAAGCATTAATGACTACATAAATAACTTTAAGGATGAATAAATAGCATAAACATATATATTTATCCCTTTGGAGATCTCTTTATTTTAGGTGACATACATCTGTTTTCAAGTTATTTTGGCAGTTTTAAACTATATGGTAAAACAGAATTGTAAAACAAATGACAAAACTGTCAGTAAATTTTGGATCTAATCTCCTAATAGAGCACGTGCATCACTTACCACTAAGTATACCCATTCTAGTCACACATTCACATATGACAAAATTTATAATAATTTCCCAAATCTAAAGATACAGACTTCAATATTTTTTCTCCTTTAGTTATTTAATTGTAGGTCAGATTTTATACTTAGAATACACACACACATCTATCTCTCTCTCTATATATAAATATATATATATATAGCAAAACATATATATATAGCAAAAGTCCTATTTGCAATTACAGGACTTCCATTTACTACCCATAACATAAAACTATTTTAGCATATATTATTCTTCCTTATCATGTCATTTATAACGCTTCACTGTTGATACACACTAATGGCATAAAGGTAACTAGAATAAGAAAAAATTAAAGCAATTGCTACTAACAGCCAAAGCATAAATTCCTCCCTTGGGATATATTTCATTCAATGTGTCATATATTTCAAGGACTTTTTACATCTTACTATTTTTCACTTCTAGCAATAGCATAATAAAATATTCTTTCTATTCACATTTAATATTACCATTTTTTGTTTAGTTTTCTCTTAGGCTTGCGAAATAAAACTAATTAACATATCAAAGCATTAAACAGATTTCAGTGATCATCCAAGGCAAAAAATTTCATTCCTTCTAATCTAATAATCAGAAAAACCAAAGCTATAAAAATAAAGAGCTGTTTTTTTTATCTATAGACACAGATAATACAAATGTAAATTGACTCAGATATCTAAAGCAAATTTCTCAATTTGGCAAAATTTAGGCCTTCCCAAGTCACCAAGACTTTGTTTTCTTTTAACACCTTAAAATGCACAGAATAAGCACACAGAATACAACCTGTGACAGTTTACCTGGGGATCGTTGAAGTACATTTCATACAATTGAATGGTCCGACGACTAGCTTGACTCCCATGATACACAACCACGTTCAACTCTGTCCAGGTTCGGAATTCCCTTTCCCAGTTGGGGATTGTGGACAATGGGGCAATTACTAAAAAAGGGCCATGGATTCCTTTCAAATATATCTCATAGAGAAATGTAATGGACTGGATAGTTTTTCCCAAACCCATTTCATCTGCTAAAATGCAGTTTCGCCTTTTGGAGGAAAATAAAGTACAAAAGTTTAATGAGTATGGATATGAGACACTGCTGTCATTTCACAAAATATATACCATTGTACTCACAAAAGCATACTCAAAGGCTTTAGATGTTCTCTTAGATTCAACAAAATATATTTTCAAACAAAATTCTCAAAGAATAAAAATTATTTTACATACTTATATCAATCTCTGTTTAATATCTGTTAAATAAATGTTACATATATTTTCAATGCTTTTTTAAAAAGTTCTTATTAGAATTAAAACATTAAGTTCTTTTTTATTATTTTCAACAACTAAAGGAAAGGAACTACAGATATATTTAAAAGTGAAGAAAAACTTGTTTTACATACATGTTGTACCAATTGAAAAGTAGCCAGTTTACTCCCTCCAACTGGTATTCCCTGAGTTTGTTATTGTTTTTATACTCCCTGGAACTCTCCGATTTCTTCCAATCATCAGCAGGAGGTCGCTCCTGTTTCAAATATAGTAAATCCCATTAGTGGTTTCCCAAAGACCACACCACTACGCTATTTTCAAATTAAATTCTCTACCATCAGCCAATTCTTACCACACGCTCTGTTTCCGGCTCCCTGGACATTAGTTTCTCAAACTCCTCGATCTTTGCTTGATCTATGTCCTGCCTCCGCTCCCATGTGCTGTCTTCATAAGGAAGTGAACACCACTTCACCAGATAGTGAGTCACAGGCTGGACCAGATTTAAATAAATCAGAATTGGATTAATTTGACCACATACATACACACACACACATATATATGTGTGTATATGTATATATGTGTGTATATATGTGTATATATACACACACGTTTATACCTATACATATATACATATATATGTATACTTACATATACATTAAGGAAAAGCATGCTCTACTTCATTTATCAATAGACATTATCCTGGCATGAGTAAGTCTGAATTGACAAAAATTTAAAAACTATGGCCATAAAACAGCTGTTCCTAGTTAAGAGTCTCAAGTCTAAACTGGAAACAGTATTACTGGGTATTATCAGAACAAATTAGCCTTTTATCAAAATCATTGGTAAGTGATGTTCGAAAGCCAGGAAGTATAAAGAAATAGCTAGTAAACAGTAAAGCTGAATTTGAGATTTTTTTTTATCTGCACAAATCATTCATCAGGAGTTTGATTCAGACTTACATGGTAAATCATCTTAGCATATTTAAATGTTTACATAATTGGCTGGTTTCTTTAAAAATGAGACATACACTTAAATTTATTAGGATCTCCACCTTTTCCTTAAAAAGAGTGATACTGTTTGTATCCAATCACACTAAAATAACGTATTTGAGCTTTAGAAGGGTGGAGCGCAAAATATTTCAGGTAATGCAGATCAACAGAATTTCCTTTGTCTCTCCTCTAGAAAACACTTGGGTTTGTTGACCTTCATTTCAGGACCAAAGTACGCTGACCTGGTCGTAATGTGAAAAATATTTGCTGTGCAATGTAAATATGCTATGAAACAATTTTTTGAAGTATAACTAAGGAAAACTAGAAAAGTAAAGATCATGTTACAGATATGGTCTTGGAAACACCATAGAGTGTCATGACACAGAGTTTGGAAGAAAATGGGAGTTCTTTGCAGACCCTTCCTAGACAAGCAAGATCCAAACACTGTATATATAAAATTCAATTTACATGGAGAAGCCAGGAAAGACAGAACTCATGGTGGGTGGGCACATCATTATCAAGACACAATACTCAGAAGTCACTACACTTGTCTTCATTCTTACTTCCCTATCAAATATCCCTTATAATCTCACAGAGTTTTGCAAAGCAAAATGAGAGTGTTGAGACTGGGATCTTTTAAGAGAAATAACGTCCATTAGCCTCTGTGCACTGCATTAAATGAATTCATCAACTTCACTAATGATGCCCAATTCTAAATAACCTTAAACTCCATTCTGCCACAAGAGACATTCAATTATATAAGGATACTTTGTGCTACATGACAGAATTATACCAAAATGTACTGAATTCTTTATCATATTGTGGAATTGTGCAAAACGTCAATGTGTTTCTTTCATATTGAAAATCAATTTTTTAAAAAGCTCTCAGACTAAACATAAAACATATTTAGCACTATTATTTATTAAGTCATAAAACTAATAACAAATCATTAAATTTCAGTTAAATTTAGGCCAAGTGTGTCATAGTCCAAGGCTCTGACCAAGACCAGGTCTAGGATTCTACCATCTTCTCTATAAACATGTATGGACTGCCTGAATCACCACTTCGTAATACAAATGATCTCCTGTTACCTCTCCCCGGTCATCTGTGCTACGTGCAAAGTCCATTATCCGGTCAACCTCCACATAATCTGGATTAAAAAGCTCATCCTCAATCTACACCAAAGGGGAAAAAAGAGTTAAAGGTTTATTTATTTCCCAAGATGAAATACTATTCCACTTTTCACCAAGCAATAATATTTTGGGTCATAGCAATACAACACTTAAATTTGCCAAATTCTATTATATTAATTGAAATGCTACAATTTAGCAAAATCATTCCCCATGAGGAAATCAGACTTCTCAGACTTTGTTAACTGGGTCTTTTAATTACCGTGTGAAACCTTTTACTGTGAGAGAATGTTTAAGAATATTTTAAATGAAGTGTGAAATTACAATTCACTAATGAGCAATCCAAAAAGCTTATGGCATGCGATGCATTTAGCATTCCTGAAACTACAGTTTGCAATGAAGAATCAGAGTCATGCAAAGTAAGTGTTACTTGGAATCTCATAACTCCTGGAGTTGTCCGATGCCTTTTAGCATCATTTACAAAATGTTATTCAAAAGCCAAATACACTGAAACCAGCTAATTTCATATTTTAGCATGATCAGAGTTTACAATGTTTGGTAGTATTTGTCAATCAATATTAGTACCTCATTTAGAATCACAGTCTTATCATTAATCTAAGTTTTCTAATGATTTACACTGAATATAGTGTGTTTAGGTAAAAGTATTAAGGATAAAGAAATAAGTCCTAAATAATTGGCTTATTTAACCAATATATTAAATAATCTTACAAAAGTAAAGTAATATTGCTGCTTGCAAAGGCATCTCATATAAAAGACTAGAATTTGGCTCAAAAAAAAGTTATAGGCTGGGTGCGGTGGCTCATGCCTGTAATCTCAGGACTTTGGGAGGCCAAGGCGGGCGGATCACGAGGTCAGGAGCTCAAGACCAGCCTGGCCAACGTGGTGAAACCCCGTCTCTACTAAAAATACAAAAAATTAGCTGGGTGTGATGGCAGGTGCCTGTAATCCCAGCTACTTGGGAGGCTGAGGCAGGAGAATCGCTTGAACTTGGGAGGCGGAGGTTGCAGTGAGCCGAGATCGCACCACTGCACTCCAGCCCGGGTGACAGAGCGACACTTTGTCTCAAAACAAAAAAAAAAAAAAAAAAGAAAAGAAAAGAAAAGAAAAAAAAGTTATAGACTAAGCCATACCCAAAAGAAGTTAGGGTCAGACAAGTTTCAGATGTTAGAAAACAAAAGACACATTTTATTATGTGTACCTCTCAATTAACTTATCAATAATATAACTGCATTAAAATATTTTGCAAAAGGCAAACTAGAAGTCACTTAGACACCATTCATATCCCTTGAATTGCAGGTTGAAAAGATAAGCAGTTCAGTCATCATCTGCTCAAGAGCAACAAACTGTCCCTGGCTACTCGGCCCTCTTAAAACACCCACTTGGGAAGCTTTGAACTGTGAATTATGAAACAGAAAGCAGAAACACAAATACATGTCTCAACTACCTCAGGCTTTTACACAGAGGTGATTAGTAAGGAAAAAAAAATCCATTGAAATGTTCAATTAATATAAAGTATTAGTATATTAATAAACTGGCTTTTCAAAAGTTTCTAGACTTAGGTAAACACACATGTTATCCATGTACAGCAGAAACACTTAAACTTTCTCAAAACCACGTTTTGATAGCAAAAATTCCCTCTAAGAAAACTTGTTCTTAAACACGAGCTTTCATAGTCAGTGCTGAATTAAAATCCTTAACTTTTCCTAAACATTTCTACCCTTTAAGTGAGTAATCTGCGGCATCACACATGTGATGAAATTTCCAGTCTAAATGATGTTTTTGAATAGCGATTTTTAGTTGCAGCAGGCTTGTAAGGCAGCCTAAGTAGAAACAAAGAAGTAAAAGCAGCTGAAACTGAAAATCTTAAAGCAGAACAGCCATGGAACACTTGAAGCCATGATCATGTATGGGATGAAACAAATGGGGGCACGTGCATTTTCATGTGTAAAAGAGAGGGAGGAAGGGGATTGCCATCCTTCTCTGCTAACTCCCACTCAGGACAGAAACTAAGATTTCTAGCTGACAAGTTACCAGGTAAATAATGTACATTCAACTTTGGTATGTATAGCTAGGGCTAGGCACAATTTCCTAAAGACTGTGTGACTACAGGAGACAGAATACAAATAAACTTAATAAACAGGACCAGGATTTAGGGATGGGGGGAAAGCTACCATTGTGCTTCTGCCTGTCTCCCTCCCCCTGGTCCACAGAAAAGGTCAGCAGAACATATGGTGTCTCCTTCTAAAAGGAGGCTAATGATTTCAGCTCATCCAATGTCCCAAAAATTCAACTCTGATTTCTTAAGAAGGGCATGAAAAATAGAACCTCATAGCATTGTTCTCAAAATCAAATATTAAGATTCTTTCTTCAAAAGAATTTTCCTCCAAGTTCTTTGAAGAATCTTAATATTCTCCAAGATCTATGAATTGAGTCACATTCGAGTAACCCCATTCCACTCAGTCCGAACCACTGCACTGCCAAAAATGCTGCACACTCAGAGTGCCAGGGGTAGTGATGCAGACATGTGTCCAGTAAAAGAACAACCACATGATCTCCCATCGAACGCAGACTTTACCATAGGCCAGTTGGGATCATGGAAATAAAAACCCAGAACACAGACTTGTTACCTGATAGTATAAGGATTTTATGACATAAAAGTACTAAGTGTTCTTCTGTCCCACTTTCCTTCATCTCCAAAAAGGGGTGGCAGTGCAAAGCAGGTTGTTAAACAGATACTATTTTGCATCAAATTGTATGCTTCTTTACATAAAGTCTACATTCTGTCAACTCTTTTATGAAAAGAGGAACTAATAAATCGGCAAGTCTTATCTTTCAATGTTAGGGTTTTTCTTTTATCTACTTGAGGCTGTTAAGTGAAACCAAATTGACGATCAAAAGTCCAGAGACCCTAGTAAGCAGCTTGTGAAAGCACTTTTAAAAAAATGTAACTACTATACTGCGGAGGCAGAGGGCAGAACTGGCACTTCTAGTAAATGCAGATGTTCTTCCCTGACATACTATTGCTGTATTTCCAGACTGATACCTGGGATAAAGGGACACAGGCAAAGATATTATTACCAGTTTCTATGCTACAACACAGCATTTGCGAAAATGAGTTTAGTGAACTCTCTGTGATTAGGCATTGACTTGAACAAAATAAATTTGCCACATACTTTCCCCAACACAAGTTAAGCTTTTGTATCTTACTTAGAACTTGTACTTAACATTTACTGTAGAGTTCTTAACCTGCTAAATCTCAAGAGAACTTCTGTCCACTTAATTTCATCGCCTACTAACTGTACTTTCATTACAAGACTTTTATCATACCATCACCACTATTTCCACATAATATCATAAGGACCCATATCTTCTAGCCTAAGCAACAGGAAGAATGAGAAATTTCCTGTTTACAAATTTGTTAGCAAGAACCAGTTACCAATATGCAAGTAACAGCACCAAATGAGACTATTTTTTCTTAATTCACGGAACTAAAATTTTAAATTTAGAACATTTTAATAAAGTAAATACTTTGGAAAAGTAAGCAGGTATTTCGTACCTCTGAAAGGAACTTGTTCTGGCCCTGCTTTGCCTTAAATCGTTTAATTTTTTGCTGAATTCTCTTATCTTTTTCCAGGTCTTCTACGGATGCCCACTGACAATGAAGATAAGAGCTGAAAGAACAAAATAATATCCTTGAAATATGTAGAATATAATTAATCCGTTATTATGTCTTATTCGAAAAAGTCAACTAAACAGATAATTAAAATAACCTGCTTAATTACTCATTAAGGCTGCTGAGCAACATTTAATATACCCAATAATGTTTAGAATAAGAAGAGAAACTCAATATTAGTGCCTAAAATTTGCCTTCTGTCCTAAGCCTCCAGCTCTCTTACCAGCTACCAACGGAGAGAGACAGTGACAGAGACAGAGAGAGAGAAAGAGAGACAGACAGACACAAGAGACAGAGAGAGAATGGCCTAATAACAATCTATTTCCATAAGTGAATGGGTTACACTTCAACATAAAATTAGCACTACAGGGTGGCCTTAATTCTGAATTTATACTTTGAATCTCCTACCATTGAGAAATAGGTTTTTATCAAGTTAAAATAATTCAAATTTAAAACAGCAGTTTCTTTGGAGATAAGAGGTGTAGGGTACCCTAGAGTCATCCAAGGCCTATCATACTGGTCCCAAAGGGAAACCTAACCTGGTTCTTCTAGAACAATCTAGGAGGAAAGAACCACTGTTTGCTCCTGGAACACTGGGCCATGCCCCTAACCAGCTCTTTATCAGTTGCTGGTCTCCCAGGTTGTGTTCCTCCAGGCGTTCTGCAATGATATCCCTTGGTCCCCTGTGAATGTTTCACTTGCTATCATCTGTACCTGCACGAGGCAACCCCCACCCCCGGCCTCGCCACCCCCTGCTCTGAGCATGTATGGTGTCTTCCCTCACCTGAACTGGAATACATTTGTACTTCCCTTTTCTTCTCCAACACTCACAGGTACACAGTTAATGTTTTATGGCAACTCTGACATTCTTTTGTTTAGTTCTTCAATATTATTTTGTCCCATCACCCTCTCCCTGCCCTTCAAATAGCCTTGACAGCCTCTTATTTCTCTTTCTGGTGATGACATTAAAAAGAAATTATATGCTTGAATATATATATCTCTTTCAGAATCAACATACTAGTACTCTTAGAAATTGTGCTTTAGTTCACAGAAGTCAGGAGTTTAAAACAAGTAAAAAAAAAATTATACAACCATTACAAATTTTTCAAAAATGATTCATGATAAAGGAAATGCTTATGATATTAAGTAACACATAACCGATAACCATGTCTAATACGATTTTCAAAGATAGGACTCATTTAGTCCTTCTATAATTGAGGGAGAATAGGATTTTAAATACATATGAGTTATATAGCTATGAACTGATATAAATGCTATATACACACACAGAAAATATACTAGATAAAACTGTATCAAAATGCTAATACAGGTTGACCATCCCAAATGTGAAAATCCAAAATTCAAAATGCTCTAAAACTCGAAACTTTTTGAGCACCAACATGATACTTGAAGGAAATGCTCAATGGAGCATTTTGGATTTCAGATTTGGGATGTTTAACTACTAAAGTATAATGCAAATATTCCAAATCTGAAAAAATCAAAAATTCAAAACACTTCTGATCTCAACCATTCCAGATAAGAGATACTCAACCTGTATTGATTATTTCTGGGTACTAGGACTGCAAGTATTTTATTTTCTGCTTTCAACTTGTAGTTTCCAAATTTCCAATAAATAATATGCAATACTGTCATAATAAGAAACACATATTATATGAGGCAGCCAGATCACCTGAGGCCAGGAGTTTGAGACCAGCCTGACCAATATGGTGAAACCCCAACTCTATTAAAAAACACAAAAATCAGCTAGGCCGTGGTGGCATGTGCCTGTAATCCCAGTGACTCAGGAGGCTGAGGCGGGGAAATTGCTTGAACCCCAGAGGTGGAGGTTGCAGTGAGCTGAGATCATGCCACTGCATTCAAGCCTGGGCGACAGAGGGAGACCCTATTCCCCCTGCCACACATACACAAAAAGAAACACATATTATAAAAATAATCTGCTCTAGTCTCCAAATTATTTGACAGAAAAAGGCACAAGTGCGGTCAGTCAGTATTCTTGTCTTGGCTGAGGTGCAAAAGCCTTCAAAGCACCACCTGTGTAGCCTTGAACCGGACACAGGCATATATGCAAGTGGCTCCAGCCCTGCTTTATCTGCTATAAACTGGGATGAAACTTTTAGTGGGACTCTGCTTTCTAGACCCTGATGATAACCCACTCTGGAGGCTTAGTCAGGAAGAAGAGGAAGGAAGAATAAAGGGTCAAAAATAGACTGCTTTGTCTTAATAGATTAAGGCAAGAGAAAGTTCTAACTGAACTAGAACTAATTTTTTTTTTAAAGTTATGAAGAAGTAAATGTAAGAAAAATATTATGAAGCTAATAAGAAATAATCTGAACTAGGCCCTACAGATAATAAAGTTTATGGTCACTTTGGAAAACAAAATTTCATTTAAAAATAAAATGTAATGACTATGAAACAGGTATACATTTACACCTAATCTTGACAGTTAAAAAAAAAAAAAAGAAAGAAAGCGCATATCCCTTACCCATATCAGTGCAAAGCAGTAAATATTTATATTTATAAATAAATATAAGTAAAATATTAACAAACACGACTCCACATCACATTAAGAAAATAATACGTCATGACCAAGTAGTTATTTCAGGAATGCAAGGTTGGTTCAATATTAGGAAATTCACTAAAAATACACAATATTAATATATCTAAGGAGAAAAATCACACAGTTATTTCTATTGACATGGAAAAAACATTTGATGAAATTTAACACCCATAATGGATTTTTTAAAACTTAGGAAGACAGGAATTGATAGGTATTTTGTTAACACATATTTGAAGATTTTAGTTCTAAAGACAAGATCTTACTAAATGAAGAAACACCACAGTTTTCCACAAAAATCAGAAAGCATGGATACCTACTATCCCCACTATTATTCAATATTGTATTTGAGGTTATTAGCCAATGTCACTGACAAGTCAAAACAGTAAGAGACATAATAATTAGAAAATAATAAGTAAAGCTATCTCTGTTTGCAGATTATATGATCAGGTACCTGGAAAACCCTAGAGAATCAATTAGAAAACTAATTCAAATAATAAAATAATACAGCAATGTAGCAGAATATAAAATTAGCATACAGAAGCCAACAAATTGTCTTCATTCACAACAACAATTACCAATAAGGAGATATGTTACAGAAAACCTCTTTCACAATACCAACAAAGATAAAATACTTAGCAATAAATTTAATTAAAAATGTGTAAAATTTGTATAAGAAAATATTTAAAACTCTTATAAGACACAAAAGTAGAACTGGACCACTGAAAAGACATCATTTTCACACTGTGTAACTCAACATCATACATCATACAGTTGTAAATTTAACACAATGTAAATAAATAAAATGCAAACAGGCATTTATATGGGGCTAAACAATACTAAATTTTATATATAAAAATAAACATGCAAGAATATCCAGGAAAACATTAAAAGAGAAAAGCTACTAGGGAAATAGATCTACCAGATACTAAAACACACTCTAAAGACTCCCTAAGTAAACAGTGTGGTATTGGCTTATAAATAGACAAGCAGTTCAAAGGCATAAAGTACAGATAAATTAAAAAATAAATAAAATAAAAAAAACTTTAGGACATAATAAAGTTTGGATCTCAAATCACTTGAGTCAAAAATTGACTCTTTTTTTTTTCTTTCTTTTTTTTTTGAGATGGAGTCTCACACTGTCGCCCAGCTGGAGTGCAGTGGTGCGATCTTGGCTCATTGCAACCTCTGCCTCCCAGGTTCAAGTGACTCTCCTGCCTCAGTCTCCCGAGTAGCTGGGATTACAGGTGCCTGCCACCATGCTCGGCTAATTTTTTGTATTTTTAGTAGAGATGGGTTTCACTATGTTGGCCAGGCTGGTCTCAAGCTCCCGACCTCATGATCAGCCCACCTTGGCCTCCCAAAGTGCTGGGATTACAGGCATGAGCCACTGCGCCTGGCCAAAAATTGACTTTTTAATAATGGTGCTAGAATAACAATTGAAAAAAATTAATTTAGAGCCATGACTTACACAATACACAAGAATAAACACCAAATGGATCAGGCACCTAAAGAGATAAAATGAAACCACAAGGAAAGCATGGACAAATTCCTCTGTAATCTGGATATAGGGAAAGGCTTTCTAGCTATGACACAAAAGCTAGAAACAATAAAAGAAAAAACTAATAAATCTGACTGTACAAAAAATTTTAATGGACAATGCAATAAGCACCATAAAGTCAAAAGACAATTGAAACCGAGAAAAGATAGCTGCAACCCAGATAAAGAACTAATATCCCTTATATATAAAGAGCTCTTAAAAGTTAAGAGCACGACAGAAAATGAGCAAAAGACACAGACAACTGACAAAGCAAGATGTAAAAAGTGACCATTAAACTTATGAAAAGGTGTGCTTATTCACAGTAAGAGAAAATGCTAATTAAAACCTCAACTGAAATACAATTTCTTACAAAAATTAAAAAGTAAAACAGCACACTATATTAGAAAGATTGTGGGGAAATAGGTATTCGCATACATTTCTGACAGGAACACAAATTCATACAATCTGAAGGAAGGGAATTTGGCAGTATCTCTCAAAAATACATACATGTTTGCCTTTTGTATCTAGCAAACCCCCTTCTGGGAATTCACCTGGAAGCCATGCCTCCAACAACTTGAAAATAGAGAGATATGTATGAGAATATATATTGTAGCATTATCTGTAATTGGAAAACATCAGAAGCCACTTACACACCCACATACACAGGAGGTTGGTTGAATGGTTATGGCACAGTCATGCAATGGAATACTATACAGCTGAAACAAAGAATGAGGAGGACCCCTATGAACTGAGGTAGAGTGATTTCCAGAATGTGATGTGAAAAAAAGCAAAGCACAAAAATATACTAACAGTACACCAATTTCTTTTTTTGTAAGAAAGAAGAAGAAATCATACCTGCATGCTCAGGCCAAATTTTACAGAAAGGATAAACCTGGGATTAGTAAGGAAGCAAGCAGGAATGGGGTGGAAAGGAAGGGAGGACTACACTTCTTTTTTGTATAGTTCTAACTTTTGTAACATATTAATATTTCACAAACTTGAAAAACAATAAAAATCAACAAGCAGGGGCTAAAATGGAATACAAATACAAACCAAAACTAAGGAAACACACTGTGTATCAAATAAATCATGAGGCCCCAACCTTTTTGGCACTAGGGACCAGTTTCATGGAAAACCTAGATCCCTCGCATGCACAGTTCACAATAGGGTTCACGTTCCTATGAGAATCTAATGCCGTGCTCATCTGACAAGAGGCATAGCTCAGGTGATAATGGTTAGTCGCCTGCCGCTCACCTCCTGCTGTACGGCCAGGTTCCTAACAGGACACTGACCAGTACTGATCCACGGCCTGGGGACTGGGCACGCCTGAAATAAGTAACAAACCACAGTGGTGGGGTAGGAAAGGAGAATAACCAACCTAAGGAAATTTTGGATAAAGTTTTAGTCCCTATGCCCTCAAACTAAAGACAAAAAACTAAGCAAATATAGGCTTCTTTTTCACAGAAATATGGACTAGTAATTCTGAAATCACTTCCTATATATGTTAGGACTGACAAAAAAGCAAATATAAAAAATAAAAGAGCCAGGTTTACTCTGGTTGAAGAAGGGAATTACTAATATTAAAGGGGAAAGGAGAGAACAAACTCTGAGCTGCTGAAATAGTACTGTAAGCATCAATATATAGGCATTGTTTTTGCTGTTGTGTTGGAGAGGTAGGTAAATATGTGTGTGTATATGATAAACAGATAAGTGTGTGTGTAACTCGATATATGTATGTATACATACACACACACAGACATACATACACACACACACGTGTACACTCTCCCAGTCCCATCCACTGAGAGGCACTAGAAGCAATAATTCCTCAGCAACAAGGAACACCTAAAGCCCAAATCTTGGTTTCTCAGTGCCCCCCGTTCACTGAAAACAACCAAGCCTTCTTGGAGAAGTAACTGATTCCATAACTAAAACAGGGAAGTTACAAGACGAGCCTGGAACATCCTCTGGTGCCAGAAAGCAAGAAAGTGTTCAAAGAAAAATGAAGACAAGGCAAAAGGACAGAAGAGCCAGTCTGAAGGGGCTCCCACTGGCCAAACCTGGTATAATGTGGGCAAAGTAACTACTACAACAGTAAAGGGTTATAATCCCTTGAATAAAATGAGAAGCCACAAGTCCGCTCAGCTATAAATTAACAAATGGACAAGAGGGTAAAGCTCTTCCCTACAGTAAAACCCAACCAATCAATGTAGAAGAAATGATGGAATTAGTAAATCATCCCTTCACAACCATTACCATATTTAAGTCTTAAAGTACCTTTCCAGAAGACACACATTAACTACAAAAAGAAAAACAGAAATTCTTTGTACTATTTTTACAATTTTTCTATAAATGTGAAATTGTGTACAAATATAAGGCTAACAAAAACTCGTAGTTTTATGGAAATCTTCTCTTAGCTCTCAATAACAACAGTCAGAAAAGCTATTTTTTTTTTTTTCCAAAACTCCCTTTACCTCATCTCAAATGACTTTTGAGAAGGGCTAGAGTCTCCTGGTCTGGCAGTGCCACCTGGTCAGGAACTCTGAGCCCATCTCTGGGGTCACTAACAGGCTGACTGGAAGGAGGCAGCTCAGGCCTCACTGTCACACACTGATCTGGAGGTCTCTCTGGTAGTACCATTATTTTGGTGATTGATATTTGAACTCCTATGCTCTTGTTTCAATTTGGTAAATCTACAAGGGAACTCTCTCCCTTTGGTTTACTTAGTTTACCTCCTCCTTACCATAGGAAATCGTGTTGTAGGCATAATTTCCACATGTGTAAACTGACATGCTCTGAGGACAAAAGAATGACGACAGTTAACATTTTCCGAGCATTTTTAAAATTGTCAGACTGTATTTCATTGAACTCTCATGATAAAACTGATAGAGATTTATCTTTTTACTTGATAAAAGGTTTTACTCACAAATTCTTCAGAAGCGCATCAATCTATTAACAGTGCCAACTACAACAAGAGAGAATGATAGAAAACCCATGGCACCTGATGCTTTCATTTTCTAGGGTGGGGTAAATTTTCTGAGGCTGTTTTCACAGCAACTCACAAAAGCCTCTCTTTAAAGCCCTAAGAATGTATTAATATGGTGGTTTAGTCCTTTGTCTTAAAAGGGGTAAAAAAATAAATTTAATGTTTACATTATCAATGAACATTTTGTCCTTGTTCTGTGATTGTTATTTAGGTTACAAAATGGCCTCAGTCTTCTTCAGCAGAATGATTACTGACTCTGAAAACACCCTAGCTCATCGCAATGTCTGTCTGGGCCAGGTGTACTGCTTACAACAGAATCTACAAGGACAACAACTCACTGTGTTTTTCAATTCAGATTTTTAGTTATGAATTCAAATCTACTAAATAAATATCAAAAACAAACAAAAATAGATAAACCTATAGCTCACTGCATTTTAGAACCTGAGTGATGCCATGGTTCTCTAGAACTTTCATTCCACAGGAGAGTTCTTGTGTCTAGGGCCTTGCACCCTATGCACAGGTGAAGGGACGAAGTGTAGCCCCACAGGGTAGAATTCATGATCAGAGGACAGGGAAATACTGCTTTATTCATTTTTCTATTATTGTAGAAGTTTTTATCCTCTCTAAAAAAATACTTATTGATTATATACGGAAGTTAGTCAACTTTTACACCAATTACACCTTTTCCAGAAAAATTCACAAAATATCAAACATACAAAAGTTAGTTAAAAAATGGCATCCCAGGCCATGATGACTAAAGAAATCATACCAAAGTTTCTTAATTCACCAACTTAAAAAAAAAAAAAATGGTTGCTTACTACTTGGAAAATATAGCCCCCCAATAAAAACAAAATCACAATTTACTTACAAGTTTTTGTATTTCACATAGAATTCCTCAATTTCTACCTCCTCTCCAGATTCCTTCTGCAACAAAAGAAAATTTCAGGCACATACTTAAAACCATCTACTACAATATTTTAAAAGTAATGATTTACTCCCATATGAGCACAAAACAGGACTGAGAAGAGCAGCACAGGCCCTTCACGTAAGATGAGCACGCTGTGAGCTGGGAGGCGGCCAGGGCCACGGAGACTGCCACGCTCAGGCCCATGCACGCACCTCTGCCCGACGTGCAAGAGCTTCTAAGACATGAATCACTTTAACTCCTCCCTAACCACATGCAGCTTCATTCACAACAACCTGACCCCAAATTTGGCTTTCTGCCAAACCCACAGTGTTAAGTAGACGCCAAGTGTACCATTTTCTCAGGCAGCAGCCAATTAGCAACTGCTCTCCTGAATGCCATATGTATTATTTTTGGCTGCCTCATGGCAACTTTACATTGTGGGTTTTGTAATGTTTTAAAATATTTAAAAGACATTTATTTCTCCATATACTTAATAACTCTAAACAAGAAACCATATAAAACTAAACCTTGTTCTTATGCTATAATTTCAGTGCATCACTATTCATAGTTTCACTCAATGGTACAATTAAAATCTCTCAGACAAGATGTCTCACACACATAGCAGCCAAATAAAATTAACACTCCAAATACTACATTTAGGTAAGGTTAAAATTGTGATACATGTCAGCCAAATCAAGAGTTTTCAGTAGTAAGATTATCTATAATATCTCCCTTGATCCTACCTGCTGTAGTGTATGCAGAAGTTAATGTTCAGATGATATTTTAGGCATCTCTTTTTATTCCCCTTTTGGTTTTAGGCTCTTAAGCAAGTCATAATATGTAATTTCCTTCTGGAACATTTGATCAGATAAATCAGGGATCTAAAATATAAACACCACCTACAGATGTTTGGGGATTGCTTTTATACTCTTACAAGAGACCCCAAGCCTGCCTTGAGGGTCATGTATGGCTGTTCAGCCACCTCCAAAATGCTTCGAAGAAAATCAAGGCAAGTAGGAACATGGCAAAGAACAAACGAAAGAGCAAAGGCTTCTACTGGATAACAGACGGGCACAGATCTGTTCAAAGGTACTAGTCCCCTCAATCTCTAACCTTCAAACTATTTTCAAAGATTGTGAACTTAAACTTTTCTTTGAAACTCTCACTTATAACAGTTAAACCTAATTTTTTTTCTTTCTTTTCTGAGATAGGATTTGCTTTGTTACCCAGGCTTGAGTGAAGTGGTGCAAACATGGCTCACTGCAACCTCAACCTCCCAGGCTCAAGAAACCCTCCTGCCTCAGCAACCCCTGCGCCTCCCTGCCACCTCCCCAAGTAGCTGAGACTACAGGTACACACCACCATGCTCAGCTAATTTTGTATTTTCTGTAGGCTGGGTTTTACACCATGTTGCCCAGGCTGGTCTCAAACTCTTAGGCTCAAGCAATCCCTCCGTCTCAGCCTCCCAAAGTGATGTGATTACAGGCATGAGCCACTGCACCCAGCTAAACCTATATTTTAAGTAGTTTTGGCCTGTCTAGAAATCATCAAGAAGGAGTCTGGACATGCAGGAGTCGTCAATATCTATTAATATCTGGTTGTGCCCTAATGGATCTATGAAAGGTGATAACTATAAAGTATTATTTTAAACTAATGTATTCAGAACGCCTTCTATGTCATAGACTTTTAGTTATCCAAAATAAAAATAAATGTTTGTTGGATGGCTTCAAGAACCAGCAACATAAATGGAACATGGAATTAATTTGTAAATAAATACTATCAAGTTCAAGTGGCAATCCATCCAAGACCCACCCTACTTTTTTCTCTAGTCTTAATATTTCCCCATTCTACTTCCATTTCTTTTTCTTTTTCTTTCTTTCTTTCTTTTTTTTTTTTCCTTGAGATGGAGTCTTGCTCTTCTCTGTTACCCAGGGTGGAGTGCAGTGGCGCAATCTTGGCTTACTGCATGCTCCGCCTCCCAGGTTCACACCATTCTCCTGCCTCAGCCTCCCGAGTAGCTGGGACTACAGGCCCCACCACCATGCCCTGCTAATTTTTTTTGTATTTTTAATAGAGACGAGGTTTCACCGTGTTTGCCAGGATGGTCTTGATCTGACCTCCTGATCCGCCCGCCTCGGCCTCCCAAAGTGCTGGGATTACAGGCTTGAGCCACGGCACCCGGCCTCCCATTTCAAGATATATAATCTTTATAGAGAACCAGACATTCCAGCAGAAAGACAAAAAGATAGTAGATGATCAGGGAAAAAGAGAAGCAAGAAGCAAGGATGAAACTAGATCCTTTGATTCTTCACACAGCATTACCATGAAATTCAAATCAAGAATGGAACTCAAAGGTCTGAGCTTTTGCCCTTCTGATAATAATTATATTTTTTCAATTTTGAAGGCATTTTCAAAACCATGTATCATTTATATAACTGATATATGTTATAAATCATAAACAAGATTTATCATGTCTATGCTCTTATTATTTCTCCTGATTCTTCTATCTGATCTTTTCTCTCATACTGTCCCTTTCCTTCTCATTCTAAATGGTCTCATCATCCCATAATTCTAAGTGGGCACCAAAACATACAGGATCAAATCTCGAACAGTAAAGACAGTTTTTATTCTGTCTCAAGTCTGTTCCCAGAAAGCTCTGACTCTTACAGCCATCTGTCCCCAACTCTCATTACTACCCACTTTCTTGTCATGATAGCTATTCCTCTGGGAACCTGCTGTGAAGATGCCTGACAAGAGAGTCTAGGGCTGCCTAGGAGGAACCAACTAGGTTCTGAGACTTCATTTAGCAGCACCTGGAGCTGGTACAGAATGTCCCAGGGCTTGTTATCTTTAGGATGTTTCAGAATATAATACTTTGTTCTGTTTAACGGACCACACATATTGGATCACCACCTTCTTGCCCCTAAAACTATAAATAGAGCTGTTTTTCACTGTTTCTTTCACATAAATATGATCATGCTGACCTCTTTTCTTTTACTGAACAGTAAAACAATTTAACAAAAGTGTGTGAATTCATAAGCCCTCAGAAACATCATTTCAATTATTTACTAAATGGGAGGCAGTTTGACCAGCCTCTGATGACAGCTTACAACAGCCCCCACCCCAAAACCTCTCACCTCTAAGCCCCATTTTCAGAAGCCATTCTACAATGGGCATAGGCAACGAATAACTAAGTCACAGCACTATTCCCATACATACACACACATATACACACAACACTCAGATTTATTTCTTGAGCAGCTACCATTAAATTTGAGAATCCAGTAATATTATGAATTAAACAGAATTTTTCTGAGAAATGTATACACCTTTTCATTAGTTCCAAAATTAGTCTATGGAAATCCTTATTATCCATATGAAATTTAAAGTTTCAAACATACTAAGCCATACTTGTCCCACTGTTCAAACAAACCAGAAATGTTGAGAAGGCAATAAATGAGTTCTCCAGCCACTTGGATTCTAAACAGCCACCCAGAGTGTAGGCCTAACTTAGGCCTTTTCTATGCGTCCTACTACTAAATTAAGTAGTCATAGTCAAGAAACTAAACTACAGAGAAAAAAAAAAAGAAAATTTTGTTAAATAATACACAAAAGAATGAAAAAGCACCTCAATAAAATTATCAATAAGGCATGGGTATGAATCCCTTTTACTTCTGGCCCAACCTACCGTATTACTTTACTAGAGACACCAAATCACAGTTCACTTAGGGAAACAACAAGGACATAATAATGGATGAGATTAAGAGTTTTGCCTTCTTTACACTCTAGGAGGCTCAACTAAAGAATTAAAACACACACTCTGAAAATACGGCCTGTAGTTAAAGAAAAATAAAGAATTTTAGGGAATACAGTCACAATTCACTTTTAAAACTACTTTTGGCCTTCTGATATAAAAAAAAAAGAATCTTTGAATTATTCTCCAAAGATGAATGGCTCAAAGCAGAAATAGCTACAGGCTGACTAAACAAGGAAAACAAAATAATAAGCCTTTATACAATCCAAATATCTACTCATATATCTACCTCAAAATTCAAATAGGCACCAACTACCTCATGCAACTAGGTGTCATAGACATTAACCTGGGTTTAGAACAACATAAATGCTTGAGCTACCCCTATTTAATATGAGGTGCTGAATTAGGGTGCCTCTGCCAAGTGAGTTTTATGTTTGCACAACTCCATCATAATGGATCATGATGCTTCTCAGGCCATAGTGATGAGGTCACCTGACTTTGAAAAACATGGAGTCTCTACTCTGTGTCAACACCATGCAGAGCTCATAGCCAGTTTCTACAGTGCTGCCTGGCAGAGATAAAGACACCTTCTCACAGCCAATTATTAAATTATTCATGGTAATAAGAAACAGACCAGCAGGCACAGATCGAATCCACAAAAAATCTCAAATTTCCTTTTGTTTCTATTCGCAACACTTTCTTCCAATGTTATTAAAGGTGATAACTAAACTACCTACTTTGAGAATATTAGCAGTTTAAAAAGTTAGCACCTGTTAATGTTTAGTACCTTCTAACGCTTTTTTATTGCCCTTTAAGAAATACCAGTAACTGACAAATAATTCCATGAGCTCCACATCTCTTCTTTATTTTAAATCATACCTCAAAGCATATCTCCCTTCCAGAATAATTTTTTCCATTAATTTTCTCCAGCTTCAAATTCACCAACTCAACAAATGTCCACCCTCCTGTACAGTGATTTTTAATCTCCTATGATAAGATAAACCCAATCATCAGTAAATGGTTAACAGTACCTACTCCTAAACCATGGGTACCTATCTTTAAAGGGTAGCTAAAGAGGAAAAGAAAACAAAAACCCTAAAGTGGGCAAAACAGAAAGAAAAAGCAGTGTTCTACATAATGTATAGTCTAAGTAGCTCTGAATAATAGAGCTAATTATAATTTGCAACCCCTAAACCTGCTGAGTATGCCTGCTGAAGCACTATCAATTGAATGAAAATGAATATATCCCATCTAAACGACATGCTATTTACTCAAACAAGTCACTTCAATTCAGTGAAGGGGATTGTTCTTCAAAGCATGTCAAGTATTTAAATTTTACCATATATCTACAATTCATAAATTAGTAGTTCTAGAGTCATTAGTAGGACAAAAATGCAACCTTCTAATGAATTAAATAGTGCTTGTTTCTACTTGAGCAGGTGGAAAATTTGGCTGAGATTTTATCATTTCATTCATCAGGAAACCCTCACATTCAAAAAGTCACCAAGATAGCCAGTCACTCCATACACCGTATCCCCTATACTCAACTGGAAAACACCCTGACATATTGCTCTTCTTACAAACTAGAGATACATATTTCGATAAAAATTCATACCTTGACTCACACGATAGCAAAGCACACAGTATTAACATGAAAGTAAAGAGAAGTTTACCTGCTGGTGCAATAACATATTCAAGGATCACTCAATAGCAGTATTTGAATGGTAATGGTTTCCTATTTGATAAGCCTGGGATCTCACTTTATTATAGGACTCTCACTGAGTCCTGTAAATCCTCCATTCCTCAACTCTCTTACTGGGAGATACTTTGTATACATTTTACTAAAAATAAACAACTTTGGGCATTATGGCTCACACCTGTAATTCCAGCACTTTGGGGGAGCAAGGCAGGAGAATTGTTTGAGCCCAGGAGTTCGTAGCTAGACCATGTCTTTACATTTTATTTGTTAATTTTTTGAAGTTTGTTTTACATGCTGAAACATGAAGTTGTAGTTCCACCCTCCTTGAAAGCAAACACAAAGAAAGAACTGTGTGGAATCGATAACGACTGAAGCTGCAACACAGACACCTATGTCTAAAGCAGACTACTTCCTAGAGACACGAAAAATTGCATGTTGTAATACCTAATGCACCTGCAGGTTTATGTAATTATTCAAACTAAGCAAAGCATTTTCTCAAAGTGGGCTGTAAGAAGGGAGGTGGCTAAAACAGGGAATTTTCATCAGTAAAAGAAAACACGGTGTCACTGGCATTTTTTGTTAAAGAGCATATGAGTACCTCAATGACAAAGCAATCAGACTAGTGACAGATACTTAGAGCTCACCTTTGCAGATCAACAGAAACTTTGAATAACTCTGAAGTACTAAGTCAAAACTATTTTTTAAAATTACACTGAAAATAGACCTGTATTTCACTTTTGCACTGGCAAGAAAGAAATGAATAATTGTATATGAGAAAATGTTACAATACACATGAGAAAACACCTACTTGCTAAAATGACAGAATTTCCATCCTAACATGAAAGAGGGGGGAAAACCTTCCTAAGAGAGATTAGAAGTAAATTCATGTTTTGATTTTTATGAATAATATTTATGAAAAAGGCAGTCTACAACTTTGAAAGTCCCATACATTTATTTGGAGACTTTTGAGTTTCTAGTTCACTCTAAATGGTGTAATAAAGCACTGACTGCTTGATATATTTTAATTTCATTTGGGGTCAAATATCCCAAAGATTCATATTGGGTTAACAAATTAGACAGGATTAGAATTATTACTAGAAGTTTTATTTTACAATATTAGAATTTTAAAAGAAAATTACAAAGCCAACAATCCTGTAAGAGTTGCACACACCTCACAGATTTTAATCGTTCCAAATGGCACTCACCTGCTTTTTTACTGAACGACTGCTCATAATTTTTTCTACCACGGGGCCTTCTGCATCAACAGATTCCTTAAAAAAAAAAAAAAAAAAGAGTCCTGTGAATCAATTCAAATAGAAAACATCTCATCTCAAGCTGTAAGAGCAAGAAATCTTTCCCTTTTGCTACCACCTCCACACCTTTTAAGTCACTGGGCACAAAGTTATCAGTGAGACACACGACTGAAAGGAACAAAAATCTCACTCTACTGAAAGGCAAAAGGAAGATTTGTGCTTATTACTTCATGATTATATGGTTTAATTATGTGGACCAGCCTAGGTCCCTAAAGCTAGAGAGCAATCAGAAATTCTAGCCACCAAGACAAAATAATTTCTACATGTTAGCAGTCAAAAATACAACTTCTCTTCATCTATACCCATGGGGTAAAGATACTCATCATTCTGCTATAGTAGGCATCTTTTATCTATGGAGGTCACATAAAACATTATGTAACAACTTAACATAGAAAAAATTACCAAATAAAACGCAAAGGTGCATTTAATACACTTTTCAACGGGTTACCAGTTTGTTAACTAAAGTACAGTAATGGTAAGAAAAAAGCATTATTTTTTTAAAAAAGATCTTTATAATGATCAATCCTACACTACCCATATTTTATACAAACTGTTTTATCCATCATTTACATTGCACAGAGAATAAAGTACACCCTGCTGGGTACTACAAGGCAGTAATTTCATAAAGGGGTTCTCACAGTGCCTAACAGCAGGAGACAAGCTTGAGTGGTTTATTAAAGTCCCAGAAGCCACAGCACTGAATTCTCAGAGGTATATTCAGCCTCCTTATATTTTAACTCTGGCTCTTCCTCAGCATAGACCATTAATTCTCCAAAATTGTGTCAAATTACATATCACAGGCTTATATAAAAATAAATTGCAGTGAACAGGGCTTTTTAAAAGATACTGCTAAACAACGTATTTCCCATAGCACATTATCCAACATTAGGTGGATGTTCCCTTGCTGAAAGTACAATGCTTCCACTGCACTTCTCAGATTGCAGCAATGAAATTTCCAGTCCATCTTTAAAATGCATCCATAAATCCCACAAATCTGGCACTAACCTGCTGTTCTGACTGCGAGGTGTTGGAGGGGGAATCCCTCCCAGCAGCATCTGCATCATCTGCCTCCTCATCGGAAATCTTGAACTCCAGGTCTTCAGTGTAGCGCTTTCTCTTCACCTGTCTGCTGGACCGTCTCTTCTAAAACAAAAACCCAACACAGTGGCCTTGAACTTAATGATTAAAAAGAAAAATGCTCTTTATAATGGCACCGAGTGGAAGGATGAATTTTTTAAAAATTAATCTTAAGGAAAAGGTGATAATGTTAATCCTATAAATGATGTGAAAAGATCACAGTGGTAACAAATAAAATAGAAATGGGTGGAAATCTGGAGTCAGACGCCTGGAACAGCTGTAGCCCTGCCACTCCCAGCTACGTGCCCTTCAACTGGGAAAATGGAAATAACAACAAATCTGGTTCCTCACTCAGTCAGTATGTCCATCAAAAGTGGCAGCAATACTGGAGCTGGCTAATGAATCTACAGGGGTTCATTATACTATTCCTTCTACCTTTGTACATTTTAACATTTTTCCCATATAAAAAGTCCAAAAAAATCAGTGCATTAGAAGATAATCTGTAAATTATAAAGTTCTATACAAATATTGTTATAATGCTATCCAAGGTACCCAAGATATTTCAGGCCATTTTCAATGAAAGGTTTTTGTATTTTAATCTTGATCCTAAAAGAAATACTCTGAAAATTTCTGAAGAGATGAAGGGTTAAATGGCAAAATTCATAATGAATGACTATGAAAAGTAATTTTACTTTTAAAAATATGTTTTTAGCATAGTGGTTAAAATTAAAAAGATTGGTAACAGCCAGTATTAGCAGGATTACTGGCAAACTGGGTATTCTCACAATCCTGTGGTCAAAATGCAACCCATACAGTCCTTGCAGGACAATGTGGTCCTATCCATCAAAACTTACACACGCAGACTCTTTGACTCACTACCTTCACTTCCAGGAAGTTTGGGAATATCTGCAAGATAAACTGTAAAATAAAAAGAAAAACAAGCCACATAACAAGAAGTAGCTTAAGATTCTATTTAAGATAAATAAAAAATGTTATCTATTTAGATGTGTGCAGCTCATTGATATATTAACTTCTTAAGACAAAAAGACTGCATATCTTGTTTACTTCTCTATGCCTCAATGAGTATTTGCTAAAAAATGAATGTATATGTATATGGCTTTAAACAAAGGAATCTGAAAAAACACACAACAGACTATTAATAGTTATAAAGATGGGGAAAGAAGCAAATGGAGCAGAACAAGAGGTTCTGAACTCTTTGTTCATAATAATTCTATACTATTTAACTGTTTTGTCAAATAATTCATTTTGCAAGCTAATTAAAAATAAGGAGAAATAACCTTTTTATTGATATATGTATGTGAAATCTAAATTTGAAAATGACACATGTAAAATTTTAAGCTGCTAATGAATTCAAGAATATTACAACCTATGGAATGAGTTTGCAAAGCACACAGAAGAAATAGAAATATTGAGAAAAATTTTTATACAAAATTTTTTCTAAGAATTATGAAATAAAACTTTTTAAAGAGTCTGATGAATGCTAAAGTTGAGACAGTAAGGAAGAGAGAGGCAAAACATACATTGTGCGCACCTAAAGCAAGACAGGCACTACCAACTCTCAAGTTAGGATGAACACAATCCCAGTACTTTTCCCCAAAGAGTGGTACTGATTGATTTAAATCTTATTAAGTTTGTGTTCTCCCTGCTCTTAAAAAGGGATTTGAGACAGTTCACAATATGAACTCGGTATAATATGACCATCAAATAGACTGTTAGAGACTGTTAGCTACAAGCCACACACAGCTGTGGCCACAGAGGTGCAAAGTACTTTTCTGACGTGAGACCACTCTAGAAAAACTTTATTAAGAGACTTCCCTGTGGCTTACACGGAGGGAGTAGTGACATGGGCCAGAGGTTCCTCCTGGGACCCTCCTCTACAGGACAAAGCTTTGGCACTGCCCAAATCAACCCCAGGTGGAGGCAATAGAGATTTCAGCAGAGTCTTTTGCCATCTGCAATCCTTCCCCATATCTCAGGTGGCAATTTGATCTTGTAAGTCCTAGAACGAAAAGCTCTTGTTTGAACTGGCCTCGACTCTTACCATGTGACTCTTATCATGTGACCTTGGACAAGTAATTTTGTGGACGACTCCTGGTCTGTAGAATGGGGTTAATGACAGTAACTACCTCATATGAATACTGTGAAGATCACGTAAGGGAATTCATTCGAAGCTTTTAGAACAGTACATGGTAAATAATGTGAGATGTAATTAGTAGGACTAAAGTTATCATTAATCAGCTCCAGCTTTCCAAAGAAAAATGGCCCAGTTACCTTGTACAGCTTCCCTTTTCTTTCCAAAGCTGACCTACTTACTCCTGCTCTCATGCCCACTTTACCATTCCTCACTTCTGGACCACCAATTTCTTCAAGATATAAAAGGCCATTATCAAGAACAATTTTAATACTGCAAAATTTAGCATATGCTGTATTTCATTTGATATGTCAATTTAACTCAATTTAAATGGATTCATTTATATTTCCATCTTTACACCATTCCAGTAAGAAGGAATGGGCTCCTAGTGATCTGCCTGCAGATGTTTCATCAGGTTTCCCTGCTTAAGGTCCCACTGTCACAGTGTTGTGCCATATAAGTAACTGGATAGGGTCTAAGACAAATCCACTTTATGCTAAATCCTACCCTGACGTTAAAGAAGGGTTCCATCCAGTGCAATAAGACAGAGTGCTTTCTTCTTTTTAAATAGAAATTTATGAGTTGGTAAGTATAACTTTTAAAATATAAGTTCCTCCTCATATCAACTTTGTGATATAAATCTGGGCAATAGTGATGGAGTTAGTTAGCAGTGGATACAAGGTCACTTCATATGTAAAAACACCCCAAAATACAATTATAACTCAATTTTATACAAATTTTTTAATGTTACATGGCTTCTCTAGTTTTAAAATAATAATTGATCTTACATTTATTTTGAGTATCAAGGTTCCTTTCACAATTCCCCAATGTAAAATTAAATTATCTAATACACAATGTTTCTATTGTGATCTGGTAAACTATTATTATCTGAAAGATTTTTGCGAATCAAAATGAAATATAAGAACTGTCTTTAAACCATAATTCAAAACTTTTGAATTGACACTAAAATAATAGATCGACTTTTTAAACTCAGATTGCTTTAGAAAAGATACTTAAAACAGGTATAACAAATAGAACATTTAAATGTTTCCATGACCTCACTGTTGAAGTAACTTGTGACACAATTTTGAGTTAGTTAAAATTACATGACATGGACCTTAGTAAATCAATCACAAAACTCAAGAATTTTAATGCTAAGCCCTTCATGCATGTGTTACAGGAAGAAATATAATAAACAACAAGTCAGCATCACTTCCTGTATCAGACATATCAAGAAAGCACAACTTTCAAAGTCAGATCTTGTGTGGTTGCTTATATTAGCTATTGAACACGTAACAGTTAGGCCCTAGTCAATTAGAAAGGATACACCAATGTTCACTTGAATTGATTAGCAGTTTTCCATATTTGAAATGCAGCAGGAAAAAAAAAAAAAACCCTAAAGCTAGCATTTCATAAGGTCCATCTGAGTCTGAATTAATACAAACATACTTTTAAAAAACAATAGCAGTATTTGTGAAAGAACAACAGAATTTCCTCTACTGACGTAAACAAATTCTTAACGTTGTCCAAATACTATTGACATAAAGGTCCTACTTTAAGCAAACATAAATCAGGAGAAAATACCCTTAAGGATAAAAAAAAAACACCTCAAAATCATTAAAACATTTGATTCGGTAAGACCAGATCCCAGTAAAAAAATAAAAATCATTAAAATGCTTTAGTTGTAAAACAGCCTACGCAATTAAAAAATGATATCTACTTACCTTCCCAGTATCTTTCCATTGATGTATAAAATAAAATCACAAAATAACCCACACTGCCAAAAGTATCACTATGTTAGTTACACAACCAAACCAAACCAAACCAAAACGCATTCATTCACTCCATCTCTCTCTCTCTCCCTCCCTTTCAGGTCCAGCTTAAGGCTATTCTGTGAAGTTACAGATATCAGGGAGTTCTACTCTAACAAACAAAAAGCCAAACCCAAAAATATCTGAAATTCTTTGGAATAGAGCTGCACACTACAAATAGTTTGTTTCTGACTGGTGAGGGTACAGGTGGAAAGTCCTGAGTGTGTACTAAACGATAAGAAAAAGTCCAGTAAGCTTCTAGAGGCTGGCTTCCTCCTGCAGGACAACTCTTCAGGAACTGCTCCTTGGCAAGTTAGATGTCATTCACATAAGTTACATTCCCAGCCATCCCAGTGGACTACACTGGCATGCTTCCAGGGAACCTAACAAGGAAATAATTTTTAACTGTCACGTGTAAGGGTCCTTCTCAGTCCAATCAGTGAAGGCAATATGCTTCACACACAGGAACCTACATTCCTCACGTTTACTTCAGGGTTAGCATTTCAACTCATTCCTATAAAACTCTCCTAATGTCAGGAGAATATTCTGCAGAGTTGCCATTTGGAAAGTCACTGGCTTGTTCTTAGAAACTTTAGTATTACATGAGTTACATTACATGAATATATCTCAACTTTGACTGTCAGATGTCAGAAACTTTAGACAAGCTACTACAAATTATATCTTGATTTTTAATTCTGCAAAATTAAAAAAAGTGACAATCAACCAAACTTTAGAGAAATTTTAAAATGTGAATGAAGTTTTATATGAGCCTGTATATTCACAAAATGTTCAACAATATGTTAACAATAACATAGACAGCAAAATATACATTTACAGAAATAAATGAAGAATCTCTGCCTTATTAATTATAGATTCAAAGATAGCAAAATCAAGCCACTCTCATCAGGAGTGTAATTTCTTGTTCCACGCCTGCTCCCCCTCCCCACATCACTATGGAGATAATGTTCCAGACTACAATCAAGACATCTCAAAAGCATCTCTATAACAAGATAGCGGAGGTCTTGTGTACTTCATACATGGCTAAAGTTACCTATGTTAAATGACCAAGGCTCGGGAATCACAATAATTATATTACCTGAACACCTGGGTCCTCGTCTTCTTCAGGAGGAGGAGATGGTGGGGGTGTTTTATCTAAGTCTGAATTTTCAGAACCTTCTGTTTTTCCCTTGTTGACCTTTTTCTTCAAAGCACTTGCTTCTGAGTCAGGTTTCTTATTACTAGAATTCAAAGTGGATCACTTAGTGTTCACTTTTAATGTGTCTCTGCATGTCTCTTATATTTCCCACATTAATATCCCAAAAGTATCAATGACAATTGTTAAGTTCATACATATTGGCTATTTACAGTTAAATGCAACTTCCAATTAAGTTTTCCTGGCAAAACTCCATATTAATGACTTTTAGCAAATATATGACCTAATTAAAAATAAATTGCATGCAAAAACTTATACCACACATAGTATATTTGTGCAAAACGCCCCCCAGAACATCAAGCCATAATAAAAAATCAGATTAAGAAGTAGTTTTGCTATCAAGTTTTTAAGGTACACAACACTTTTTTAATTGTCATGAAAAATGATATCATGATCATCTCTTTGTATCTTTTGTGGATAGTTTTACACACTTATTTAAGTACTCTTTCCACCAGTACTAGAAGGTATCCTCTTTTATACCATCCAGTTACATTTTTGTTCAACTTATAATCTTTTAGAATATAATCAAAATATATAGCAATTTCCTGTTGTACATAATTTTAGTTAGTGTTGTGTTCTTAATTAAATATAAGCTTTATTTTGGTGCTATATGTTTTTTGAGATAATCACAATTAGCCCTTTTTTTGAAAGATAGTTCTCTGAAAAATAAAAATACAGTAAAGCAACCCTAATAAAGTGCATGTTTCATAGTATGCTGCTGACAAATGTTAGCAGAATTTGAATATTACATAAGACAAAGGACATAAACTTTAAGAAAAAAAATGTTTTAAGTTTGCCATTACCTCTAGAACCTTTACCTGATTTTCTTTCAGAATGTATATTTAGTGTTACCTTCCATTTCTATTTCCAAATCAGCTCCAATTTTTTTTTTTTTTTGAGACAGAGTTTCGCTTTTGTTGCCCAGGTTAGAGTGCAATGGCACGATCTTGGCTCACTGCAACTTCCGCCTCCCGGGTTCAAGCGATTCTCCTACCTCAGCCTCTCAAGTAGCCTGGATTACAGGCATGCACCATCACACCCAGCTAATTTTGTATTTTTAGTAGAGATGGGCTTTCACCATGTTGGTCAGACTGGTCTTGAACTCCTGACCTCAGGTGATCCACCTGCCTTGGCCTCCCAAAGTGCTGAGATTACAGGCCTGAGTCACTGCGCCTGGCCATCAGCTCCAAATTTTCTAACACCAATTACTATTTGTTATCCAACACTGAAAATAATCCAACCTCAGTAATGATATTTTTCAAAAATATTTCTAGGGAGCCTCAAATTCCAATAAATTGTGAAAAACAAAAGCTGTATTTCAAAAACTTTCAAAAAGTTTATTTATTGAAATGTGTAAGTTCTTAGGAAAATGTGCTGACACAATGCATTAAACAGCATGTTTTTACCGTCGGCTACTACAAAAGGAAGAAGCCAAGATATCTATAAGGCTTTCAGAATAAAGCATATGTCATGTAAAATATTTCAAAAGTATTGTTAATAAAGTACCCATCACACACCTAAAATGGATTTTTTCAACTAAATAAAATATCTGATCATCTTAAATTAGTTATTCTTAATACTCAGAGTTTTATTTTATTTTGTTAACATTTTAGCATAGTAAATAGCTACATAAGAAAATAGCAATTCAAGATTATAGCAAATGGCAGTTAGGTTTAAAAAGCTATTTTTATTTAAAAGAAAAGAAAAAGGAAATGCTCTAAAAACTTTGTCTTCAAAAGATCCACAGAAAGCATAATATTTTTAAAATAAAAAAAAAAAAATCCATACAACCGTTCCTCATCCAACTGTCCTAGTGTTTACGCTACACATGGACAGAAGTCTCCCCTACTATGAGGTTCCATTTCCAGCATTTATTTCCGCTCTAACTGCCACAAATTATACAATACTACAGCTGAACACTGGGCCCCTTTCCTTTCATCTGCACGCCAAGAGCAATCAGATTACCCTGGTAACCAGCGGTCACATGACCAGCACCTGCTCTTTTGGCTGGATGCCACTGACTAAAGCCATCTGCTTCCCTCAATCAGCTTTCAAACATTCTCAACACCTGCGCTGCAGTGTTTTGTGGTTTCTTTTATCAAATCAGTGCAAAACTGCTTCCAAAACTTTACATATTTCTCAAATTTGTTTAAATCAGAGGTAGGCCTGTCAAAGAGTTGAACCACTGCCAGGTAAAGTGAGTTGGCAGCTCATGCTTTTCACGGTGACCTCTCTATACCAGAGTGAAGTACACGGTTTAATTTAGAGGGCTGCCGGGCCCTGCATGCATGGTCCTACAGGAGTAAAAGGCTTACTATCTGGAAACCGACCAGAGCCCAGGTTTGAAGAAACATCAATTTGCTGAAGGAGAGAAGTGCTAATGATTTTCTGTCTGCCCTTCCAAAGAATGAACTGTATGGAACCTCCAAGATAGCTGAAAGTCAGACAGGCCCTCTCCAAATGTTTAGACAAAAAGCCTATAGCCAAGGGAAGCACTTATCCCAGATCTGAGTATGGAAAGATTTCTAAACTCATCAGACCTTGCACTACTCATGTTGTTAAGGGACAGCTAAGCATTTCCATGCATCAATATACAAATCAAAGAACACTCTAGGAAGTAAAAAAAAAAAAGCAACAAAATCTTCAGTGTCCACCCTACAACATTACCATCAAGGACAAAATTAAGTTATGTAAATTAAATTGCCTTTGCTACTATTCTGCAATAAGCTAATTGTGATTTTCAACTAAGTGTTGTATTAAAACTGCTTTGCCCAAATATATCCAAGTCAAGATTTTTCTTTTAACAAACAAAGGTAATCTAGAATGGTGGATATGAGCATTGACTTGAGTCAAGATAAACCTTAGTTCCAGTTCGAACTGTCATTTATAGGCTGTGACCATGGATAAGTTACTTAATTTGAGCCTCAGTTTCCTCATCTGTAAAATAAGGTTAATATTTATACAGTCTTCCAAGATTTATTATGAGGTTTAAATGAGAAAATGGCACAGACAGTTAACATCCACACCCATGTGAAAAACAAGCAGCTGAGTCTGGGAAGTATTCTCTGGTCATGGCTCAGACCCATTTGGGCCAATTCAGCTGCAGAGACTTACAGACAGGACCCCACCTTCACCAATGATGACTTCATTCAAGCAACATACATAGAAGGAAGAGCCTTCATCAATATTACTAAGCAGTTGCTAAAAGAACATGCAAGCAAACAGACCCACAATGCACTCCTCCCCATGCCCATGACCACTGCTTTAGTTCAGACACATATCATTTCCCGCCCAGGCTATTAATCACAACAGCTCCCCACTGCCTCATCACCCTCATGCCCCACGTGCAGGGCTATACAACATCAGACTGGTGGAGAAAGGACAGAGAGTCCACATGCATAGTTATCGTTTATATCTGTAAGCGTAAAAACTAGTCTTTTATAACATCCAATCCAAATTACAATAGAAGCTGGAATGTATAAAAACGGCCAGAGTTCTAGGTAGGGGGGATGAGAATGTCTTTAAGAAGTAACATCACTTAAACCAACATTGCAATATTGAAGATAAGGCCACTCTGCTGCCTGATGCAGATACAGAACCATAAGACTCCTCTAACAGCTGCAGTGATGGCTACTCATGGGCCTAGCTCAGGCCGACAGTCACGTGGCAGCCTGTGAGTGGGAAGAATAACTAGGCCATGTGCAGGGAACACCTGTAAATTCCATCCCTGAATGGCACCAGCCCAGAAGAAATCAGGTCTGCCCTCATTCCTCTCCTAAACCTGCTCTGCCTTCTGCATTTCCCACCTCAGCATCATGGTAATGCCACCAAAACATCACCTGAAAACTCATCTCAAGTCACCAGAGTAACCAGCTGAAATGCAAATCTGACTGGGGCATTCCTCTGCTTCAAATCTCTACATATAATGTCTGAGATTCTCCATATGGGGGTACCAGACCCTTTGCCTCTTATGCTTCCAGGCATACAGAACTATTCTCCAAAACACACATGTATCTCTTCTACCTATACTTTTATCCCAATCTACTCATCTGCAAGACTCAGCATAGACACCACTCATTTCAAGAAGCATTTTCTAATCACCACGGTCTGGATCAGATATGATCTCCTCACTCCACCCTGGATGGTGTCACATGATGTACCCCATACAAAGGATATGTAAAATACACACAAATTGGTGGTAACATTACTGCAATGTATTAAAATCAAAGTACTATATGTGTGTCTTTCTCCAACTATCATATAAGCTCAAGCAGAGAAGGAACTGTGTCTTACTATGTTTGTATTTCTAGAGCCTACTCTGGTAGGTTACTTATAATTGTTAACTGGTCTAGTTACAACAGTACAAGTAATAGCAATAACAACAGCGGAAACATACATAGCCCTGGGTATGTACCAGGCACTACTCTAAATATTTTTCTCATTAACTCATATAAGAACTCCCCACATAACACCTACCTTGATGAAACACCTATAAAGCTCAGTAAAATCGGGCTAAAGTTTAAAAACATAGAGTGAAACCTAGCATTTTTTAAAAAACCAATAGAAAAGAATACCATCTACATACCTTGCCTTCATACTCACAAACTTCTTTTGTGATCCTTATCTCACATCATTACTGATAATGACCAAAAACCAGGCCACCCCTCCTGAGGCTAGAGGCTGAGACACAGAGCCATCCACTCATGAAGCTAGAGAGACATGGAGCCATCCACTCATGAGGCCAGAGAGATGTGGAGTCATCCACTCACGAGGCTAGAGAGACGTGGAGCCATCCTCTCCTGAGGCTAGAGAGACGCAGAGCCATCCACTCGTGAGGCTAGAGAGACTCGGAGCCATCTATTTGTGAGGCTAGAGAGACGCGGAACCATTCACTCATGAGGCTAGAGAGACGTAGAGCCATCCACTTGTGAGGCTAAAGAGACACGGAGCCATCCACTCCTGAGGCTAGAGACTAACACACAGAGCCATCCACTCATGAGGCAAGACAATGAGATATACAGCCATCTACTCATTTTAGACAAGCCCTTGTAATCAGATGGAGAACATTTTCTGAGGATGCTGCTGGAGGTTCGAAGGGCCACTGTTCCTCCTCCAGCCTTACTTACGTTTCACATTTCATCATGAGAGCTGGGTTACACTGGTAGGTAGTTGGATGTGCTCAGGGTCCATAGCTAAGCGACCAACATCTTAAGTTCTGCAGTCACCCCCAATGGCACCAAAGCATTTACCAACTTAATGCAAACTTTTAGAAGCAGGCATTAGAAGAACACAAACTTTATATTCAGAGAGCAGTATTTGTCGCATGGAGAGACAGTCTAGGCAATCTACCTTTATGCAAGGAGTCATGTTCAGCTTACAACTGTAAGTCCATAAGGACGGCCTAGTCATATTACCTGAAATGGGGTTGGATGGATTCGGTATAGACAACTAATTCCTTCTGTTGGCTTTCTAAACAAAGCTTGATACAAAGGGCCATAGCTCACTGGAAAGCCAGGTAGCTGCCCTGATTTATTACAAAATAGAACACAGTTAAACACTGATTAGTGTCAGCCTAATGATCTAAGTCCTGAATAGAAAGAAAACTCGAAAAAGAACCAGATTGTGGACCCAAATGTGATGAGAATATGGTCAGCTAATGAGAATGTTTGGAAAATGGGAAGGAGTTCTCAATCAGTCTCTTCAGATGGGATAAGTTAGTGAAGTTTCTCACCATATTAGGAAAACTTAACCTTAAGGCTTAGGTCATGAGGATTAATCAGGTTTGTTTTCAGAGACTCAAGCTTCTCCAAAATGTTACATTATAATCTTTTTGAAGAGTGAAAGGTATTAAAGCATATTCTTACACTTTATATCCTGAAAAGGCTTTGAATAAAGAAATGAACCTAATGGATAAGAAGTAAAAGAGATGTTTTTGTGGCATGGGATGCCACACAGAATGTGATGCAGGGTGTTTGTGGCAAAATACAACTCTAAAATGATCTGAGCTGCCACACTAAAATACACAGCTAGATGTTAGAGGCCAAGGGCTCAATGCTGGCAGAGGAGAGTATCTAGCCTCTCAACTTAAGAGCAGAGGATTTCCTTTAAGCCCTGTCTACTATTCGGTAAGTTTTATTAGACAATGAAAAAGAAAATTAAAAGACAAAAAGGCAAACTAAAAAAAGATAAAGTGTGAAGTTCTAAAAAGCCAATTAAAGCAGCATAAAATCTGGTACATCATAGAGTAAAATCAACCCCACAAAATAAAAATCTTAAAGAAAGTCCTAACACTAAAATTTAATAGCTAAACTAGAATGTAATAAAATGTAGACGACAGAATAAACTAATGAGGAAGGGGACAAATCAAACTCTGAATGACAGATAATAAACCCAGAGGTCAAAAACTTCACACCAAGACATCCAGCATCCTTTTGGCGAAGGCCCCAGTAGTGCTCAGTGCGCTGCCCAGATGTCTGCAATTCTGCACCCAGCAGCCTGAGGCACCCTCGGTTCTCAGGCGCCAGACCTGGCACCCACATGCTTCACTCCAAGCAGGTGCCTCGCCACCCTCAACTCCTAAACCCCAGCCACAAATTATTTACCCTACTCTTCTAGTTGAAAAAGAAAGAAGAAAGCCGTTAGCAGGAAAGGAAGAGGGAAGAATTCTGTTTTACTTACGGACAACAAATGTACAAGTTCAATGAAGAATTAATAAATGTCTTAAGTTCTTTAAAATTAGTCACCAGCTGGGTACAGTGGCTCAAGCATGTAAACCCAGCACTTTGGGAAGCCAAGGCAGGTGGACCGTTTGAGGCCAGGAGTTGGAGACCAGCCTGGGTAACACGACAAAATCTCATCTCTATAAAAAATACAAAAAAAAAAAAAGTCTCTGTAGGTCTGGATCTGAAAGAATCAAAAAATAAAAATAAAAAAAAAAGAGAGACTGAGGTGGGAGGAGGGAGGACTGCTTGAGCCCAGGAGGCTGAGGCTGCAGTGAGCTGAGACTGTGTTACTGCACGTTGGCCTAGATGACAGAGCAAGACCCTGTCTCAAAAAAAAAAAAAAACAAAAAAAAAAAACAAAAAAAAAAAGTCACCTGGGGCTGGGTGCAGTGACTCACACCTGTAACCCCAGCACTTTGGGAGACCGAGGCAGGCAGATCACTTGAGGACAGGCATTTGAGACCAGCCTGGCCAACACGGTGAAACCCCAACTCTACTAAAAATACAAAAATTAGCAGGGCGTGGTGGTGCACCCCTGTAGTCCCAAGCTACTAGGAAGGCTGAGGCAGTAGAATCGCTTGAACCCGAGGTTGCAGCGAGCCGAGATCACGCCACTGCCCTCCAGCCTGGGCAACAGAGCGATTCCGTTTAAAAAAAAAACAAAAAAAAAACAAAAAAAAAAAAAGAAAGAAAAAGAAAAGAAAAGAAAAGAAAGAAAATCTATAAGAGTTACCAAGTTTTATGGATTAAATTCAGATCTGCCAGAAGTAACATGGAAATGAAGTCTAGTTAGCTAATGAGCTATCTGATCATAGAAGCTTAACACCGACATTAACACTTTGGCTATGTGGCATCATCTGGCATTATAATGGAAGCCAAACTCCCACGAAATTATATTGTTCCTATAGAAGTCAGGGCTACAAATAAAATTAGTATTCTAATGGAAATTTAAGGGTGTTGTCTTACTTTAAAAAAAAAAGTGCCTTTTTTCTTGATTCACACTCTCCATTTCCTAGACATAACATAAAGAATTAAACCAATTAGACACTACAAAACTGATGCAAAAAGTAGGCCCTTCAATGGCCTTTTATCATAGTGTATCTTTCCAAGTGCCAAACTATAGGGCACACATTTGACTACCTGTGTCACATTTTAAGATGCCACTCTTATTCATGCACAGCAATCCTATGAAGTAGGAAGGGGGACTCTGGCAGTCAAAACCCCCTCCCTAGATTCATCATTATGGTCTCTAATCTGCCAGGGAGGCTAACACAACAAATGAGCCATGCTGCCCACCCACATTTCAATCAGGTACCACAGATGAGACGAGACTTCGGCAGATTAAATAAACGGTAAAAACAACAAAGAAGAAACTACCATCATCCACCCCAACAGGAGAAACCAAACTCCCACAAAATTATATTATTCCTATACAAGTCAGGGCTACACATAAAATTAGTATTCTATGGAAGTTTAAGGGTGTGGTCTAACTTAAAAACAACAACAACAAAAAAGAACAGTGTCTTTTTTCTTGATTTGCACTCTCCATTTCCTACTTAACGTCTGAAAGCTGTCACACAGACTTCTACATAAAGGTGGCTGAAGTGAGGGCTGGCATTTCAGATGACTGATGCTCTGCACAGTGGCTCTGCACAAGTACCAGAAGACTCAAAGGGGCCTTCGTCCAGGCAGAAGACAACTAACATCAAGATCTTCACGTATCAGGTGCAAACTGCATTTGTACAGAATTTCATTTTTCAAAAGCACTTCATTTTCACATACATAGACTTATTTAAATAAAAGATAAAATCAGCCTATGATTCCTTCTGCTCTTTACCTGCCAGCCCTAACATCATAACCACATGTACTGTATGGTAACATACACTCCACCTGAAAACTCCACTTAGGACTTTCAAGGAATGTGCCTCCAGAAAAATCTCCCTTTAATATCCCACTGTGGCTCATGGCCTCCTCACATCTGAACTTCCATTTGATAGGTGCAGTGGGAGTTGAAAGTGGGATCTACACCACCTGCTTCCATGTAAACCAAAGTGGCAACAAGGCCACTGCTTTGGAGTCCACTGCAGTTCTCTGGATGGGCAAAAACAAATTTCCAGCAGGCCCAATGTAGCCCACCCTGCATCTGGCACAGACAATGAGTTGGCAAACTTGCTTTCAAAGTCAGTATTATTAGGCATTCTCTTCCCTTGATGGATATGAACTGAACCACACATGTCAAAGACACCGGGCTCTGTACTAAAAGCGGCTGATGACTCTCTCACCCTGCTTACTCAGCCAGTTTAAGATGAAATCAAAAAGAGGAAGGGCCACAGTGGGGCCACTGAGGCTGGCTGGCAAAAGGAAGGCCTTGAGGTGGTTACCCTAAAGCAAAGAAGGATTCGGGATTTAAAAGATCCTATGGTCCTTTTGTTGAAGAAAAGACAGCCTTTGAGACAGCAGGAAAGGGAGCACGAGCTTGGATTTAATGAACCAGAGACTGGGTAGGACAGGTCGGGAGACAGAGCCACACTATGTTCATGGGCACCAACACTGAAAGGGCTCAAAGATTCATTTATCATCACACATGTAAGAAATCTCTACCCTCTTCCACAGGCACAGGGTGCAAAACATTTAGTTCTGTCTTTTCAAATGTCCAATGTCTTGCATCAAGAGTAAATCATAGCATGTGAGTAAAATAAAGCATAAAAAAATCATCAGGACAGCTACAAAAAAAAAAAGAAAAAAAAAAAGAAAAAAAAAAAAAGCAAAGAAAGGCTGAGGGTTTAATTTACTTTATTACCCATGTACCTGACGGGAAGACATCTGTCTAGATTTTTGTACTTACTAGCAAAATTAGCATAATGGGTTACTTTTGTGCCTATTAAGAAATTTCATATATACAAGAGTACAGCATAAAATACGTATTAGTTTATAAAAACACACCACCATTGGACTTGGTGGCTGAATAAAAGTATTTCTAGGTAAACGTTGCTACTCTCTAAGCTCATAACTGAGAAAGCAATATTTGAAAAGCTAAGTTCCTCAGAGATAGCTGCTACATAAATACTATTACTATTAATGATAATGATAGTATGATTTGCAAAAAGCTCCCTCACATGTTTCTGGTACTGTATGTGTTTTTTTTTTTTTTTAAATAAGAGTAGTATGTAAAAACAATACTTCACTCTTAATTGAAAAGTAACATTTTAGTTTTCTACTAAGTTTAATTCTAGGGACAGAGTACAGAACAAGGAACGAAAGGGATTCCTAGAAACTGCAGTAGCAGCAAGTCTGTGTTGTTTCATTTAACTTCAGCTTCAGTAGTCAAGTCACAATCTTTGGCCAAGTTCCCTTCTTTCTGTACATTCAAAGAATCTTTATATAGCTAAATGGACCATTAAATCCTTCAAGAGTCATTCAAAGGAAGCACTTCCTCTAAATTCTTTCTCATCGCACAAGGCACATGCATGCACAACAGAAAATGCATTGAAAAGGATGCAAATCCTCATATTCTAGCTCCATGAATCCTTCCATATGCAAAACGGCATCCTCTCCAACCCACAAATGGTTTCGCTGTTATTTTCAATATTAACAACCAATATTTGAAAGCTGTAAGGACAACTGGGGAGAGCATTAGAAAAATCGACAGAAAAAATATATATTTAACATAAAACGGGAAAGGGAAAAAAGATACGGCCAGAATAGAGAAGAGGAATGTGGCCCATTTTTCTCATCAAGGTTTTACATGTCTTTTTCTGTGATGCTGAACTCTTTTCCTGTTTCACCACCACTCTATGTAACAGTTTCTGGGCAGATTCTTTTAAGTCCTCCTGCAGAGGAAAGACATGTATGATCATATTTTAGTTGTCAAAAAGGCCAGTTCTCTGGCAATGGTCACAAATTCAAGCTTCTGCCATTTTACAGAACAAGATGGGGTGCCAGGCAGTGAGGAGACATGCAAGGAAAATCAGCCCCTGACAACAGCCAGCCTTCACATGTCTTTTACCATAGTGAGTGTTAAGTGATGCAGACCAAGCTCTCTCCCTGACAGTGACACAGCACAGAGAAAGCTAGCGCACCCTCGGGCCGCTTCCTTTACCTCCCGCTCAAAGAACAGCACACTTGTTTGTATAACACAGCAATGATATGGCATACAGGGCTGCAGAGTAAAGATGTGAGCAGTTCTGTGCTAAATGTTTCGTTTCAGTTCTGTTTATTCCCTCTATTTTAGCTCTCTGTAGGAAAATTATTTTCTGTATAAACAAATTCATCAAGTTAACTTATTCAAGGATGGAAATAACTGGTATCACATAACATTTTGCAAAACAAAATTGCCACTGTTGTATTCCAGTGCTTAAAAGCAAACTGCTACGGCAATTCAAATCCAGTACTAACATAACCCAAACCCCCTATTACCTTCATCACTGCATATTCAATTTACATAATTATTCTACTATGCAATTCAGAATTTACATGTAGTTGTATGCACTCTAGTTATCCTTGCTCCAGGGATGCTGTTTCCTTTCTACACTTAGTATAACAACACTACAATGCAACATACTCAATTTATCAGATCAAGAGAAACAATGAGGTTCAACAAAATAATGGTCTGGTTTGTTAATTTACTTAAAACCTCAATTCAACTACCGTATGCTTGGACAGCCATCCCTGTTTGACTGTCAACAACAGGGAAGTTCAGGAATGTCCTTACCACACTTCACTGTAAATCAACAGTGGCCCTATAAGTGATCAAGTAACCAGGGCCAACAGAGGTGCCACCAACACTCTTTATGCCCCGCTCCCCAGTGTAGCATCCTAAGTCTTTGGGCCACACTGCAGCAGCTCCCGTTTAACCTGTAAATCCACAGGCTCACCAGATGTGTTCCATCCAATTATTTTCACACCACTTAGGGTAAAATAACTGTTGCCTATAGCAGGCATTGACTGAGACTATTAGTCAAAAGGGGCAAGAGTGGGGAAGGTATTAGACACTTTTTCAGAGAAAATACACCCTTTTCTTCCTACCAAAAGCTTGTGATTCTAGTGCAAAGCCAATACTCAGATTCAGCAATGCCAAGCACTTACTCTGCACAGACTCTGATTCATACTTCAGAGTGGATAGCAAGCCTATGAGGCTTGCACTGAACATTTCTCTAGTGGATAAACACAGGGTCTGTATCAGCACCAAGAAGACATGGCATGCCTGGGACTAACTAGATTTGGTGCTCCAACTTTCAAACAGTTTCTTACAGTTGTTAGGAAAATGTTAACAAATTTCATTGTTAAATACAGCATTTTAATATCTGCCCCAAAAGACTCTACAAGAGGTAAGGGTATGTATGCTAAGTAAGTTTTTAAACATAGAGCCAGTCTGATGTAGATTCAGAACTTGAAAGGATATACTTGGAAATTCGTAACAATATCCAATACAGAGTGTTATTTTCTTTTTTTAATCCATTTTTACCATTAGGTGATAAATTTAAAAATCAAGATGAAAACTGGAATCAGATATATATCTTGATGCTAAGATTGATACTGATGATGTATTTCCTGAGCTCCAAAAAGCTTCTTTAGAACACAGACTCCTATGTTTTAAGTTAAAGAAAAAGATTATAGTCTTTTTGAGATTTTTGCTTCGATTTCTTTCTCCTTGGGAGAAATAGGCTTATGCTTTCTCCTACCAAAAGCATAATACTTAGGTTTAATTACTTATTTTTTAAACTACCTCACAAAGTCAAACTAAAATTTTACCCATGTCTTTCTTCCTCACCCTTATATCCCTAACGCTTAAAACAGTACGTGCAAATAATAAGCACTTAATATTTCTTACATAAAAACAGATTTTATAATGTGTTAAGTTTAAAAACATGTTCACAAAGAGGGGAAAAAAAGTGATGGTTTTCAATTAGGAGACCACACACTGAGGCATCAAAGAAAATTCACGAGTAAATGCAAATATTAAGTTATCTGTAAGATTGAGCTACTGAATGTAATTGAGTTACTTTGGCACCATAAAAGGTATTGAGGGCAAAATTTCCTAAATGGCTATGATTCAAACTTTTAAAACATCAAATAATAATGTATTTGGAGTTGTTTAGATTATTTTTAGCAGGAAGTTGCAAGTCCAAGTTTGTCCTTTCACTTCAAGGCAACATCTTTTTAGCCACAAAATTAATCTCCTCTGTTTGTGTACTTGGGCATGCACACACAGAGCAGCAATCTCAAAAAGTTCACAGGAAATGCAGAATTGACTGGTGCATACACAGGTGTGTATTTACACGTGCACATGAGGGTATGGGGTGGGTGTGTTTTCTAATGGAGTTTGCAAACAGATTCAGATTAACCAAGGCTGACCATAGTTCCATCTGGAAACTATATTTTCTAACATGAGCCACATTCTGAAAAACAGATTCAGATGTCTGGAACTGGTTCAGAACAGTTGTAAGAAACATTCACTACAAATGAAAAAAATTAGTCTTCAATGTCTTCTCCTCTCAGCTTTTCTTACTGAATAAATATGCTTTTTGGGGGAGCGGTCAGAGAACTGATGGGGGGAGTATGGAGTGAAAGAGGGTCTTCCCTAGAACCTAAAATTCATGCTACTCTTGAATTCATATTCCATGGACAAGTACTATTTGATTTCTCTTGCGCTGCTCACTAGGATTTCAACCCTGCTCCTGGAAGGCTTACTCTGCCAAGTAGAGAGAATTAATAATCCCGGTTCAACCTCTGGGAAGAAGGGCTGAAATGCTTAGTGAAATATAGTGACCTTTCTTCTATAATCCTTCCTATCCAGTTTTATATCATCACTGAAAATGAGGTTGCTAGTCTATTCTTACAAATAATTATACTGCTAACTTCATTCCATTTACTAAGTAAGTTTTCACAAAAATATAAAAAATTGATTTTTAATTTGTATCTAGTAAGATCTGTATATCAACAGTTCACAACAATACATCCTAACTTTCAGAATGCGTAAAAGTCTTAGCTTTTTAGTTTGGATATTAGAGAAAGAAGCTCAATGATGACAAAAATCATTGTGTCCCCTCCCACCCCTCATTTCATAGGCTGTAACTATTGGTGCTAATTGCTGTACTCTCAATGTTTTGCAACTGTTGTTTCTGCCCACAGCCTACCTTGACTTTTTGCTGGATTTGGGTTTTGGCGTGGCAGTTTTTGCTTTCTTTTCCTTTGGCTCTTTGGGAATCTTAGGGGCTTTCGGGGTCTTGGGTTCCTTGGGCTCTTTTTTCTCCTTGGGTTCTTTCGGTTCCTTCGGATCTTTTTTTGCCTTTGACCTTTTCTTTTTCTTTTTTTCTTCTTGGGACCCATCCAGTGAGTTCCTATTTAGTTCTTGGTTATCTACCCCACCAGGGAAGTCATCTTTACCAAAACCTTTACTGGGATCCTCTGCTACAATGTGGTTGTTTTTCTTTTTCTTCTTCTTTTGTTGTGGCTGCTGTTCTATTGATGGCAGGTAATCATCACTCTTCACTAGCTGAGCATTCGGTCCACTAACCTGAGTCATATCCGGCACTGGTTTCTCTAGAAAGGGCTCCGACGGAGAATGCTAAGAGACACAAATAGCAATTGAAATTAGTTTATCATTCTTCACAGTAAAGAAAAGAACTGAAAGTTAGTGGCTGATGTTTCTGAAACTTATTCTATACTTAAGTAGAAAATATTTTTCCAACTATACAGTTGTAGAATCTATCATCTTCTCACATCCAAAAAAAAATATGTTTCTTTAAGAGACAATCTTTTAAGTAAGAAAGTTTTAAAATAGCACTTTAGTTAATACAGTAAAAAAATCAGTTCGGGAAGTAAAAATTAATCCAACTTAAGACACTGTCCATTTTTCAAACAGCCTACATGAAAATGGTGAATGGTAAAACAGCAGCAAAACTAAGCCAAAGAATACATCTAAGTTGAGTTCTAGCCCCATGTGGGAATGGGAACTCAAATTAAAGGTATATAATTTAGCCATTTTTAAAATGAGCAAGTATACTGAACATTTCAAGATATTCTAGTACTGTGAAAGTCTGAAATAAAAGTGTAAACATAATATAAATCTTACACAAGTCATTTCTGGTTTAAACAACATTAAAATATCAAATTAAAACCACATACCCAAACTTGATGATTTTGGGTTGGTGAAATTTCTTGCATTGACATGAAAGGTGGAACATGTTTTTCTTAACCTCTTTAAGCTTTGTATTTCAAAATTTCACCAAGGGAGAGATAACCCAAATAAATTAAGGTGACATGCCTTTGGGAGGTTCTTGACATCCACTAGGGATACACCCAGACACTATCTTAAATAGAGTTGAAAACTAACCACATTTAGGATGGGATTCTTAGTGGTCAGCCAAGATCGGAGGAAGTGACTCCTGCACACAACAGCCTCCCTCATAGCTCACCATCCAAACCAGAGCCTGGATTATCATCTATACCATAAATTATGACATCTAACGAACATTTACATTTCAACAAAATACTTGAAAATATTAAATCTACATATGTCTCTCATTTCCTGCCTTTTTCATATGCTGCTTCTGGCATGCAACACTAACTGTAATATAAACGATCTACTATGTGCCAGGCATATATGCTTTATGTCTTGGTACCATTCAATCCTCACACCAGCCCTAAGCATTAGGTGATTCTTCTAATTTTATAGTTGAAGACACTGCCACTCTAAGATGAAGTAATTTGCCTGAGGAGGTACAGATGTTAAGTGACAGAACTGAGACTGACATCAGAGCCAATAGTTCCAGGGTCCTCACTCCTCAGCACATGACCTACAGAAGAGGAGCAGGCAGGTGAGCCCAGGCCCACATCTCCAGAGCCTTGTGACTACTGTACATGCCAAGGCTTACTACGAGAAAAGGAGGAAAGTTAGAATTAAACATTAAAATACAGGTACTGTAAATTCAATTCCAATACATCTAATATTTATTGAGCAGCTATTTGATGCCATGCACCAAGCTACGTTATGTTTGCTAGATGTGTTAATTCCCCTGAATCTCACAACAAAAAAGTGATAATTTACCCCCATCTTTCAGAAAGGAAAAGTCCAAGAAGGTGATGTGGCCACCCCAGGTCACACAGTTAGTGACAGAGCTAAGATTTGAATCTAGTTTCCTAACTCTAGTACTTTCTGATTCTGTCCACCTCTTCCTAACATCTTCTACACAGCATCTTTCTGGGAAAGGCTCACAGGTTTCACTCAATTGCCCTGGTGTAAGAGAAAGAGCCCAGAACTCTGAGTTAAGAGATTAAAATTCAAGTACAGGCCCTACCATCAGCTATATCATCTGGGAAAAAATCACTTCACCTATCTGGAGTTAGTTTCTTTTTCTGCAAAATGACGGTTTGGGGTTAGGTGATTGATAGGTGATTTTCAAAGTTTCTTCTAAAATCCGGTGGCATTAAAAAATCTTAAAGTACTTATTGCCCTTTCCTGGTCACAGCTAAGGGAGAAAGAGGCTGAAAAAAGAGTAACGATACATAGGAAACACAGAGGCAAGGTCAAAGTTTGAAGAAGAATACATAGATGTAGATCTACATGAGCAGATTTCCATGTAGGGATAACACAGCTAACTAAACACTGCCAAAATTACCCCCTGCCCCTCTATCCTTTCCTCACAAACACTCTTACACATCAACAGAGGCACTGTCCAAATTATCATTACCTAAGTATCAAGGGGACTTGATGTAACTGTTTTATATTTAGTTTGCATAAGTCAAGTTAGTTTGTACATATTATTTCCTAATGTAATTAAAAAGGAAAAAGCCCTATATTTTTTGCACAGGACACAGAGATCAAACTTATTTGGGACAAGCTATTTTTCAGGAAATGAAAGAAAAAGTTGTTCCTGGAAAGAGAGGAAAAGAGGAAAGTCTAAACAATGATTAAAACTTAGAATGGAGAAATAATACCAGGTATGTTTACCTTTCTTTGATCTGCATGGCATTCGCTCCAGTAATAGAACACCAGCTTCTAATGAGAGATTCCCCGGTACACAGTAATGAATTAGAAAAAGCATAAAACACATAACACAAAAAGATTTAAAGTTTATCTACACACTTTAGCATACAAATCATGTTAGATGCTCCTTTTAGTAATAAATGAAGCCATAAATTAATAACTCAGTAAAAAATTTAATCTTGCATAAGGAGGAAAAAAGTGAAGATCAAATACAAAAAAAGTATTAATTCCATTTGATATGCAGCAGAATTATGTTTTGGTACTATCTGAAATAGGGTGAAAAAGGTGCTCAGAAATATTATAGTGTTTACCAGACCCACATCTCCTTAAATCTTTTAGAGAAAAGCTGTTTTTGTAAACATTTAACAAAGAACAGATGGCCTGCCTTAATCATGTGGGGAAAAAAACCTGGAGCTCCCAGTAATACCCTGACAAAGTCTCTCAGGCCCAGCCATGTCCCCCCCTCCACCCCCCACCCACCAGATGCATGGTACAGTCTTCTCTAATGCTATTTAATTTTACAGCAGACATTTTCCCATCAATTCCCACTGCCTGACAGGTAATCAATGCCATTAACATCTGATATTACCATGTAGGGCATTCCTAAAACCTCTCATTTATTAGAGCAAACATGGAGAATGTTAGATACCAAAGGTATTTTTAAATAACATCCTGTCAAACTTTCTGCTTGACATATATTCTACTATAATTCCATATGCCATTTGGAACATTATGGAATATATAAAGACTGCCATGAACTTTTGGAACTGAAACAGCATAACTGATACTTAAACTATAAATAAAAACGATCTAAGGTGAGTGTGTTTTGTTGAAAAAATTACCATAAGCTAAAGACAATTATTCGTTTCTTTAACTCCATTGTTCACAACATATAAATTAGAAAAGACATACAACTAAATTATCATATATAAAACAGCAGAATGGACAAGATGCAAATTTAACCAAAGGAGACCCAGTGGGGGAAGTGACGGCAATCCCTCTGCTTCTTTCAAGCAAATCCAACCCAAAATGATAGGAGAATCATCAAAGAAAATGAAAAGATATGTAAAAAAGCAACTTTTTATTTATCTCAGTGTGATTTCTTCCACAATTCATCAGTATTTTCTGGCTTAAAAAGCTACCTAATTTTATCATGTTTTGCCTTAATTATACTGCTGAAGCCTCAGCCTGTTAGCAATTTTGAGTATAGCATGAGCAAGTGACGCAATGTTAACAGTGTGTGCCATGCTTTCAACATGTATGATCTCTGCAAACCAACATTTTGTAATACAGGGCACCCAAGGATAAACATTTTATTTACAGACAAATGTATTTATTTACATGTGTATTTACATACAAACAAGTCTAAAATCAAAACAATGCTTTATAGAAAAAGAAAAGACGGTACCAAGGGGACCAGAATAACACGGTACTTATGAAAACAAAAGCCTCCCCACAAATTAAGCTAAAGGGAGGCAATGAGGAGGAGGCACTTGTGCTCTCAGAGAAAATAAGATTCTGGTGAAGAAGAGGCAGGCCAATTAAGTCCCAAGAAGCACAAATACAAGCTTTAAGAACACTAAACTATTGCTTAAATGGCTCATGAAAATACAAATATCAAGGAGTCATTTAAGATTGAAACGTACTATTTGGTATCTTAAAAATGGCTTTGGAGACACATTTTTATTACAAACATTCTTAATTTTTATTTTTTCCAGTATTCCCCAGGTTCTTGACCCTTCTACACTCTTCAAAAAAGGAATTCTGGTATGAAAACTGACACTTCATCTTCAGCCAGACGAGTGTGCAATGATTCAAAAGAACACTTAGCAAAGTTTCAGCAAGTCCTACTGAGATTGTAACAATGACGCTGATAAAAAAGAAGATGCATTTGGTATCTAGTACCCAATTCATGTATTTATTCAACAAATATTTGAGTCTCTAACAGTAAACAAGGCAGACATAGTACCTGCTGGGAAAGACTGCAGAGCACCTAACCCAGGCTGAGACCAGGGAGGCTTTCTACAAACTGTCCCAGGCTGAGAGACAGGGGGAGGCAAAGGAACCAGCTTGAACAACAAATCCTGCCTAAGACTGGGTGACTGCAGACATGCAAAGGCTTCACAAGCAAGCTTTTAAAATCTGCTTTGTAAGGGAGGAGATCAAGATGAGCGGATAACAGTTTGAATGGTCAATTGGGATAATAAACTTTAATTATTTGATATAAAATAAAAAGCACAAAAATATTCTTAAGAGGATCAAGGACTGAAATATTTTCTGCTTGGTTAAAAATCAGTATCAATGATACTCAGGGCCCTGAGTTCAAGTTTTTTTATATGCCAGTTAGTTTTATTCAGCTCATTATTAACAATTTCCAGGAAAACATATTTATATTGAATGACTATATGAATTAATTGAGAAGGCAAAGAGTACAGAACAAGTTAAGGATATTCAAATGTGTCACATAAAAACAGGTCTCAGGTAACATGAGTTTAAAGAATTCTGTGACAGGCTAAGCGCGGTGGCTCACGCCTGTAATCCTAGCACTTTGGGAGGCCGAGGTAGGCAGATTACCTGAGGTCAGGAGTTGGAGACCAGCCCGGCCAACATAGTGAAACCCCATCTGTACTAAAAATACAAAAAATTAGCCGGGCATGGTGGTATGCACCTGTAATCCCAGTTACTTGGGAGACCGAGGCAGGAGAATTGCTTGAACCCGGGAGGTGGAGGTTGCAGCAAGCTGAGATCACACAACTGCACTCCAGCCTAGGCAACAGAGCAAGACTCCATTTCAAAAAAAAAGAATTCTGTGCTAACCAAAATTCAGTTTTCTTCACTGCAGGACTTTCCAAGCCCTTAATTACTGGGAAAAGGGGCACTGGAGACAGTACAGAGAGTGTCCTACGGGTGTTTAGCCATGGCTTCCCTTCTTTCCATGAAGATTTTAAATGTCCATCAAAATATCCTTTTGATTACACTGATACAGCGATAGCATGGCAAATCCATCACCTTCTCTAGCACAGGGGTACGTAAGTATGTGTATCTGTCCATCTTTCTTTCTCAAAACATTGATTATCAAATGTTTTAAAAGATAGCATATTACACTATGCACAAATATAACTTTATATAAAATGCACTGAAACAGCTCGCTGAATTGGCTGTTTATTTTATTCTCAAGTCACTGGTAGGAATAAACTAGTATAATCATATAAGAATGACTTGTATAATTTTTGTTACACACACAGTCAAAATAATTACAAACTTAAATAAAATGAATTTTGATATAGCATAATGAAATAATTTATCTTAGCATGTACCTCAGAATCATTAAATTTTATAAATAAAAATTTTAAATTACTGTTGAAATATCTAGTTGAAAAATTATCTGAAGGCATTTTTGAACCTTTGGCTTTCTGCTTGTGTTTTTAAGTTGTCCTTAGAATAGATTAACCATACAAACAAAATCTTAAATGGCTAGAAATTAACATGAGCCACCTTTATGGCATCTAAATTATAAACACATTCTGAATCAGTAGCATTCAAAACAATGGAAATAATGAACCAAGCAGTCATGTTGTAAAGTTTCACATCAGAAACAGAATACCAAGCATGTTCTCCATATTTAGGAGTGGAGTGATACCACAGGAACTGTCCAACAGCATTTATAATGTGTAAAACACTACTCTGTGGTGTTTCTATAGTCCGATTGACTGGGATAACATAAGCAGTGAACTCTGACAATGCTAAACCCTTTTCTAAACATCTGAGAAATTCTAACTGAAACAAGGCTCCCCCGAAGTGGAGGAGAACAGGGCGTTTGCCCTCAGCTCCTTCACCCTCTGCCATATCCACCACTGCCCTTCCAGCCGTCTCCCCTTTCCTGTCTCTCTGTTCTCCACCAACATGATTCTGACCAGTTGTCCACCCTTGCCTGGTGCTGCCCTGCAGGTCCAGGTGTACCAGTGGGCAAGGGTCAGCTCTGCAAGCACAGAGCCATGCTGCTGGGCCAGCAAGGCTGCCCCAGCCTGGCCCTCCTAGGGCAATGGGAAGAGGGTGCTGAGCAGAGAGACAGCACCAAGGTACCAGTCCTAAAGCCATCCTGCAACACTGTACTGAATGACGTTTCCTTTAATCATCTCTTGTATAGTTACATGCAGCATGTGCTCTGCTAAGCATTTTACATACCTCTTGTCTTCAGTTTCCTGTAATAACCCTATGAGGCTGGTGAGGTGAGTTATATTGTTGCTGCTTTATAAATGATGGAATTGAAATCTTAAGATTAATTTACCCAAAGTTACACAGCTAGAAAATGGCAAAACTGGAATCCTAACACAGGAGCTATTGCTACAAAATCCACATACTTTACCAAGCCTCTTGTGAGAAGGTCCTGGTATGTGACCAGGACCCCCAACAGTGGTGTCCTCAGCCAAAGGGGGTGGCTGTGGAGTTCTCCAACCCTAGTTGTAGCCGCAGCACAAGCCTAGGGAGCAGACTGCTGTCCTTCTCCAAAACCGTAAAGGCCTTACTTCTATTTAAGATCCTAACCCTAATCTGCAGGTTAAGATGGCTACAAAATTTAACACAAATTTGAGGTTTTTGCCTTCAAAGGGTCGGAGAAGAACTCTAGTTCCAAACTAAAGCTGTAGAGAATCACTAACCTTTTACTCAAAGATAACGATGTAGGTGAGAACTGGTATTCTTACTGTGTTTTGCAGCCAACAAACATTATCCACTATGATTCTCAAAATCACTCCACTGGCATAATTCAATGCAATCAATATTGAGGCCTACTTTTTCCCAGGGACTGAACCAATTCCTCAAGAACCACAAAAAAATAAGCCCGCTCCTTACCCTGCCTTGAAAACTCTCCCCACCCCAAATCACCATCTACTATATTTCAAAGACTGTAACGCAGCCAGTTCTTTTCTCCATCTTTGTCACAGATTCATTGCTACTTCTTAGGAAAAGTACCAGATGAAGTCACAGGCTTGCATTTAGGGGCCATATAGTTGAAACAGCCTGTTTATCTATACACACACCCCTAGGGCACAGAGTTGAGCTAATGCTAAATTGAACATGCTTTTGATGTGTCTCTGTTGCTTCATAAATGCTTGCAAAAATTAGCTTGTTTATACGAGACTTGAATGTTTTTACATGTGCTAGCCTTCTAAAAAGGGTATGCCAGTATTTAGACTGTGTTCCTGACCTTACATCTCCTATCCCTGGAGTAATTTTGAGGGAAAAAAGAGGGCCAACAGAACCATCACTTCTCTGGGCAGGGAAGAAACAAAAACCACCACAAGTGCAACACAATGCGAAGTTTATTGCAGTTAAGAGTGAGTAACTTCCTACATCTCCCAGGCCACAAGCAGAGGGGTAGCCCCCTGAGGCAGCAGGCCTGCCCACCTATTTTCTCTGCTGAACATTTTATATACCTCTTCTCTTGGATTCATATAATAACCCTATGAGGTTGGTGAAGTGGGTGATATTGTTGTTGCTTTATAAATGATCGAATGGAAATGACAGAACAAGAGCAACAACTCAAGAAAAGGCAGGGTCTCCAATGTGAACATCATGGTGCCTCTGACTAATCACAAGCAAACCAAAATATGAGCCCATTAGAGGAATCTGAGACACAGTCATACTTTCACCCTCTTGTTCTAAATTTCTGAGCTCCTTAGGGCAGTAAATCAGCAAATGTTCTTCTACTGGACATTATTTTCTAGAAGTAAAAATGGCAAATATAGTATGTTCATGGGCCTTAACAAAGTAAATTTCATTCTCTCCCTTCTCTCTTTTCTTCACCACCTTGCATAAATTGCCCTTCCCTTAGTGGGCTCACCTTAGTAACTATACATGAATGAGAACTATACATGAATATAGAATTGGTTCTACAGAACCAATTTCAGTCTCAAGGCATCTGTCTTGTTTATTTCAAGTTAGCCCTAAGGTCCATAGTGTTCTCAAAGAGGTGTCTAGAAGTTTGAATTTGGCAGTGGACACCCATACCTGAAGCTACCCAGCTTACGAAGGATCAAACTTGGCAAAACAAAAGACAACAACAGTGCTTCCTAGCTGGTCAAAATGCTTCGCAGGTTTAATCTTTAAACTGGAAAGAAGAAATGCAGAGTTTGGTTCTGGTAAAGCAATTTTTACCAAATTTGCATTTAAGTTTCTACTACCTTAAAAGGGTCAATATTAAAAGTAACTTACTATGCTGTTCTTAAGAATTTTAAAAGTCAAACTTCAAAGACTATCGAAGGTGTGTCTGTAACACTGAACAATCCCAGGGGTTTGTGCAGAATTGGGAACAGAACAATTTTTGAAGGGGAAAAAAATCAATTTACAAGTAGCACAGTGATAAAGTTAATTTACACACTCTAGGCAAGTTCTCCAGGATTCAAAGACTGAGAGTCTAGCAAATTTAGTTTTCAATAATTGCTTAATGACAGACTACTCTTGTCCTATAAAAACTCACGTACGTCTTGTGGGGAGGCAGAATTCCAAGATGGTCCCATTATCTCTATCTTCTGAGTGTGGAGGGACCTGTGACCCTCAAGCCAACAGAATACAGTGAAGGTAAAAGGATTTCACATGTGTGATCAAGATTTCCACATCAATTGGTTTGGAGTTACTTAAAGGGCAATTTTCTGGCTAGGTCTGACTGGGGGATGCTTTTAAAGAGGGTGGAGACCCTTCTTGAGGGTGGGAACTCTACATTGCTGGGGAACCCAACATGGTGCAGAACTTCAGGAGCTGAAGGTGGCCCCAGGCAACAGCCAGCAGTTACTGAAGCCCCCTGTCCAAGTCATATAGCACGGGAAATGAATCCTGTGGGCAACCTGAATGAACCTGAATGTGGACTCCTCCCTAGTCAAGACTCCAGATGAGAACACAGTCCTAACGACTTCTGACTGCAGTCTTGTGAGGCGTGAGCAGAGGACTCAGCTAAACCATGCCCGAACTCTGATCTATGGAAACTGAGAGAGGAAACAGATATTGTTTTAAGCCATAAAGTTTGTGGTACAGAGTGAGTATCCCTAATCCAAAAATCTGAAATCCAAATGCTCTGAAATCTGAAACTTTCTGAGTACTGAAATACCACTCAAAGGATACGCTCAATGGAGCATTTTGAATTTCAGATATTTGAATTAGGGATGATCAACAAATAAACATAATACAAATATTCCAAAATCTGAAACAAATCTGATATCCAAAACACTTCTCAATCCAAGCATTTTGAATGAGATAGTCAACCTGTAAAGTGTCACATAACAATAAATAACTAATGTATACTGTAAAATCTTTTGCAACTCTCATCTGAAATTGTTTTTCTACGTAGGATTGCCCTTTCCTAGTGAGATATTTATCCTTTCACATAAAGACAGCACAGCAGGACTTCCTTTATTAAGCCTTTGTAAAGAGGCCACTGCTGTGATATCACTGAGCACCTCTGTGCCCAGCACTGTTCCAGACAACCAATGAAGTCATCACCATTTTACAGATGGGGAAATGAAGTCATTCAAAGAGGTTAAGAAATTTGCTGCACATCACAAAAAGCTGGTTATAAGAAGAATCAAGATTCAAACCAGGCAACCTCTGGCAAAGCCCACATTCTCAACCATTATGCCTCATTTCAGATACCTAACTACCTAATCGCTGTAGCTCATACAATTCTGCTGAAGTTTCTCCAAAGAAGTGGAAGATGTAATGGCAAAGAGAACTGGGTGTAAGATAACAGCTGGGCAGAGGTAGGACCCGTTCAGACAGGAAGAGTCCAGGTGAGATAAAGGGAGTGCCTATGATAAGCAAAAAAAGCTAGAGTCTAACAAGTTAGATAGTTAACTACCACGTAAATCATCACAGGGAGATTAAAAAAGAAAACACACAAACAAAAAAAAACCTCTTCATTTTCAAGCAAAAAACTCTAAGCAGCCATGTTATAAGCAATATTAAAGGTTCCTGATACTTACTTGGAAAGAAAGTTTGATACATATTACAGTCAGTTTAACACTTAGAGGGGACTGTGTCCCCATGACTCCTTCCAGCTGGAACTACGCACAAAACAGAAGACACCAAAGCAATTAAGTGTTTTATAAACACTGCTGAGGGGTCAAAAAGAGGGAGGTTCATTCACTAACTAATAACGCAATAATAAACAAACAGCAGTGTTGTGCAACTGAGAAAATTATTATAATTGAATCTACACAGCTGGGCAAGAATAGAAGCCTGGTTATGTATATCAGCTCACAAATGTTTTGTGTGGGTAGGTTTTAGTTTTAGAATTGTTCAGATTTGAGACCCTTTTACAGTCAGATTTTCTCTCTTATCTGAATACAATCCCGCAATTACAACTGCAGAACAGAATAACTTAAAAAACTGTCCCACCAATTATTTGCTAATTTATTTTCACAACAGAGAAAGCAATGTGTATGTACACAGTGGTTAGGCAGTTAAGCTGTCCTGAGATGTACTCGTTTTAGAACTCTTCTAGAGTCACTGCACCTTGTTTGCATATCACAATATGAATAATGAATGGCTGTGACATGCTCAAATACTGGAAGGAAAAACCCAGAATGAACTAGCTTTTCACATCTTAACATTTAGTTTCCAGTGTGTTCTTGGAGTTTCCTTCACACTTTGATATTTTCCCCTTTGCAGGGCTTTATTTTTGTCTATAAGTATACACCAAAATATAGCCAGAGAAACATCTCCAATTACCACACTTAAACAGATGTGTCGAATAGGGACAGAAGAGTAATTCAAGTATTTCCTTGAATCACTGAAGTCACAGTATTAGAATCACAGAAACACTATTCTCTTTCAAGAAAGAGATTAGTAAAAATCTACCATCGTTCCATCAATTAAATGTAGTTAAAAGGCAAACCAAAACAAAATAAGCTTTATCTTGGAAGACATTCTAGTTAGATATTGCCCTTATTACTACATGGAATTTTTTTCTTAATTAAATGACTAAATCTGAACAAATTTGTGATCTATGTCATATTCCCATCTGCATAAAACCTAACTAACTTCAAACTCAAATGGCTGATTAGCTAACTATAAGGGCAGAGGTACACATGTATCTTCAATAGGCACACATTTTACATCAATGATATCTATTTTTATGAGATAAAAGTACTAAAGCTTTAATGGTGGCAATTAAAACAGGCAAGAGTTTGAGTAGCTCGATGGCTGAGTCACAGACCTTTTACCTATAATGGGATCCATTATATCCCTGAACCCAGTTTGAAGGAGTAAAAGAGGAACACATTTTTAAATATGGTTATAAAACAGCAGTACCCTCTGAACTGAGCTGTTTCAGTTTAAACGGCTGTGTGATTTAGCCTGGCCTCAGCGTCAACAACTATTCGGCAGCCTTAGTTAGAGTTCTTAAACACGTGTTTATTTGGAAATACCTGAACTCTTTGAAAAATACTACAGAGATGCTATTACAAAAGGATTTGTATTTGAGGTTTGCTTCTATTTCAACTTGTTTATATCAAAGAATCATCCCTACTTTGAAAACATATTACTTTAGATGACTTATGACAGAATATCTTCATTTCAGCCTAAAATACAAATACTTAATGTTCTGATATTCTCACTTAAAATACAATTTGGGGTGATGAATAAGAATGCAATTAGTCACATAAGATGGGGTGTTTTAGCAGTATTCATGTATGAATTATTGCAAACAAAGGAGTGCAGTTTTTTTTTTTTCATGGTAGCTTAACATTATTGTTCAAAATTATTTGAATAAGCTCTGTAGTACCAAAATGTAATAGTGGTCTGATATCTAGTCCAGTGCTGACCAAGAACCTAAAGATTTTCTCTTCAGTTTCTACTACAGCAAATTCAGAAATGTAAATAGCAATTACTGGGGGAGCAATCTCACAGGTTTTTGAATCTATCACCATCCCCACCATCCCCAGGGACAGCTGGCAAACAGGAAACAACATGCAGAACGAATTTATCTCAATGAGGAAGGACCAAACTAATACAAGCTGGAGGACAGGGTCAGAGCAGCGCTGGCCCAGATGGCCCTAACACTGGACGGCCCATGGTATTGCAGGGTGGCAGCCACCCCATCCAAGTACACCAGCCACTGCATGTGAGTGGTTCCTTTTAGAGAAGTTGTTAGAAGGAAGGATAGTAAAACTTGAAGGATTTAATATTAGGTTTGGTTTCCTACCATAACAAACAAATGGGAAAACAACTCAAGACGCCTCAACTTCCTCGTCTAGAATGGAAGTGGATGAACTGATCTCTATGAAGTCTCTTCTAACTCTCAGACCATCTGGGGGTCTCTGCTCTGGTCCTGCTTCAATGATAACCATCTCCACACTTCAAAAATGAAAATGAAGTAAGGAATGAAGTATTTGTAAGAGGGGGTGGGGGAAGTAAAAATGATTTCAGAGGGGAGTATTAAGGAAGTTTCTCAGATACACACAGAAAAATAAAATTGATTTGAAAAACTATGAAACGCCAGAAAAAAAATAAAATATACTAGAATTACAAATCTAAACCAAACCTTCAAATACAATTTACTTTTCCCATATAAAAATTTGCAGAACAACATTCCTATAATACACCATCTCATTTCAGATACCTAACTAACATCTGTGAGGTTTGCTCACAGTAACTTTAGTCTATGTTGAATACATGTCATAAAATAATAATTATTAGACAGTTCACCATGCACAGAATAATTATGCTTAAGTATAAAAACTTCATTCATGTTTGTGAACCTCTGAAGTCCTAGATACACAGCAAATAAACCACAAAGAGAGAGGGGAGAAGAAAGGGAAAGCAGAAAGGACAAGAACCAGCAGTCACTCAGAGTCCCAGCACCGTGAGGAATCCCACACAGAGCTGCCGGGCAGGGGGACAGCATTGACTTCAGGGAGTTAAGGGCAGGAAGCCTCCAGGGACCCAAATTCTTCCCAGCACAGCTGAGCATGTGGCTGCGACAGCACAGATATCCACCATCAGAGTGCCATGAGCTTCGGCAGCTACTGAGCACCAGCCAAGGCAAGCTCTGCGCTGGCTTTCAGTCACTCTAACACAGAACACCCTTGTAGCAACAATTCTTTCAAACAGCCGTTTAAAACAAGTCTGCCTCAAGGACTAATTTAAACAACTATCTCCTCCAAAGTGATCTACCAACCTACTTTTGAATTTGCCTCCTACCTGACCTTCCTTCCCGCTCTACATCCTTCTACCTCACCTTCTTCACTTCTTCAAGCATCTACAGAGCCTCTCAACACATCTTCCTCCAGCTCGGCTCCTCTTTAGTGCAGAATCCTTGAAACAGCAACAATATTTGCAGTTTTCACTTCCTCTCCTCCCATTCACTCTTGAACTTGCTCTGACTGCACACTAACATTCCACAAAAGTTGCTCTCACCAAGGTGCCTCCAAGGCTCTCCTCTCTCATCCCACCTGACCTATCGGCAGCACCTGTCACAGCTGCTCACTCCTCACTTCTTCGCATGACATGCAGGACAGCCCTCTCCTCCTGCCTTCTGCGCTCCTCCTGGTTTCTCATCAACTTCTCGACCTATAATTTCTGGGGCACTCCAGGCCTCCGAGTTTGGATCTCAACTCTATCTGTGCTTTTTTTTCTCTCACAACGAGAGAATCTACTTATCACTTTAAATACTACCTATATGTCAATGATTCTTAAAGTCCTTTCTCCAATCCAGACCACTTCCTTCAACTCTAGACTTCTCTATCCAGCTGTCTACTCCATACAGCCACACAGATATCCCAACGGCTACCTCAAATTTAATGCATTCCAAAGCAGGTTCTTGGTTTCTCCACAAACTGTTACTGCACCAGCAGCAGAAGCCAAAAACTTGAGTCACCCTTGACCCTTCACTTAGTCTTACATTTGAATCACCTCTAATCCATTCTGTAAATCACGCTGCCTCCTCCTTCAACGTAGACAAAGGACACACTCCTAGTGGCCTCTCCCCGCTACTATCCTTGTTCAGGTGACATCAAGACCCTGCCTGGACTACAGCAGTCACCTCTCTACCTGACCTCCTGTTGCTAAGCCTCCACCCTGGTTAATCCACTACACAGTCTGAGCAATTCTTTCAAAATGCAAATCAGATCGTATCACGTTTCTCTTAAAGATCTCCAGTACCTTCTCATCTCCTTCACGGGAAAATCTGAAGTCCTCACCTCACCATGGCCTGCAAGGCCCTCAAGCATATGTACCTCTGCCACCTCCCTAACACTTCTCCTATAATTCTCCCCCTTTCTCTCACTCCAGCCAAATCAATTCCTTACCGGTAGACAACAAGCTACACATCCTTCTACCTCAGGGCCTTTGCACAGGCTACCTCTGCCCTCAGAGTTCTTGCCAAAATATCTCCATGGCCACCTCCCTTGCTTCCTTCAGGAGGGCAATGGCAGTAACAGATTAGAGCAAAAGTGACCAAGTGTTAGCAACTGTTAGTTCTAGGTGAATGATAAGCAGGTGTGCACTGTATTATTCATTTAATTTTTCTGTGGATTTCAAGTTTTTCAAAAACCAAAGTTGGGGAAACCCTTTGCTACTACACCATTACTCTCTGTCATATCTTGTCACTGATGATTCTTCCCTCTTCCATCCGTTCCTGACTTGGTTCCTCTACGTTCTCCCTTAAGTCTGGGTGGTCATCAAGATTCCATATCTGCATGGCACAGTCAGATGCTTATTTCCACCAGAGACTGGATGTTTCCTTCTGGCATCTCAAGATCAGCTTGCCAAAAATCAGAATCACCTTCTTTTGCCATCCACCCATTTCCCCAGCTTGGTTAATGTTGCTGTGATATGCAGTCACCCAACCAAGAGAAAAACATGGTTTCTTCCCTACCCTCACTGGCCATGTCCACCTGGTAATGAAGACCTGCCTCCCCACGAACCTTCCCAGTGGCCGTTTCCTCCACCTGTGCTTCTCCAGTCCAGGCCCGAACCAAAGGGCTTCTTCATGTGTCTTCCTCCTGCTGGTCTCATCTTTGTCAACGCATCTTCTGATTTCAGCAAGATCATTCTAAAATGTAAAGCGCCCATGCTTCTGTGCAACTGACTGGTGATTCCCTGTGAACCACACTGAAAGCCGAAACCCTCAGCGCCACTGGTGTGGGGCTGCCCCAGGCCCTCCTGGCCCATGTCCTCCTCTCCACCACACATGCTGTGCCCTACCAAGCTCAGCAGCAGCAGCCACACAAAGGCCCTTTGCTCTTTCCCAGCTTAGTGCTTGTGGATTTATCAGTCCTCCTACCTAAAATGTCCTTTCCCACTCTCTTCTCCAAGTTAATTCCTACTCAACCTTCAAAACTCAGTTTAAACATACCCTCTTCCCAAGGCCTTCCCCGATCTCTCCAGGTGGAGTCAAATGCTCCCACAAGGCCAGGTAGGTAACATCATGTTGCTTGACTATTTTTAGATCCACTAGTCCTCTGGACTGTGAAGCGCTGAAAGACAGCAGCATGTTATACTCTTGCCATTTACATATATATGTGTGTGTGTGTGTATGCATGTATATTAATATGTGTGTGTGCATGCATGCATGCATATGTGTGTGGGGGTGTGTGTATGCATGTATATAAATACGTGTGTGTGCGTGCAGGTGTGTGCATGTGTGTGTGGGGTGTGTGTGTCTATGCATATCCCCAACATCTAATGCAGGGACTGACACACACCAGAGGCCTATTGTCTGCAGGTAGAATATCAAAGTCCCATGATGCCTTCAAATGTTAATGTGGATGTCACATCTCCTCAGTCTGGGTACCGCAGCTGCTCGTGTGCTCTCTGCTCTTGAAAAGGGCACTCATGCTGCCTCGTGCATTTACACCTTAAAGCAGCTGTACCTCCAGAGCGCTCAATACAGTGCCTTGAACCTTTTGTAGAACTAACAAATGCACACATAAATGAAGGCACATTTTGAAGACTGTTCCAAGGCAATATTGCAACATTTGCTCTTCTCTGAAAAGCTACATGTTCTGTACTATGTCTGCATAAGTTTCTCCTTCATTACCCCTTTCACCTGGCTCAAGCTTCACCTTCCTTTCTGGCCCTGCATTTCTTCTCCCATACAAGTCTGCATTTATCTCTTTGTTACAGTTACATCATTACACGGTAACTGGGATTTTTAAAGGGAAGAACAGCTTATTTCTTCAGGATCTCACATAGCAGCCAGCACATTGTAAATGCACAACAATGTTGACTGGTGAATGAATGAATGAATGAATGAATGAATGAATGAATGGCTGAACAGATGGATGAGCTTCTTACCTCATCTTTGAATATTCTAAATAAGAGTCAACAAGCAACAAATCTTCATTCTCTTTCTGCCATGAACTAATTGCAATCCCTCATCTCATTCCCATAGAGACACTGCCAAACAAAAGTACTGCTAGAAAGAGACCCAGAAAAAGTTCTCAGAATTTGATATCAAAAATAAAAAGGTACAGACATTTTCCAGTAGTAGTTGAACTACCTCCATCTTACTTCTTTTCAATCCAAAATGGCTTGTGATTTCATTGTACATAACTTTAAAATAAACTTTAAAATCCGAATGGCTCATGAACTATGAAATATTTCAGTCAGGCCAGGCGCAGTGGCTCACGCCTGTAATCCCAACACTTTGGGAAGCCAAGGCAGGCGGATCACGAGGTCAGGAGATCGAGACCATCCTGGCTAACACAGTGAAATCCCGTCTCTACTAAAAATACAAAAAAAAATTAGTCGGGCGTGGTGGCAGGTGCCTGTAGTCCCAGCTACTCGGAAGGCTGAGGCAGGAGAATGGCGTGAACCCGGGATGCAGAGCTTGCAGTGAGCCAAGATCACGCCACTGCACTCCAGCCTGGGTAACAGAGCGAGACTCCGTCTCAAAAAAAAAGAAGAAATATTTCAGTCACTTCAGAAGAAGGTTAAGGCATGTTTGTGAACTCAGACCCATGTATGCTTCTCTTTTCCTCTCTGACCACAGCCCACTGACTGGTGGGGGTGGGTGGTGATTATCTATCTTCCACTGAAGCCCAAGAAGACAGCCCTCAAGCCAGAGAAAGGATGGGAGCAGTGACAGGACGTCCAAGTGAGTGGTGGGCTCAGCTCAGGAGGGGAAGGGACAGGTCAGGGGGTCTTTGCTGGGCTTAAAGAGCTTCTGCTCCTCTTCCCAGGCCTCAAGATCATAAACTCTCTACTACGCTCCATATCCACAAGGTCCAATGTCCCAATTAAATCTCAAACTCTAAAACTTAACTCATCTTACTTCCTGCCCCTTTATTCCTGAAAAATATTAAATAAATAAACCTTGTGTTTTTTCCCTAAATTCTTCCATCAACTGGGAAGTCACCACTCATCTACTAAGCAAGAGACATGGCAGTCGTCCTGTAAAGTTCTACTACCCTGACCGCTCTGACAGTAAAGGTAGTTCTACTATCCTCACCCACACTGACACTGTCTTAACTCAAAACCCATTACCTCTCAACTGTCTTCTACCAAGCCATGCTGTCCGACGTGGCAGCCACCAGACATGTGTGGCTACTGAGTACCTGGAATGTGGCCAGTCCAAACTGAGATGTGCTATAAGTATAAAAGCACCAGATCTCAAAGACTTAGTACAAAAACAATGTAAAATATCTCATCAGTATTTCTCTATTAAATATGATTTGTTGAAATGATGCTTAAATATTACATGTTGAAACAATCTTTTGGATATACCTTGCATTAAATGAAATATACCACAGTTAATTTTGCTTGTTTCTTTTTGCTCTCTTACCATGGTGACTAGATAATTTTACACGGCACATGTGGCCACACCCTGCTCCCACTAGACCGACCTGCCCAGCATGACTCCCAGTTTCTTTGCTGGCCTCACCTCTGCAGTCCCATCTTCTCCCACCTCCGGCCGCCCCCTAACCACCACCCGGGGGGCCTCTGTGCTGCTGTCATGTGATCCTTGGTCCTGGCTAGCTTCTGCCCATCAGGTATAGCTCAGCCCTGAAGACATGTCCTCCAGCAGGAGGCCTCAGACTGCCACTGTCTCCCCACCCTGCAAGATCCCTCTTTGCTCCCATTCCTCTGTCCTAGCATATCACACATTCGACGAGCACCTATAGAATGTATGTGCTGACATACTGAAGCTATGACAGAGAAAATGAGGGGCAGAAACCCTGACCTCGCTCAACTCAGAGTACAGTGGGGGCAACAGAGTATACTAGCAAAAACAGATTTCTAGTAGCAGCAAAAATAGTAATAATGTGGCATCAATAGCAGTAATAATTTTATAGACAATTTACTATATATCGAGCACAATTCTAAGCACAGTACATGTATTATCTCAATCTTTCTAACAACACGGTTAAATAGGTCCAAGTATGATTCCCATTTTAGAGGTGAGAAAACTGAGGCACAGAGAAGCTATATAATTCACCCCAGGCCACACAGCTCACTAAGTGACAGAGTCGGGACTCCAGGGCCATGCTCTTCAACACTGTGCTGTGCTGCCTTCCCAGGTGTGCAGAGAAGCAATAATCGTAACAGAGACAACAAGACTGGTGTGGAGGAGCAGCCTAGACCCCACATTCAGCAGTGTCAGCAGAGGCTTTGCAGACAGAAGGATTTCTAAACTAGGGGTGAGTGTTATGGGCCAGAAGCTCAGGGGTGAAAAGGTTGTGAAGAACTAAAATCAGTTCACTGTGCCTGGAGCAGCAGTTAGAGGAAGATGGGGCTTTTGTTTATTTGTGCTTTAAGAAGGACTTTACTGAGAGGACCTACACAGACAGGGGATGCTAAGGGCCCATGAAGACATGACACAGACTAAAACTCAAGAGTCTGGTGAAGGACTGATTAAAAATGTGGGGCAGAGACCCCCTCTAATGGCAATTGGAAAGGAAGTAAAGAGAATACAACAGTGCTTATATCAGATACTGACCACCCCAGCCAGAACCTCAGCATCTCTTACCAAGGGGAAGCCCAAGTGAGCCCAGTTCTCTAGAAGAAATTCTCAGGCAGATGTTCTATATACTGACACTGGCCAAGAGCTCCTGAAGATCCTACTTTATCCAACTTAGATGTACGTCTAAATTTTAAGAAAATTAAGAAAATTTCTGATTAATTAATTAATCTATTTATTAACAGGAGGGGCAGGATCTGGTAGCAGCCCAAAAAACATTCACTTAGCCATTTAGCCAACAAGTTCTAGGAAATACGTGGATTATGGAAATCCTTCTACCAGAAAGACCTCTGCTGTGTGGCAGAGATACAGGGAAGCCTGGATGAACATCCTAGATAAACCTCAGAAACATAAACCCCTTTTGCTCCCACTCTGTTCCCACCAAACATGGTCTGATTATGAATTGGAGTTCCCATGTACCCTGAGAGCAGAAAAAGGCAATGGTGAAACTGGAAATATTGTTAAGGTCTATAAAGCACTAACTGGCCTCCACCGTCTTCAGATACCAGCTCCTAGGACCATCTGATGGAGTCAATCCCAAAGTGCCTCATCAACTCTTGAGTGTACATATATTTCAGATTTCCAAAGCTGATAACCTCTGGGAAGCCTTGTCTAACCCCAAACTTAATGGTCTGCCTCTGCCCTGAACTAAACGTGTGCTCCCTCTCACCAACATTATTACACAGCAATCCAAATGCATGCTTACCACTCAGTGGGAGCCACAGCTGAGCTTCTTGGCAGCAAGAAAAAGATAGCATTTAGCATTATATTCTCGGCGTGTATCACATACTAGGCAGTCACTAAATATCCGATGAATGGATGGATGAATGAATGAACGAATGACCTCACTAAGACCCAGCCATCCTCCAAGTCTCACCTACACAGCTGTCCTCCATTCTCAACAACCTTATTTTTCATACTGTAGCTTAAACTCATTATTTAACACATGATTTTCACTAAGAGAATTTTTAAATCCCATACTAGAGACATGAGTAAGAAGAGACTTGCATGGTGGGTTCTACTTTCCTGGGGCAGCAGAGTCTAGGCATGACTGACGGGGGACTTACCTCTGCAGAGCAACAGGAACACCTCCTAATTACCCAGTACCAGGCCTCCATTTAAAGTGAGTTGTTTGCCATAAAGGCTCTCTCACCAGAAGGTTAGAAAGGGAGAGAGAGAGAGAGAGAGAAGCAAACAGTATCAGAAACAATAGGTTCGCTCAAGAACAAAAACCAATCCATTCGCTGTCTTCTCTCACAGGCATCCAACTCATTGCAGCTCAAGACATGACCTGGCAGTGGTGGCCAGCATCCCAGCTGCACTTTACCTTCCCACCCCCAAACACAGATTTTTTTCTAGATAAAAATGGGTTTTCAACTTTGTAAGAAAAAGTTACTGTTTGGAACTTCCCTTTAAACAAGCAGTCTTCAAAGTGTGGTCCCTGAGACTCTTTCAGGACATCCACAGAATCAGCACTTTTTCATAATATACTAAGACATCGCTGCCCTTTTCACTGTGTTGACATTTACATCAATGGTGCAAGTACAATCAAGGCAGTGACAGAAAAATACACTGGTAATTGTTATTCTTGCCATGGCCACCAACTCACATTAAGAAAAAAAGTAAGCCAACTCATTTAAGGATGTCTTTGACAAAATAGTAAAACTTGATTTTTGTTATTCCTGACCCTTTTAAATCTTTTCTGTGAGGAAACAGGAAGTGCACATGAAGGGTATCTGCTGCTCGCCAAAGCACCAAGGAAGGCTATCACCAAGAACAGCACTTGGGCAACTGCCTGGAGTTGTGAGTTGAACGGGCCACCCTTTTTTTTTTTTCTCAAAGACTATTGTTTTTACTTGAAAGACTAACTCAAAGACAAACCACAGATATTCAGACTCAAGTATCTGGCAGTACTTCTCTTGAAATAAAGTGAGTCAATCACTTCAACGAAAGTAACTCATGGTGCTTATCTACAATAATAAAAAATGAGCTCTCAAACAAGTGAGAATTTTGAAAACACCCACGAGCTCAACAACTTCTCAATCTTTAAAGACTTTTCTGAGAAGTCATGGTAACATCAACTTGATATTATCAATGTGATTTAAAAAAAAATTGTATACTGGGCACAGTGGCTCACCCCTGTAATCCTAGCACTTAGGTAGGCCAAGGGGTGTGGATCACTTGAGCTCAGGAGTTTGAGACTAGCCTGGGCAACATGGTGAAACTGCATCTCCACAAAAGATACAAAAAATTAGCCAAGTGGGTAGTCCCAACTACTAAGGAGGCTGAGGTAGGAGGATTGCTTGAGCCTGGGAGGTAGAGGACACAGTGAGCCGAGATCATGCCACTGCACTCCAGCCTGGGCAACAGAGTGAGACCATCTCAAAAAAAAAAAAAAAAAAATATATATATATATATATATATATACACACACACAAAAATCAGAAGATTGGCATAATTCAATGAAACAATAAGGGGATTATTATTATTTTTAAATGAATAAATGTATTTTTAAAATTTCCTAGTTTTCATTTCTGATATGGTAAATAATAATAGATAAAAACCAGAATAAACAAAAGCTCTTTGGAGTTCTCAATATTTAAGAGCATCAGGATTCCAAAACCAAAACATTTGAGACCTATTACTTTAAATAAAACAATTGTAAACAGATAAGCAGTTACCTGAACATATTTGTCTAATGTATTAAATAATCTGGATGAATGCCCCCACCTGCCTCAGTAGCAGAAAGTTTACGTGTTCTTTCTTATACTACTTATGCCTCGTTTTATTATCTAAAATAGTTCTGGTATCTAAGTATCAAATCAGAATGGCTCAAAATACATTCTATCAGAACTAACACTTTCGTCTTTGGTATCTATTCTCTAAAAGTCCCCTTTTCCACCTTCCTTTTTACAATCACTTCTCTTTACCAAAACGGCTTTCACTCATCCCAAATATTATTACAGTGTGTTGCCCTGGAGTATAAAAACCTCTGGGACACCAATCTCTTTAGGAAGAGTCACTTGGCAGCAAAGCAGAGTTAAGAAATATCAAGAAGGCAGTCCTTCATTTCATCCAGGTGACAAATGCCTGTTTAGTGAGGTAATTGTCATGCAAACACATTTTAATGCATATATTTAAACTGAAAAAGAGAATTTTTAAAAAAATTCTAAATTCTTTTTAAAAAGTTTTTAAAAATTGCACTGTCCAATAGTAGTCAGTAGCCAAATATGACTTTAAGTTGGTTAAAATTAAATAAAATTTAAAATTCAGTTCCTCTCTCATACTAGCCCCATTTCAAGTGCTTCCTAATCACAAGTGCCTACAGGCTACCATACTGGACACCAAAAAGAACACATCTATCATCCCAGAAAATTCCACTGGACAGAGGTCTCTGGAATCTTGACTTAATAAAGGGCTGGATTTACTACAGTCATTTTTTAAGGCCCTAATCCCAGCAGAATGTGGGAAATTTCCATCCAGGTGAGGACAAATGTTAGAGACTCAATATAGAATATTCATCTCGTGCCACTGCACTCCAGCCTGGGCGACAGAGTGAGACTCCGTCTCAAAAAAAAAAAAAAAAAAAAAAAAAAAAAAAAAAATTCATCCTACGATCCTCTTTTCTGGTTTTCAAAGAATGGAGCTCTTCTCTCCAGCAGTAAGATATAAAATTAGTACTTTAGACCCTTTTTAAAAATCAAGTTGAGATTCATGTAACATAAAATTAAGCATTTTAAAGTGAGCACTTCAATGGCATTTAATATATTCTCTTAGACTCGATGACCTAAAGGATTTGACAAATTATTTTCTATCAAGGTCCTACCCATGACCTAATTAATAAACCAAAAATCTAGTGGATATTATCTAAGATATGCAATGCACCCACCCCATCCATTTTGAGAGAGAGAGAGAGAGACAGAGAGAGTGTGTGTGTGTGTGTGTGTGTGTGTATGTGTGTGTAAGAGACAGTCTCACTATGTTGCCCAGACTGGAGTGCAGTGGCTATTCACAGGCGCAATTATGGCACACTGTGGCCTCCTCAAACTCCTGGGCCCAAGCAATCCTCCTGACTCAGCCCTCAGATAGCTAGGCTACAGGTGCACACCACCGTGCCTGGCCTTAAATATTTTATATGAAGCATTTGTGATGGGGACTTCTTTGGGATTAACAACTTTCTAAAATATCACTTATACCATAAAACAAGATGCTGTACTTGCATTAGTTAAAACAATATGCTGTGTTTAACAATTGGCTAATACCGAGCAAAAATTTATTCCAAAAATAATGAAGTGACTTATGTCAGCATTTACCAGGTACGGATGACTATATCCTATCACTACATCACAAGGCCAAAGACAGGAGATACCCATGGTTTCAGGGCCACCTAGTAAGAGGTGAGAGAATAAAAGTGGAAACACAAAGCTTACACTGGTTACATATGCAACAAAAAACTCTCCGTTCTATGTTTAATTGTGCTCTACATCTTATTTTCTGATACTTGAAATAATTTGGCTTGTGTGGTTATACTTCAGTGTTCCTATATGAAAGTCACTAGCCTCATGGCTACTTAAATTAAAATCAAATAAAATTAAAATTTCAGTTCCTCAGCCTCACTAGCCCCATTTCAAGGGTACGGTAGCCATTTGTGGCTAGTGGCTAGTGGCTACCATATTGGACTGAGCAAATACAGAACATTTCATGACAGAAAGATCATGGACAGTACTAAGTTATACATTTTCTACAAACATTCATTATTAGCATGATATCAAAGTACACGGCAAACTTTCTTTAAAAAATAATTTGGAAAATCCTAGATACTTTCTGACAAATTTCAGTACACGGTTATATTTAAAAGGCTTTTCTTTCCTTAAACCTTGAGTTCACTGAACATATATGACAGCCTGGATTGCAACCACTCTATAGTATAAAATTCAGGAAACACTTCATATAGATTACAATTCAATAAAATACATATAAACAGTATACACATTATTTAGTAAACATATTACAACTGATGGACATTAAATAGGTTTTCTGTTTACTGTTTTCAATCTCATTTTTATCAATATTTTTATTTAAAAATACATTAAAATATTGTTAAAATATTTAAAAGCTATAGTGTGTAAAGTTTGAAGACAATAAACAAAACGGTCTTCTCCCTATATTTAAATTTGAGCAAAGATATAACCACTCTTTCTTGCAGAGAAAGCCTGGCTCCAAGCTCAATTCTTACACAAGTCTCTTCTCGCTCTAAAAAACAATGGCAATGGTGTTACAGTATTGCCCATAAACTTTTTTATGGATAAAAACTGTCTCCAAAAATGTAAACCTTCCTTACTTATTTGAAAAAATGTGAACTGCCTTATTTTTTAAAAAAATTTAGGTACTAAATTACACTGCAGCCATCCTTTCAATTTTCTTTTGTCTTCCATACTTTAAAACATATGAAGTTACTTTTTAAGAAAAACAAATAGATTAGGGTAAAGAAGCATTATAAAAATCTTGAGTGCGACAGCCTTCATAAATCAACTGGGTTCACAACAGGGCCTTCAGTGCCAGTCAACAGGAACCCATCCACTAAAGTATAATATCACCTCAGGGTTTTGGAGAGCACACCATGAAAACATGGTAAGGTGCTAGTAACAACAAGGGGGTGAAGTGGATCACTGGATTTAAGGAATTTGTAAGATTAAAGTTATATTTAACAAAGACTTAGTACTACTGAACTCTCTCTGTGCAGACCTATATACATTATAGGTCAGTGGGTGAACTTCTTGCATGCTAGAGGGAATACCAGCAACCATCCCTAGCAATAGGAAACAGGGTGTCAACTTAACCTGCCATTTGAAGTTTCTGAAAACTAAGTGATGGTTTTCACCTTGGGTGAAGTTAGAAATTAAACACTTAGAAAGCAGCTAGTATCTTATATATAGTAATATTTCCTAGAGATTCAACTGAAAAGAAATACAGTAGTGTGATGGTAATTTTTGCTCCCCCCTATAAAACATTACAAATTTTTGTCTGCCTTATGGAGACTCTAGTAAGTTGATTTTTAAGGCATTAATAGATGATGTCCTGTTTTCCAAAATAAAGGAGTCGGTCTACTTCAAAGTGAAAGAGTAGAAAGTGAAAAAATAAAGAATTCCAAAAGCTCATTTTGATAACCACTACAACAGTAGTTACAATAAAAAATATTTAACATTTATTGGGCATGTACTACATGCCACATGCTGTGCTAAAAACTTTACAGTCATTATCTCATTTAATTCTCATAATTCTGTGTAATCGGTACAATTATTGTATCAGGAAACTGAGGTTTAAGCAAGTATGTATTTAAGATGACTTAAGAAAAAAATGGAAGAGCCACATTCAAATGGAGTTCTCGGTGTATATGAAGCCTGTGGTCTTCATAACCCTGTGCTCCTGCCTGCCCAGCAACCTGTACTAGCAGTGAGAGGCAGAGTCCTGGCACCTCCACCTAGTGTGTGACCACTACACAGAATAGTGGAGGGGTGAGAAGCTAAAAAAATGACAGAGAAAACATTAAATGAAAGAAATAAACTGACACTTGTCTCTCTGCATTTACTTACTTTGGAATTAAATTTATATTCAGTATGAAATACCACTCTAGGATCTAACATGGCTCTTTGATGTGGGGAGCTTATTAAAACCGATTTAATGATTTGCAGCAGGGCGCAGTGGCTCACACCTATATAATCCCAGCACTTTGGGAGGCTGAGGCAGGTGAATCACCTAAGGTCAGGAGTTCGAGACCAGCCTGTCCAACACGGTGAAACCCCATCTCTGCTAAAAATACAAAAATCAGCCAGGTGTAGTAGTGGGCACTTGTAGTCCCAGGTACTCTGGAGGCTGAAGTGGGAGGATCACTTGAGCCCAGGAGATGGAGTCTGCAGTGAGCCAAGATCACGCCACTGCAAACTCCATCTCCTGAGTGACACAAAAAGACTTCATCTCAAAAGAAAACAAAACAAAAAAACTGATCTTATTATTGGGCTCATTTTTATTCTATGAATGGTTAGTTTCTTACTGTTGTCATTTTATTGTTTTCTTCATCAATGATATCCTAGCTTAGAGACCTTATTTATGTGTGAATATTGGTTTTGAACTTCCTTGCAAAAAATAAAACTGCAAACCTTAAGCTCAGATCTAAGGAAAGAAGTTTTCCAAAATTAGACTAAATTATTTCCTTCTTTGATGTAGGTCTTCTACCATGGTTTTCAAGTAAGCAAGACACGTTGTTGCATCAGAGGTCAGGTTAGGCACTGAGCACAAGGGTTCCCACAGCACCTTATTCCAATATGAAGATGACTACTCCCTTGACATGTCCCACTCTCTGGATAAATATAATTAAAGTGAACAGAAAAAACATTCAGAGAAATCGATGACAAAAATGAAATGCTACTTAGCATCTTACTTAAATCAAACACTTCCCCTAAAAAACTCTGACTTATCTCCTTTAATTCAAGTTATGTCTTCATGCATTTCAACAGCTCTCATTCATGGAAATGTCTCTGACATATTTGAGCAGCCAAAAATAGAGTTAGCTTAGTAATGGACCAATTTAAAGCAAAGTCAGCATATTCTACTTATTTATTGCCCAGTTCCATTTCTCCCTATGGTTACTTAGAGATTATCTACAGATTTACAGCTGTAACTACAGAGAATGGAGGGTAACATTAAGATGTCAAGATCAAGGAAAATTCTCCAAGTTAGTTCCCCACAGTTTATTTCCAGCAGGCTCCAAAGTGGTTAAACTTGGTATCTCTTCATGCTAAACTTGTTTTTAAAAATAACAGTGAAAACAAACACATGACAACTTGCAAAAATCCCACAATTTCCTATTATTGTTTTTTAATGGAAGAAAATGTTCAAGTTACAAGAGTCCATCAAGAAACATGATCTAAAAATTAAACTCTAATTTCAAGTATTGCTATATTCAATAAGAATTTTAAGTCTATACCCTCCCCTTTCATTAAAGAGCACACTTAGATACATAACTTCAAAAAACAAAAAGCTTTCAGAAAAAGAATGATCTAAAGTTCCTTGCCTGTTCACAAGAAAGGATATGCACCCTGCAACCTCCCAACCCTCTAAACTGAGCAGCCGCTGGCAAGAGGCCAAAACACTTCATAGCCCACCAAATGGGTGAGAGTGGAATTCCTATGCTAATATTGCAAACCTGTTTCAGCCAGTCTATGAATAGATTAGACAGGCAAGGCACAAGTTAAGCTAGAACACTTGCCATTCGAAAAAGCCTCCACACAGTTTCCCAGCACCACTGCTTGCACCTCCTCAATATTCTCCAACGCTTTATACCCATGGGCAGAACAAAAAAACTCTTAAAATCAATAACACTTGCTTAAGCCCTAAAACAATTGTTTTTTTTGCTTTCACACAGTGAGCCAAATTACACACTTAACATTAAGTTAAGGTTAACGTCTAGGACTCCTGAAACCTACAGAATGATTTAGAACTAAACACAGAAGGCAGTAGAGGAAAACAGGACAAATACACTTTAAAGAATAACAGAAATGTTATAGTCTTCATTAATATTAAGGAGCATCAAAAACGCATGTTTTTGATCCAATCTTTAAAATAAGAGGTAAGGAAATGCCTTGCAGCCTTCCCTGGCCATCGCTCTCATCGTCCTGGAAATTGTCCAGGATAAAAACCAAGCAAGATGATGTAGGTAGTCCTGTATCTATGTTGACTTTCTTAAACGCAATGCTGTCAATTTCTTGGCATTTTGCCAGCTTCCTTTACGTTATCCATCACTACCACTTCTGCTGTCATGTCCTAGGGCTTGAAGGTTCTCCTCCATTTTTTACACGAAGTGAAGAAAAACCAAAATAAAACCTCACTCCTGGTGACACACCATGAACCACTAAAGTTTTACAAGGCAAAAGGACAAGTACAAGTTTGCTACTGACTGTCTTCACCGATAAAAGAGCTGCATTCAGCAACAAAGGAAATACCAGGACCATCTCTGCATGGCTACTTAGGGATTATCTATAGATTTACAGCTGTAACTACAGAGAATGGAAAATAACATTAAGATGTCAAGGGTAGGGTAAATTCTCCAGATTAGTTCTCACAATGCTGTTCCCCTAATTGTCCCCCTAACCCACTTCCCAGTTCTCCTTCCTCAGCTAACTATTGCTCTGCTGTACCAGAGACCGCCTTTCTGAAAGATTATTAAAACAGGGAAGAAAAAAGCAGCACAGAAGAAAAAAATGAAAGAAATGGGGAGGGGAGAGCATGCATATTAATAAAAATGAAGGCTTTTTCCCTTATCCTGGAGAGTCAATTTCATGAAGAAACAAGCAATTCTATTAAAGACAGAGAGGCAAAAAGCTGGGGGATAGAGGTGAGGAGTTAACTACCAAAAGTATCCAAACACCACACAAAGCTAAAATCTTGAAAATGTCTGTAATCCACCTTTCAGAGAAACACGCTATTTTTTTCCACAGGACAAACACCATTTAGGTAGCCTTCTTTGAAACTCAAACAAATGAAATCAAACATCAATAACGTATCTTGTCAAGAACTGATACTAATATCCCTAACATAGGCACACCCCCCAGTACTGCATTTATTCATGATACCTAAAAACACTGCTACTACTTCCTTAACCTTACAGCAAAGTGGGTAACACCTGTCTTGGAGGATGACTGTCATAATTAGACTAACAATTTTACATTTATTTATATGTGAATAAAATTATTTATACTCTGACTTGTTTTTAAAAAGAATATGCAGCAACTGATACGGAAAGAGTATAGCCTGTGCTGTTTAATATGCAGCCACCAGCCATGTGTGGTCACTGAGCAACTGAGATGCAGCTCACGCAATCTGTGTAAAATATATATCAGGTTTTAAATTCTAGTGTAAAATATCTCACAAGCAATTTTTTATACTGATTACATGTTGAAATAATGTCTTGGATATGTTGGTTTAATTAAATGTATTACTAAAATTAGTTTTACCAGCTTCTTTAATGGTAAAATGCGGTTACCAGAAAATCTGTATCAACATAAACGCATTGTATTTGTAGCTCCCATCATATAACTGGACAGTTCTGGTCTAGAACATAGTAAGTACGCAAAGATAGGACAGCCAGAATGTTATACTTAAATAACAAAATTCCCTTTTCACCTCAGTGGGGGCCTCTGTCTCCTCCCTGCCTTCCACCATACCAGCAATCTCTCCTTAACACAGTCCTTGGCACATAACAGGCACTAAATAAGTATTTCTTTCATACGGTACTGCCTTTCATGAAGATACCTAAGATACCAAGATGAAAATGCAGCATCAAAAGTGGCTTCTTTTAAGAATATCAATTGGCTACCTGGGACACCTAGCAGAGGCCTAATATCCAGGCTTCAAAGGTAAACTAACAAACTAAATTCTTATCACCTACAATATTTTTGATGTCACATAAAACAATACTCTTTTACAAAATAAAAGCCATCTAAGGGGCAAGGCTATCAGGTATTCATGCTTTCAGACTATGGGGTGAAAGGACAGACAGAGCAAAATTTTCCCTGTGCTTTAACTTGACACTTGGTATAATTCTGACCTCTGGGATAAACGAGCTTGTTGGATGTTGAGGAAAAACGTAGACAGGTTACTCAATAAGCTGTAGTATATACAAACTGAGGTAGTCAGAAGAAATACTTTATGAGTCTTCGTGAGAAACGACGAGTCTGTTGAGAGCACCCTATGGCCCAGGAATGAGAGACCAGTAAAGGCTGGATGGTTTGCTTTAACTAAAGGTCTCATGAAGAACTAGCAGTGGGCCACAGCAAGTGGGAAAGCAGTGATGTCTTCTGCCTTCTGTCTGTGAGCACCAGAGGGGGCAACCTGCTCCAATGAGGTCCAGCCTGGGTACCTGTTTTCTGAAGGTGGGTACACTTGCAAAAGCCCCTAAATACCACTTAGGTAAAAGCTAATTTTTAAAAGAGACATTTTGTTTTCCCATCTTCCCCAGACATCTTTAGAAGTGAGAAAGGTAGTACTGATAAGATACATCTGCTCTCCATTAAAAAGGTATTTTTGTCTATTTCTGCTTACAACCTGCATACATAATCCTTAAGAAATATAGCCACCTTTTTCCATAAATTTACTTAGTAGTTGCCAATTACTCTGCCCATATCTGTAATTCTTTTTTTTTCTTTTTTTTTTTTGAGATAGAATCTCGCTCTCTTGCCCAGGTTGGAATGCAGTGGCGTGATCTTGGCTCACCACAACCTCCATCTCCCGGGTTCAAGTGATTCTCCTGCCTCAGCCTCCCAGTGGCTGCGATTTCAGGCATGCACCACCTCGCCTAGCTAATTTTTGTATTTTTAGTAGAGACGGGGTTTCACTATGTTGGCCAGGCTAGAGTCCCGAGCTCCTGATCTTGTGATCCGCCCACCTCGACCTCCCAAAGTGCTGGGATTACAGGCATGAGCCACCATGCCCGGCCTTGTAATTCTTTATTTACAAAGAGTCTCAGTATAAGATTGATGCTGCTTTAGATTTACCAATAAAAGCTTTTCTCAGAAAGGCTGTTTTTTGTTTTTTTTTTTTTGAAAAAAAAAATTATACCACTGATTCTTCCAGGTATTTTTTTAATCTCAAGGGAAAATGAGGAGATGGGAAATTATTACTTATCACCTTAATCTTAGTAGCCTTTAAATTTTTTTTCTACTTCTGTTTCATGATGACTGTATTTCAGGACCAAATTAATGAAAAAGTCACAAATGTATCTAAAATAAATTTATTTTAAGGACACATTGTTGCAGATCCTAAAAATTCAACTAGAACTTTCCATTTAAGAGCGTAATCCGTGATCTGGGATACGTCTATGGACTGTGTGCAGTATAAATTCTATCCAGAAACTCAGGGATTTGCCTGTAACCTTAAGGACAATCCACTTAACCAGTCTTTCTTCAGATAAGCTCTTCAAATGAACAAAATATTGCTCTGTGCCTTCCTTCTAGATTGTTCTCATCCATGTTCACAGTGTACTGATAAATATTTCATTTTTGGTTCCACCCCCTCTCCACTCTCTTCATACTCCTGGGTGCTGCAGAGAGCCCCATGGTGCTGTGTCCATGCTGAAAACACCTCCTAGTGCCCTCCAGTGGCATGGGCCCGGGACCATGCAGCTTTCTGTCCACTAAGCCCCAGACCTACATTCCGGCAATACGAGGGACACTCAAGGCCCAAAGGGCTTTCTGATTTGCACTCATTGTTTCCTAAATCTTAAATTCCTTTCCCTCCTCTTTTATCCATCCTTCCCTCAACTTAGACTGATCCTTCACATCTCAGCAAAGACATCACTGCCCCCAGAAAGCCCTCCCAGACCCCCACCTCACCCACTTTATAAGACTGATCTTAAAGATCAGTGCTGATCACTACAGTGTGCTTTTCACGGCATATCCTTGCCTGCATCTTCCTGCTTACACAGCAAGATTGTTCTCCCTCCCTCAAAGCACATAGGAAGCCTCAATATTTGATAAGTGTTCACTAAAACCAAGGATATAAAGTCAAACAACTATGAAAATGTTTAACATTGAAATACGTAAGATTCTTCTTAAAACTTTGCAACAGGCAATTCTGAACACTTGCTAGATGTGTCATTTTTGAGTCCGCACTGTTAACCACTTAAAAGACATTGCTACTAATCTCACTGAGCCTCTAACCAGGAAGGCATATGAATCCTCACTTCAGAGATAATGAAATGACATCCTGACATCCTTACTAACATCAGGTGGTGATGTTAAGCAGTGGTGCTTCTATTCAAAAGCTCAGACTCCAAAGCCTGTACTCTTTCCTTCATGCCAGTGGTTCTAAAATTGTGGGCCAGGGTCTGTAGGGTCTGTGAGATCAGAAAACTATTTCCACATGATCCTGAGATGTTATTTGCTTTTTCATCCTCATTTTCTCCAAATGAGCAGTAAACTTTTCCAGAGGTTTATGACTAGCACACAGACTACATTCAGAAGCAGATGTGAGAATCAATATTTAATAAATATAAAACAATGCCACTAATTTTTTGCCTTGGGAAAAGTTATCTTTCGTTTTTTAAAAAAGTTATCTTTCATTTAAAAAGTATTTTGTATGTTAACACATAATGATTTATTTATTTATTTATTGTATTTATTTATTTATTTATTTTTGAGACGGAGTCTCACTCTGTCACCCAGGCTGGAGTGCAGTGGCTGGATCTCGGCTCACTGCAAGCTCCTCCTCCCACGTTTATGCCTTTCTCCTGCCTCAGCCTCCCAAGTAGCTGGGACTACAGGCGCCCACCACCACGCCCGGCTAGTTTTTTTGTATTTTTTTGTAGAGACTGGGTTTCACCATGTTAGCCAGGATGATCTCGATCTCCTGACCTTGTGATCCGCCCGTCTCGGCCTCCCAAAATGCCGGGATTACAAGCTTGAGCCACCGCGCCCAGCCGATTTATTATTTTTAAATAATTAACAAATCAATATTTTAAACTTTCATCAATATTTTAGCTGGGCGCAGTGGCTCATGCCTGTAATCCCAGCACTTTGGGAGGCCACGGCGGGTGGATCATCTGAGGTCAGGAGTTCAAGACCAGCCTGGCCAACATGGTGAAACCCCATCTCTACTAGTAGTGAAATCCCAACTACTAGGGAGACTGAGGCAGGAGAATTGCTTGAACCTGGGAGGAGGAGGTTGCAGTGAGCCAAGAATGCGCCACCGCCCTCTAGCCTGGGCAGAAGAGTAAGACGGTCTCAAAAATAAATAAAAACATAAATACATAGATAATAAAAAAATTAAAAAGTTCTGAGACAGTTAATATCAATACATATAACTCACATAGCTAATACACACTCTTTGGAGTCCCCAACAATTTTTAAGAATGTGTAGAGGTCTGAGATGAAAAGGTTTGAGAAAAACTGTTCTAATTAGCTATTGAAAAAGAAATATAAGCTAGGGTTTTTCCCTTCCCTGTAAATCTTATCAAATAATCGAAAGTCTAGCACTTCCATTAAAGAAGTGTCCATACACCAAAATGTGTAATTTTTCACATTTTCATCAGATGAACTGTGGCCTTTTTGTTCTAATATTTTTTCTTTGTTGACTTTTCAATATAAAGTTAAACTTATCTTTAAAGATACTTACACGTGTTTCATAATTTAGGAAATATCCATTCAGAAGTCAGGAAACACATAAAGAGCATAATTTCTATTTTTAAAAAGCAAAAAACTCAAGAATGAGTTAAGTCTACCTGAACGTGATAATTCCATTATCAAGTTAAATGGACATTTCAACCTAATCTGGTATCTTCCCTGATACCTGGTATAGTATTGAGCCACTACTCCATCATATATAAAATTTGAAATAATTTTAGTAGCTCTAAAGTAAAACATAATTAAATAAAAATATTTCCTAGGGTAGAATGTCAATCATTCAGAGACAGAGATTTTAAAGGTGTAGGATAGTATTTTGAATTACCCCTATCATTATCCTCCTCACATGTGGCAACACAAGCTAAAAGGGGGATAATATTTGCACAAATCAAATTTAGTTATTTCATAACTAAGGCTGTATTACATAATAGTTAACCTATCCTTAAAAATAAAGTTAATTTTGATGAAACCCCGTGTCCACTAAAAATACAAAAATTAGCCGGGCATGGTGGTGCACGCCTGTAGTGCCAGCTACTCAGGAGGCTGAGGCAGGAGAATCACTTGAACCTGGGAGGCGGAGGCTGCAGTGAGCCAAGATTGCGCCACTGACTCCAGCCTGGCAACAGTGTGAGACTTCATCTCAAAAAACAATAAATAATAAACAAAGTTAATTTTACACTGTAACTACATGGGAAATGACATAATTATGTAGCAAGGTTTGCACTTCAGGAGATCAGAAGCTAAAATTAGAAAAGAATTAACATATATACCATGGAGTGGACATTATACTAGGCACTCCGTCTATGTTAAGCCCACTTAATTTAATACCCTTTGTGGTGGGTGCTATTTTTCCTGCTTAACTAATACAAATTCTGAGGTAAACAGAAGTTAAATGCTTTGCCTAAGATCACCAGGTTAACAAATGATAGAGCTGGGCTCCACATACCTTTCTACCTTTAAAGTCTATGTTCTGTGCCTAAGACTTCACACCGCCATAGCCTTATGTTCAAAAGTGAGTGTTTCAAAATCTGAAGAGAATGCAAAGTTAAGCAGAAATAAGAAAGCAAATAATAATGAGCAAAATGGAAAACATAATTGTACTTTGAATGAAAATACCTCAAATGTCCTAGTTTACATCCCTGTAAAGATCCTGAGTTTGCCTATAATGACATAGTCAAAGAAGGAGGGAATGCATGTGGGCTCTCCTGAAGTCTAGCACAGGACACAGCATGCATGGAGCCTCCACTGCTCAAGGGCTCACATGCCACAAACTCACACGTGTCCTCTGAAAAAGCCATTGAGGTATCTGTACTCTTAAAACCCAGGAAAGCTGGAGGACAGCAACAGTTCTCATCCAGAGATCAGATTATAATCACAGCGGGTCTCCAAACAGTGCTCGCCCTCTGGTGAAGACAGAGGATGCCAGAATGAGAAGTCTGAGAAACCACTGCTCTAAAATATCCCTTGCTTATTAAGAAACTTTCCAGGGAATAATAATTCCTAAAAACTAAGTCACATTCATTTCTGTCCTAAAAGCCTCCCATGTCTGCTGGCCTCAGGGACAGTACTTTTGGTCTGCTCTGAGGAGAGGCATTTTGCCCTGAGGTTATGTAAGAATCACCAAGGGTGGTTATATGAGGATCACCAAAGTCTTCAGGGAAGTTGCCCTGCCCACCGGCTGAGGGCAACTTTCCTGAAGCCACTACTTGTCCTGTGGTCCCAGGAGTCTTCCTGACCTCCACTCCCCCAGCCCAGCTTAGGACGAAGCTTCAGAGGCTCTGTATTAAATGCCTGGCTGAAACTAAAACAAAAAACAAACAAAAAAATTTTTTTTGAGATGGAGTCTCACTCTGTTGCCCAGGCTGGAGTGCAGTAGCATGATCTCAGCTCACTGCAACATCAACCTCCCGGGATCAGGTGTCTCTCCCGCCTCAGCCTCCCGAGTAGCTGGGACTACAGGTGTGCACCACCATGCCCAGCTAATTTTTTGTATTTTTTAAAAGAGATGGGGTTTCACCATGTTGGCCAGTTTGGCCTTGAACTCCTGACCTCAGATGATCTGCCTGCCTCGGCCTCCCAGAGTGCTGGGATTACAAGCATGAGCCACCGTGTCCGGCCTAAAATACTTTTTTTTTTTTTTTTTAATGAACTGACAAAAAGCATAGAAGACAATTATCACCACTAAAAAAAAAAAAAAGCTGCTCTGAGATGCCCTGAGTGGCTTTGTTTACTGACCAAACCCTTTTACTTTCAACACTGCTTTCAATCCCTTCTGCTCTCAGTTTGACCCTTCTGGTCCAAACTGTCCTCAAAGGCCTGGACGACAGGTTCATACTTCATCTTCTGCTTCTCCATCTGTCCTGTGGACTGTCTAATCAATATCACTGGCTCCCCCCTCCTTTTAAGTCCAAATTCCTTAAAAAGGAATCCAAGATCACAACAATCTGGCCCTGACTGATACTTTCCAACCTATTACCTGCAGCAAGCTTGACTTCCTGTGCCCTTGTTTAGCAAACCACCCCTCAATCTGAACTGCTGACCTGGATTCACCTCCCTGGGTAAGGCCTACCCAAATTCCAAGCACCCTCAACTACAGGTTATCTCCTCTCTCTGGACACTTGTCACATAATCATGCCTGGTCTTTCACTCTTTTGTATTTTCACATGAGGTCTTATTTCCCCAAAATTGATAATAAGTGCATCAAAACAATCACTATGCTTTATAGCAGTAAAATCAGCTACTGTGCACCCCAAAAACAGAACTGTAATTCTGGTAGATAATAAGTATATATTTTTGAATAGCACTAAGAATAATCTGTATACATAGGCATTAATTTATCTTTCACAGATCTAGGGCATAAACAGCAAAATTTATAATGGAAAGATGTCTTTGTGAATATGATAATTTAAAACTTAAATCTGTTCTTTTATAAATTCTAAATGATAACAAAAACATCAGCTTACAAAAAAGGAAGATTCCCTACTTCAGTGCAGGGTACCCAAATCTTTTAGAGACCAAACATCTTCTGTGAATTATCATTTACTGTGATTTTCTACAGTTTGCAATTTAAACTCATATTAACAAATTCAACAGTTAGTAAAATAAGTGTCACAGAAGTATACATTTTGCAGTTTCCCAAGAAAAATATCAATATAAAAGGAGAGATGGAGGAGACTACCACACACACATAAATCTTTGCTAGAAACCAAGTGTCAGTGTATTTTTAAAACACACACACACAGAGAAAGAAAAAGAATAAAAAAAAATTCATAGAAGGAAACAAAAGCATTTGTCTCATGAGCATTCTGAGTCTCTGTCCATCTCCCTGCTAGTGGCGACCTAGCTCCTTGTTGGCAGGGACCCAGTCTTAGTTATCTACATACCCTTAACATCTAGCACAATACCTGGGACAGGGAGATTCAAGAATTATTGCCTGAATAAAATAAATGCATAAGCCAATAACAAATAAAAATTAAGGCACTCATAATGGAAAATATTTTCATAGCTTAAAGAAAAATTTGATTACACAAGTTAGCCATGTTGAATTTCACATTGCAATGCAGAGGCAGGCTCTGTGTCCCCTTACCTGATGCACAGGCACTTTCTGCGGGGTGTTCTGGGGTGATGGGTGGAGCTGTGCCCAAGGCTGGTGATGAGGGTGTGGGGGTGAAGACTGGTGGTGCAAGCCCGGGTGGGGCTGCAGTGGAGGACAGGTTGGCAACTGCTGAAAAGACGGCTGTTGACCAGGATGTTGTTGGCCAGGTATCAGTCGTTCCTGGATTGCTTGTGGGTCTCCAAGGCCAACACCAGGACAACCATTTGGCCTCATGTGCCCAGTCAACTCCCTTGGTGCCGAGGATATGCCTATAAATGGACGAGACTGCTGCATGTTTCTGGGGCCCATATTCCTCTGTCCGATTCCCATGGCACCAGGGGGCTGGTGAGATGGCTGAGGATGGGGCATATTTGGATAACTGCCAACTTCCATTGGTATCCCAGCACTTCCCGGCCTGACTTGTGGAGGAGGAGTGCCTGCTGGATTACTCATTGCTTTCATGGGTGACATGGGAGGTGGAGAGGCATAAGTTCCCTGAGGCTGTGAAGGATGCATAGTTTGTGTGTTCATTTGGTTAAGTGAGCCACTGGGGTGGATGGGCTGCTGGTGCATTAGTCCTTGACCACTGTTTGATGGGAATCCTACAGCATTGGGGTATCTTGGTACGGACTGATTCATTGGAGTATTATTTGTAAGGCCTAAATTTTGATTCATCCCTGTATTGTTAACTAATCCCTGATTTAGGTTACTGTAAGGATATCGAGAATACTGCCCTGAGTTGTTTATAGTAGGAGAGGGGACTGTCTGGCTCCGAGAACTAAAGTTAAGGGTTTGTGGCCTAACAGCCCCTTGTTGGGGAGGATTCGGGGAGAATCTGGGACTGTGGGCAACTGATTCTCCATGGAGAGCAGTAGGGGGGTGGTGATGGAACTGCTGCACCGAGTGACGCAAGGAAGGTGCCATGCTGGGATTCTGCTGGGGCACGTGGGACAAGTGGCCGGGTCCTGAGGTGGCAATAAAAGGATTCCCCTGATTGAGGCCTTCTTGGCCTTGGGAAAACTGGCTCATCCTCTGCTGTGGCTGACCATGCTGCTGCATGGAAAAATCCCCACGTGCCATATAGCTGCCCATCTGCTGCATGTGCTGAGGGTGGCCCTGTGCAGGGGGCCCTGACGGAGCTGGCTGCGGTGGCTGTGGTTGTGGCTGCTGCTGCTGGTAGGGGGCTCGTATCTGGTCTGGTACCTGAACAGCCCTGGGGCCCCACATGGAGCTGCTGTCCACAAAGGATTGCCCATGCCTCTCATTCTGCATGCCAGGGTAGACACCCATCTGACCGCCACCACTGCCACCATGGGGCACCTGAGGAACGGGTGGGGTGTGATACTGCGAGTGCGGAGACGCGAGTCCGTTCCCAGGGGTGTTGCTCATCATTCTGTTCGGCTGATCCATCAGATGCATCTTTTGTTGTTCATACTGATTATAGTGATCAAAATGTGTCAGCTTTGTTTGATTTTGATTAGTAGAAGGATGATGAAGGGATGGCTGTAAAGAGGCAAAGCCTTGGTCTATTGGCATTTGCTGACCCATAGGATTTACTGGATTTTCCGGGTAACCACATTCTCCGAGGCCTTCAAGACCTTCACTGAAAATATTCCCATCCTCGCCAAAAAGACTCATCATTCCTGGATCTGCCATCTTCTTCCAACACACGGCTCCTCCAAACCACAGCTCAGGAGCTTGCCTGTGCTTCACTTCACTGAGGTGTTTGCCCTCAAAGCCTATAATCCTTAACTAATCTTCTTCATGTCATTCCATATTTCTTTAATTCTCTTGGACCCTGCAGTGTCAGGCAAAGTCTGGATATAGGTCCTAGAAGGGAGTTGGGGGTGGGGGAGAAGAAGGAAGAAAACAAAGAATTAGGATCCGATGATAAAACTGCCAGTATTTTGTACATCTGAATTTGGTCCCCATCAACAATACTAATCTAGCTCCCTCACTGAGCTGTATTTTATAAATTTAGTTCACTTTAAGAGAAACTCATTAGTTTCTACCAGAAGCATCATTATGATCAGTTACTTAGAAAGCAAGCAAAACACTAACCTTAACCTTAAATTAATCCATTCACTACACTTCCTAGCGTTCCATTCTTGAATGGAACAGAACAAAAGAACACAACATGAAGCAGCAGCAGCTGCCACAGCAGGCAAGCAGATGTATGAATATAGCCAAGCAGCTCATCTGCTAAACTAAAGCCCTGGAAATGCTCTGGTTACCAACAGCCCGCCCTTAACCTTATTCCCCTGAGCAGTGTAATCAGATGAGCAACAGCAGCACCAAGGGCTGTGAAAAGCTCAACTTAGTTAAATTGACTAGAGGATTATACAAATACCAAAATCGGTCATTTCATATGAATTAGATATTTACAGCCCACATACAACTATGTAACTGCAACAGAGGCATCTAACAAGAAAGTGTTCATAATGATGTTGAAAAGCAACCTTGAGAACAGGACAATACATACATAATTTCATTATGTTTAATGGCAGAAATATACAAGATTCAGAAGGAGACTAAAAGAAAAGCTTTCATTCTCCAAGAGGACCAATTTCACTCATGGCTCTGAGCCTACCATGGTCCCAGTCTGCACTGACACAGAGCAGCCCAATTACCAGGCTCATTATTCACCCGCAGGCACGCTGGGCTCTGGTGGACCAGAATCCCATGTGACCACTCAAGAGGAAACTAGTTGAGTGGATACTTTGTAGACAATGACTATTCTCATAACTAGAAACACAACTTTCTCCAGAACTGAAAATTATTTTATTTTATTTTATTTTATTTTATTTTATTTTATTTTATTTTATTTTTTTGAGACGGAGTCTCGCTCTGTCGCCCAGGCTGGAGTGCAGTGGCGCGATCTCGGCTCACTGCAAGCTCCGCCTCCCGGGTTCACGCCATTCTCCTGCCTCAGCCTCCCGAGTAGCTGGGACTACAGGCGCCCACAACCGCGCCCGGCTAATTTTTTGTATTTTTAGTAGAGACGGGGTTTCACCGTGGTCTCGATCTCCTGACCTTGTGATCCGCCCGCCTCGGCCTCCCAAAGTGCTGGGATTACAGGCGTGAGCCACCACGCCCAGCCTGAAAATTATTTTAACAGAATAAAGTTCAAAATATGCTCTCTTCACCATTGCCTTAAGTCCTTTTGGGATAAGGCAGGACCTAAGCAGGTAGGGAGACAAGTGGGCAGGCACTTGTGTTCGCATCCTACGTGCTTCCAGTGCACAGTATACACTATGTAACATGCTGCATTTTATTCAAAGTCTTCCTAACGACCCTGTGTCAGATTAAAATAACTAATTTAAAGAATGCTTTGACAATCTAAACTGGAAAGTGTTTTTGTTGAGTGCTAATTAAATCAACGGCCTAATAAAGAACTAATTCATATAGAGAAAATGACTGAAATCTCAAACATCTTTGGAATTTCACTCATTTTTTTCTCTTTTATAAGGATATTAAGCATTGTGTGATACTAGCCCACTTGAAAAAACAGTATCTTGAAGAATTTCCAAAGTGATGCTATAAACAGGCACACTCATAAATTCTACTGACACGCTTCCATAAGAGCATGGGAATGAACAATGGGCTAACCAACACTCCTGAGAACTTACCAGTAAGACACATAAAAATTCTGTTTCTGCCTGCCCTATTCTAACACATTCCTAACAAGGGGAGAATTTTGCTTACAGAAAATGTAAACAACATTCCTGTTCACTGTCAGAACTATAGACATAACACCTGAGAGGGTCTCCAGGTCTGTAGTTTTCAGGTGACAGCTGTCAGCTAAAGTCAAAGGTCTCTTCACTCCGCCGCTAACTGCCATGAATTTTCTGAACTACTTTCTCCAAATGCAGAGGTCAGATGGGTGAAAATAAGGTGAACATGAAAGCCATTTTACTGAAAACATGCTGCTCTACTATGCAACTATTTTAAAATCCAAAATAAAGAGAAGTAGACATCTCCAGTGCCAGTCGCAACAAATATTCATAAAATTAAATACACTCCTAAGAAGGCTAAGCAGTCAGTTGTCATTTATTCAAGGCTCATTTTAACTTTGAAAGAAATAAATACTGGAATGGACTTGATAATAGCTTAAACCAGCCATGCAGACCAACCACTTACCAAAACAACATTTCAAATTAGCTTAAGGAAAGTCACATCTACATATGTGTCACATCTACATATTTAAGGAAAGTCACATCTACATATGTGTCCTGGGGAGCAGCTTCATCCTCCAGGGTCTGCTACTGACTGGATGGGGCTCCAGGCCAGCTCCAGGTAAAAGTGATCCGAGAGGGAGTGGATGGCTTAGCCCACTGGTGACCTTCTGTTGCAAGCCCACTGAGCCCAGAGGCAGAGAGGCAGAGCCAGATCAAGCTTGGAGAAGTGGCGATGAAGCTGGTGCTTACTTTTTATCAGCTTAAGATTCAGAAGAAGGACAAGTTGCCTAACGGCATTAGTAGGGAAAAAACAGCCCTCCGACAGTAACCATACTGACCCTTGGCTGTACTCCTCTTCCTGTTCCCTACACCCTTCTACTAAGTGTCCATCTCCCAGAGGCATGAAAAACGCCAGCATTATATGGTATCAACTAAGCATGTCGCTCACCACAACTACAATCATGCTCAGGTAAGGTCCAGGCAGAGAAGTTCAAAAACTGGCTTTGTAGTCTGTCATTAGTGACCACTCACTGGGACAGCCACCAACGCCTTCCTGCCCCTTTTCTGACCTCAAGACCCAGCTGGCAACTATGCCAGGAATCCATCTGGTAGCTGCATTTCATATTTCTGATTTGAGCTAATCTAATTAATTTGTTTTGGTCCTTTTTTTAAATTTGATCAAGACCATCTGAAAGCCCACTTTCCCAAGTCGCAGCTGCAACGTATAATTTTGTGTTTCTATAAAAGATATTCATTCAAAGCCCTATTTTGAAAGCTTCTCCCTTGTCTACAGACAATATCTAGATTTTCTGTGTCTAGATGAACGCTGTTCAATGGGCCACAAATGCGAGCCATTACATGTAATTTTTAGTTTTATAGTAGCTACATTTTAAAAGTAGACCAAAAGAGTGAAATCCATTTTATCAATTTCTATTTAACCCAATAAATGCATAATACTGTCATTTCAACAGGTAATCAATATGAAAAAATGAATAAGCTAGTTCACATATTTTGGTATTGAGTCTTTGAAACCCAGTATGTAATTTATACTTACAGTATATCTCAATTCCTATTAGCTACATTTCAAGTGAAAAAATGTACATATGGGGCTGTGGCTTCCATACTGGACAGCATAAAGTATTTAAAAAAGAAGAAACAGAAGTAACAAATTAGCAATGACATTTTTTTAAGTCTCATAATTATCACCTGGGTAATAAACATTTGAGTTGCATTTATGTTTTATTTGGCTTTACATAAAAATTAACTCTCAAATCACAATCATTTATTCAAAATGTATTTGAATATTTACTGAGCACTACTGTGATCCAGGCACTAGTCTAAGAGCTGGAGAGAGATCAGTGAATAAAACAAAATTCCCTCTTGTCCTCATGGAGCTTATATATCTGTAAATGATGAATCTCCTAAATAAGAACTAAGATTCAGGGCTTATGTTATTAAAAACATCAGTTACCATTTTACAAAATACTTCTCAGTAACTTCTGATAAGGAATAGTCTAACTAAATGTGAGAATATGTAGCAAACGGTACAGATGCATATAATGGAGACATAGTAATTCAAGTTTCTACTCAGTGCCCTATTGGCTAGCATTTTCTGAGATGTGAACGAAAGGACGGTTCAGAAGATGCATGTGTTTTTTGGGGTGAGGAGGGGTCACAATGAGACCACTCAACTAACAGAATCATCAACATTAGAGGCACACTGTGAAACCAATTACAAACATTTTAGAGTTAGCAAGCACTCTGAAGACCTTCTAATCCAAATCCCTCCTCATTTAACTGATGAAAAAAATCCTTTTATAGACTGAGAGGAGTAAACTTCTTCTACAAAACATTTTAGTGACAGTTCCCAAAGATGAAAGAAATGAATGACTGAAATGGCAGCTTACTAGCGAGGACAAAATATTAAAGGCCTACATCAAGTCTGTTTTATCCAGAGAATCACTAAAACAATGCTGCCATCATCAAATAGAAGTGAATTTCCTTTCCAAAAATGTTTTTAAATTATACCATATATTACTTTTAGGAAACAAGCATATATCAACACCAAATTGGAGCTATTGGTAAATTTTACTGGAAAATAGCCAAATGAAAAATGGGCAGATCCAAGCACAGAATCAATGATAAAAGCAATGGGTGCGCAAGAAACCAAGATGAAAGAAATGTCACCGAAAACATTAATATTTTGAAAAAATATATGTATATATAAAATTTGTTAATCATAACTCATTTAAAATTTTTACTTATTACATTTATTTTATATATAGTGATTTTCTGACCTTTCAAAACAACATAAACAATTATTTACTACACTCTTCTCAAAGTAGAATGGTATTTGTATAGCTGAGTTTTAATTTGGTAGTGACACAGAACCTTTTTGTGTTACAGGTATGGGCTAGAAACCTAGCAAGGAGATAGGCGAATATATACCATCTTTCGCATGCAAAGTATCCCCTATAGCTCAACCACTATACGTCCAATTGTGTAAGTAAAATGTCATCCAAGGGAAACTTTTTTGATAAACAGCCAACAAGTGGGCAACAGTGAAATCATAGAATATTGCCTATTGGAACCTGAAGACTATTTTGCTGTTTACGGTTTGAATTTGTTCAAAATCAAACAAATTTCAAATAGAAATTTGTTCTATTCAAATTTCTCTCTTCTACTTCCAAAGAGCGTAAGGTATAGAACACAGCTGTGGTCATGATTCTGGGGATGAGGGTGGAGCATGAACCAGAATTTCCAAGGAAGCATCGTGCAGATGAAAAAACAGCACATCACAACCCTCATCATAACCCATAGAGACACCTCTCAATCATCAAGGCTACAAAACATATCAAGAGGGGCAAAGAATCCACACACTGGTAGGTGGACAGACCGAAGATAAAGGGTTCACACTGCTGAGTTTCCACTCAAAGTGAAAGTCCTTTCAGCTAGATCCTGAAGCCAGTTAACAGCAATCTCCTCCCCCTGCCCCACCCACAACCCAGCCCCCGACAGCCACTTGGGAACATCTAGCAGGGCCAATGCTTGCTGGTGAAGAAGACATCTATCCAACTGACAAGAACCTGGATAAAGAATCAGGAAGTGCCCCCCAAGTCACCAACACCAGCATATCAGTTCACCACAAAGTATTTTCCGTATTTGCTTCATGGGTCAAATGATGCCCTTCCTGAACCCCCTGGGTTGGCCAGCGGGGCCAAGACCACGTTTTCTTCCTGGTCAAGACCACATTTTCTTCCTCATTAGTATGCTAGGACATTGCCAATACTCTATGACTGTGCTGTGTAATCCAGCAGCCACCAGCCACATGTTGCTATTTAAACTACTTAAACTAAATAAAACTTAAAATTCAGTTCCTCAGTCGTACAAGTCACATTCAAGTTCTCAAAAGCCACATGTGGTTGGTGGCTACCTACTTGATAGTGCCCATAATGAACATTTCCATCACTGCAGAAAATTCTATGGATAGCACTCCTATGTATTTCTTCTTAGAGGTAACATGTTTTAACAAAGACCGTATTAAATAGCAGCAATCCTCTTTCATAAAAAAAATATTTTCTCCTCTTTCGGAGATTAGTATTTTTTTAAAGGTCCATATTTACCCTCTGGGATGAAATATATGGTATGTTTCCATATATCATATTTTATGTTAACTATACTTACAACCTATGTCTCCTTTCTGTATTATCTCCCAACATACATTCCTATTTCTTCATAAATAATTTTCAATCTGTTAGGAATAATTCTCAGCTATATAAAATTCAGAAAACGATTAAGGAAAAAAAAAAAAAGAAGTATGTGAAGTCCTTCTAAGGTCTGTTTGTCCCCAAGCATCATATTAAAAATAAAACCATAGAAAGCAATAAGGATTGCACTGGTAACCTCCATTCATATTACTAGGTTATCTCCCATTTTGCTGGTATTAACAGAAGAGACACATTTTCAATAAGGAAAACCACTGACATCATATAGGGCAACGCTACGCCTTATGTTAGCATTCCCTATGACAGCAACATCATCCCCATCTACCTCTTCGACCTAGCCAAAAAATGGGAAATAAGCCTAGATCCTTCCTGTCATCATTCATTTAAAAAATATTCAAGGTTAACAGACACTGTGTATACAGTGTTGAACGAAACAGATGTGGCCCTGTCTTCATGCAGCTCGCAGTTTGAATAAATGCCCCAGTACATCCCACATATTCAGTGCATTTCCCAACCTGCTAATGCTCTCTCCCAGATATTTATGGGTCTACCTCCTCCTCCCTGTTTACACTAGCTCTGAAGTAATCAGGCCTTCATGGTTTAGTGAACCACAAAAAATTAGAAATCTAATCGGTTCTCCCAAGTCTGGTCTCAACGCTTTCACGCTACCAACTGAATGATCTTATAAAACACAGATTACATCATACCGCTCCCTGATTAAAATCCTTAAAGGACCTCCCATAGCTTTCAGGTTCCACTCCAAATGCTCCAGCATGCTTGAAGGTATTAATAATCAAATCCTTATTGACCCATCCATTCTCAACTCCCTTAACTCCCTTCCCTCTGTCCCCTGAAGCACTCACAAACACCCCCATTAGGTATATCAAACTACTGAAAGTTTACCAACCATCCATCAGCTATCTCACACTTTCTTCGCCTTCACACCCATGGTCTCTTCTCTGGCCTCCTTATCCCCTCACTGTACAACCTGGCCTCTTTTTCATCTCAGTTCCTTTGTTAAAACCCATCTCTGGAAGCTTCCTGACCTCAACCCTCCCTCTTCAGGCTGATTCCAAAGCCCTCACTGACACTAGCACCACATCAACATGAGCAGAAGCTACAAAAGTGCCAAGCACTCTACTGTCCTTATGTGTTCAGCTCCCTCTCTTTCTGGAGACTGGACCCTGGCCATGTGAAGTGGAGTCCTGAAAGACAGGACCCCCAGCACCCCTGGGAGCTGGTAAGAGACACAGAGTCTCAGGCTCACCTCAGACCTCCTGCACCAGAATCTACCTTTTATTAACAAGGGCCCCAGGTGATTCCTGTGCATGTGAAAGTTTGGGAAGTCCTGCTCTCAGACTCTGAGCTCCTCCTATAGCACAGCACACACTGACCACTCGGTTAATATAATGGATCAACAACAAATGACACATGTTACAAATAATATTACAAAGTAATACAAAGATATGTCACTTAAAGAAAGTAGTCTTGACATTTGCGTCTGACAAATAAACAATACTGACTTCACTCAAAGAATTATGAACAGCCCTTAGTGAAAAATTTAATCTGTAATAGTATACAAGGAGTGGGTATCTAAAGATGGTTAATTTTAAAGATATGCCCATCTGTTTGCCAATCATTTGTGCAAGTCAAAAAAATGCAGTTAACATTAATATCTAATGCTATGTTACATAACATACTATTTCACAGGTTTCTTGCAGAAATCTTTCAGTTATTTCTACATAACTTTGAAGAGTCTGGATATTCTGAGTAGCCTTTATGATATACAAAAAAAAAAAAAAAAAAAAAAAAGTTGTTCTTCTGTTCCTTCATGCAGTATTGACACTAATATGTTTCCTTTCAAGGCAACTAATGAAATAGCACTTGGCTAACAGCTTATACTAAGTGCATGCCCACAGCACTAGCTTTTTCCTAAGTGGTCAAAAGGAGTATATTACCCCATACATAAGTTATGCCACAAAAGCACAAGGATCATGGAAATTTATGTCCTTTAGAGAATGGCCTTTACACCCTGCAATTCAAAATTCAAATACCACTCTCTGAAGCTAACTCCTAAAAGCTAAGCCCACTGAGAAGGTGGCCAGCACCTTGACCCTAACGTGGAGACAGCTGACCTGCTGCCCCAGTGCAGACACCAAGAAAATATGTCCAGCAGGGTTTTCATTCCATGTACACAACATGGCCTAGCAACATATGGGCACACATTCTAATAGCACCTGAAGCACTCAACATTGTATGGCAAAACAGAAATGACGACAAACATGTATCCATATATACCATATCTAGGTGTAGATCAAATATGTAGCTATGTAAAACATGTGTATCTATCCCATATCTTTTTTTTTTTTTTTTTTTTTAAGAGACAGGGTCTCACTCTGTCACTCAGGCTGGAGTGCAATGGCACAATCACAGCTCACTGCAGTCTCCAACTCCTGGGCTCAAGTGATCCTTCCACCACAGCTTCCCAAGTAGCTGGGACTATAGTTGTGTACCACCACACCCAGCTAAATTTTTTTTTTTTTCCCTGGGAAACAAAGTCTCATTATGTTGCCCAAACCAGTCTTGAACTCCTAGGCTCAAGCAATCCTCCTGCCTCGGCCTCTTCAAGTGCTGGGGTTACAGGTATGAGCCATCGCACCAGATCTCATATCTTTTGAATGTTATCCTAATTAATTGTAATATGATAAAGAAGAAAATCAAATGAAGAGCTAGGTCTAGAAATAAGTAAATGAAAATTTTTAAAGTAACTTATTTTGGACAGGAAAAAAATTAAATTTCAGAAATATATTTCAACCCACCTGGCAAGAATGCTTACAGTGCAGACTTATGGAAGAGTCATGCACAGTTTACAAAATTTGCTGATTGCTAGTATGTATCTTGCTTAATATTATAAAATATCCTGAGTTTTGTAAAGCCCAGGGTGGTGTATAAAGGTTAATGACACCATGTTTATTAGCATGATTTTAAAAAATCACCATTAGGAAAGATTTTCCCACTTATTCTAGACTTATTTCAAGCTACTGACTTGACATACACACACAGAAGCCTACAAAAAGTGAGGGTGGAACAGAAGGAAGGGAAGGAAGGAGCTGCCCTGTGGCCATGCTCTGTCTGGGGACCCCCTGGCAATCACCAGCTCCTATAAGGCTGACACTGAACCTCTGGAGGAGGAGGCAGAGGTGAGGCAAGGGCAAGCATGCAGAGGGGCCGAGAAAGCAGCAAACAGCCAGCTGCTCTTGTAAGAAGCATGCACTTCGTGTACTTACTGCAGTTGTCACTGATTAACTAACTGATTTGGCAATTTCCTACATTCTTTTACATTTTAAAAAATTTCTGGAAAGCTGAAAAGGGATCTTTTTTCATATTCCAGTGGAGTTAGAAGTGTACTCAATCCTGCCTGGTTTGAAAGGAAAGGGATAGAAAGGGTGTAAACAATCTTTTCTGATATACACCACCAACATTCTTTTCCTTAAAGGGAAAAAAAAAACAAAACAAACCCTGCACAACATCAGAACTGAAAAGAATCTGTCTATTCTCTTTGCTAGAGCAGTGCACATGTGATAGGAAGGGAGCCTTATCCATCACGAATAAACCTGAGCACAGGACAGGCAAAGCATCACAGCATACCAATGGCAGGGTTCACACAAGGCGCTCCAGGGCTTTCAAAGACCGATGCCTGTTAAGGCAATGCAAAAAAGAAATAACAGGAATTATAAAAATTCAGATTTCTATCAGGCAAGCAATACAAACAGGAGTTCAAACTGTAAAGGAAGGTTGAGATCTTTGGAAGAGTATTAGAAAAAGTATTTTGGAAAACTGCACCCAATCTCAAAAAGGTAAATCTACAGGAAGAAAAAAAAAAAAAAATGAAGAAAACAAATGTAACTTATTCGGTGACTATGATACTAAATTTTGGTTTCAAATCAAGTTATATTTGACAAAGGAGATGGAATTAAGGCTGAAATACAGAGTTAACAGTTTCACATCTGATATTTCACAATCATTTCAATTTATAACAAATTTGGGAAACATTTTTTCTATGCAGTAGTCCCCCTTCATCCTGGGGATATGTACCAAGACCTCTAGTGGACACTCAAAACCATGCACAGTACCAAACCCCATTGCTGTCAGTTGGAACACGTTTCTATCCATGTCTTCCACCCACAAATTTAATGTATTTTCCATCTTAACTAAGCACCTATCAGGCACTGTGGCTGTAACTTTTGCAGTTTGTGGTACAACAGCAAAATTAGCACAAATTTGTTTTTCCTTCCCCACAATTTGACAGAAGACTCATTCTTACCACAAATAATACTTGCGATTTATTTATAAGGTGTATATCTCAATACACAAACTTTTTTCTTTCTTTACAAGCTTTCACCTTTCCATTTAAAAGAAGCATTTTCCTGTTTATCTATGGCATATCCAAATCTACTACTCTTGCACTCTGGAGCCATTCTGAAGTAAAACAAGGGTGACTGGAACACAAGCACATTGACACTGCCACGGTTGACCTGATAACCACCATAAGATGGCTACAAAATGACTGATGGGCAGGTAGCATCTATAGCGTGGGTATGCTGGACAGAGGAATAATTTATGTCCTGGATGGGACAATGCAGGTCAGTGAAAGACCTCATCATGCTACTTCAGAGGGGCACACAATTAAAAACTTAGGAGTTGTTTATTTCTGGAATTTTCCATTTTTCTTTCTTTTTGAGACAGAGTCTCACTCTGTCGCCCAGGCTGGAGTACAGTGGCACCATCTCAGCTCACTGCAAGCTCCGCCTCCCAGGTTCACGCCATTCTCCTGCCTCAGCCTCCCGAGTAGCTGGGATTACAGGCGCCCACCACCATGCCCGGCTAATTTTTTGTATTTTTAATAAAGACAGGGTTTCACCATGTTAGCCAGGATGGTCTCGATCTCCTGACCTCGTGATCCACCCGCCTTGGCCTCCCAAAGTACTGGGATTACAGGCATGAGCCACCACGCCCAGCCTCCATTTAATATTTCTATACCAAAGTTGATCGCAGGTAACTGAAATCGCTGAAACTGAAACCATGGAAAGCTGAAACTGAGGCGGGGCAGGGGGTCTACTGTACCTACATTTATCATAAATGCAAGTAGGTTCTACAACGCCACCATAATCAAAACTATAAATATCATACAGCGAAACATGCCATCTTTTGGCCAAATTAAATGTCTTCATTCATATTAGCCTATGATAAAAGACAAAGTTTTATCCACAAACTCTGTATATTTAACTTAACATCTTCCTACATCTTCAACAAAGGTTCAACCCCAAACTGGCCTCTCTCCTTATTCCCCAGCAGTCATCTGGGTTTCCTTCCTCCAGACAGTTGTGTACTGGCGGAAAACTAACTTCAAGAAACATCTTTTTAATATTATCAGTAATTAACTCATAAGTTACATCTATGTTTTTTAAAACTATAATACAAAGCATTTTGTAACAAATTCTTTTATTACTTTTTTTGCACCACCATGCTATTCTACATCATTGAGCACTGACAGTAATGACATGCTTCTGGCTCACATATTTTCCCTAAAAATCATTTGACTAACCAATTCTAAGTAGTTTATACATATGAGTGTACAAGACTCTTGATACTAGGACAGCATTCTAACTTGTAGGTAAACTTCAGATTTCAGATTGAAAAAAGATCACACTTAAGTAGTCATAAATTTCTACATTGTGTCCATTTTGATCACAGATCAATATTTAAGTACACATCAAGTTAGCAAAGAGAATGTAATATAAGAAAAAGTGCAGTGAGAAGACAAGCTATTACCAGACATGACATTTGTTTTGCATAATGAGAATGATGAAAATAATTTAAGTCTACCTATGAAGCTTTGAATTTTGTACTTGGTTTAATCAAAGATTACAAAAAGAAGCAGGCACCTACTCAGTTTTAAAATACAGTGTTTACTAAGGCCTAAGACTGCTGCACCCACTCATCTATATGATCTTAATGAGTTTAACTACCATAAATCAGTTGATAATAAAATTATGATCCAGATAAGGAAATCTAAATAATTAGGTATCATCAGGGATAATACTTGCATCATACTATACCTACCCACATTTTCATGTTTCCTCCCCCATACCTGCTGCATCTCCAAACATACCAAATTCCCTACTTTATGCCCATTTCTCAGAAATCATTTGAAATGTCACTATCCCATTAAATAAATCTGAAGAATATAAATAAATGTTTGGCAAAAAAAAAAAATGTTCTGACAGACCACATATCTAAATTTTCTACTTCAAAAGCACACTCACAAGCACTCTGTGCTTTGGTTGGGCACCTGTCTGGAGCTCTCCATGTTCAAATGCCAAATTTCCTCAGCCCCAAAATCCTGCCATCCTAAGACAGTGAGATAACTTATGGCAAAAGTTCTTAAATACCACTTTGTACTCAAAACTGCTTAGATCATCATATCCAAATAACTTTTACTAGCTACATACAAACTGGTTATTTAGTAACGTTTAACCTTTCAGAATCATGTATAACACTTGTAGAATAAATCTAATTTTTCTGTTATTGACACTGGGGTCTACTTGAGGGTGGTGGGTGGGAGGAGGGAGAGGAACAGAAAAGATAACTCTTGGGTACTGGGCTGAATTCCTGGGTAATGAAATAATCTGTACAAAAAAACCCTGTAAGTTTATCTATGTAACAACCTTCACATGTACCCCCAAACTTAAAAGTTAAAATAAATAAACCTTGTTATCTTAATTTTGAAAGAATTCTTTTTCATTTTTTCATATTTTTCTTTGAAAAAATGATATCTTGTTTAAAGGTCAACCTGTAAATATAGACTATATTTCAATATTTCTTTCATCATAAAACATTTCAATGTCCCCATTATATCTCTATAAATGTGCACAGTGTCCCCAGGTAGGCAGGCACATCAAGACCTTGCTCGTTGCAGTGGGCCGAGATAGTGCCATTGCTCTCCAGCCTGGGCGACACAGCGAGACTCTGTCTCAAAAAAAAGAAAGACCTTGCCTTTTATATCTCTCACTTGTACCCCCAATGCCAGACACAGTGCCTTAAAATAGCTGTGGAATTAGCCATTACCTAACATCTCAGTATATCACTAACACTCCTTCCTCCTGCCACAAAAACATGGAAGAGTCAATGACTATATGGGTTTCTTAAGACTTTATTCACATAAGTGAGGGTGGGTTTTGGATTGGGGTGGGGAATTAAAGTATCTTTCATCTCTCCGCTAATACTATACCATTCAAAAGAACTGCACACTGATGATACCTTTCCAGCTTTACAATTCCTTGTTTGTGTAGAGACCTGTTCCAGCTTTCAGAGTAGAACCTCCAAGGTAACATGGTCTGGCAAATTTCCCATCAACAGGGTCAAAGAATCCACAGTTTTTAAGCTATGCTTTTTTAGAGAGTTGCGCATTTTACTTAACTGTGGAGCACAGACTGGAAGAGAAAGGTATGAGACTGGAGCCAGGAAGACAAATTCAAGGGCTCATACAGGAGTTCGGTAAAAGACGATGGTGCTACAAAGAAGGAGACAGATATACTCAAGAGAGAGACTTGTTTCTGGATGAAGGAGAGTCTGGGATGATAACGAGGACTGTGACTTGAGTAACTGAGCAGATGGTAAAAACCATTCACGGAAATGTGGGGAACAGGAGAGAAGCAGGATTTATTTATTTGGTATGGAAGAGAGGTATAGAAAAAAATTCACACAGAGCTCTCCAGGAGACAGTACAATATGAAAGTAGAGAGCTCAAGAGAGAATGCTGAGCTGAGATATGGCCATTTAAGTCACTGACAAACAAAAGGAAGACAAAGTTGCAGCAGATGAGGTCAACCCAAAAGCATATTTAGAATGACAAGAGAAAAGAGCAAGGACAGAATCCTGAAGAATATCAACACTCAGAGGGCAGGCAGAGGAATCAGCCAACAAGGTAGGGGCAAACACCAAGAGAAAGCTTTAAGAAGGAAGTGACCAACTAGTTCAAATGCTACAGAGAAAGAAGCAAGGTAAGACAAGTGTCCATCAGATTCAACAAGTTGGATATTAACTCTGTTAAAAGTAGTTACTATGGGCTAGGCACAGTGGCTCATGCCTATAATCCCAGCACTTTGGGAGGCCTAGGCGGGGGGATCACTTGAGGTCAGGACTTCAAGACCAGCCTGGCCAACATGGGGAAACCTCATCTCTACTAAAAATACAAAAATTAGCCGAGCAGGGGTGGCACACGCCTGTTATCCCAGCTACTCGGGAGGCTGAGGTGGGAGGATCCCTTGAGCCTGGGAGGTCGAGGCTGCAATGAGCCATGATCGAGCCACTGCACTACAGCCTGGGCAACAAGCAAGACCCTGTCTCAAAATAAATAAATAATAAAATAAAATGGGGATAATAATAGTATTTATTTCAGAATTATTAGGAGCATTAAGTACATTAGTATTTGTAAAGCACTTAGAACAATGTCTGCCACTTAGCACTATGTAAGCATTTGCTACATAAAATATACAATTAAACACTAACAGAAGTAGGCACGGAGAGAGAGAGGAGTAAGAAGGGGCAAAGACACAAAGCGGGAAATTAAGGAAACGTCTCCGAAGAGATGAGATGGGAGAGGCAGAACCCCCTGGGACACACAGGAAGGTGGGTGCAGATGGCAGAAGGAAATCAGCAGTGGACGTGCTTCCACTCTGATGGCTACAATTGGCTCAATGAGTTACGCAGGGTGTAGTGGTCATGAGGTGCTTATGTTAAAGAAAGAATCAACAGAACACTCTGGGCCCAATGAAGGTCTGAGACTGACTCTGAACTATAACTGAACCTGCACTACAAATAAATTCCTTTTCTCATTTGTAAAATACATATGATACCACCTACCTTTAATGCATCAGGCCAAATTAGATTGTGTGATGTAATGCACTTAATGCGATACTTGGTAGATAATTAGCACTCAGTGCAGATGATCACACATTTCGTGTTTTAACCTGAAAAATTTAAATACACAAAATATTAAATTAGGCCATGTGGCCTTGATCCAGTTACTTAACCTCTCTGATTCTTGATGTATCTCCAGAATGGGGAAGTGGAAAGGAGGCTGAAGAGAATGGCAAAAGTCCCTTCACTCTCAGATACTAACTTTACTAGCTTCACAATTGGAAATATGCTAAGTATAGCTGTCCTCTTCTGAAATCCACACTTCTGGTGAAAGAAAAATATTTCAAATTTCAAGAAGCACAGATAATGGATAAAACATAATTATATAAATAAATCAAACACATGTTACGTAAATGATTCAGTGAAGCTTCAGTTTTAAATGCAAAATTACATTTTATGGGATATTTACCAGGAAACTATTAGAAATCAGAAAGTAACTGCTCCTCCCTGCAGGTAAATTAGAACCTGGTTTTGGTAGTAAACTTGTATACTTCTGATGCCAACTGTTATAAACCATCACTTCTCAGAAAACATTCGCTTGTTCTCATTGGAGGAAATCCCCCTGCTCCCCACCTAAAGGAAGGGAAGTTGGCACTGGAACGCCTGCCAGCACCACCTCCAGGAAAATGGCTCAGGTACCTCTCAGACCCAGTCCCATAAGCCTGGAGTGTTGGTCCTAAAACAAGTAAGTCAGCTGAAGCAATTTTCTCAGAAGAGTGAAACCTCTCACTACCCTTTACTCCTAAACAGGTCTGGCAGCACACAATCTCTCCCTAATCACCAACAATATAAGCTCTCTGCCACACAACTGTAACCCTTCCATCAAAATAACAATTCAAGGGTTCAGAATGTAACTGCAAGGGCATCCTATAATGCAGACGCTTAACATATTCTTTCCATTTCCCAATTATTTGCTGAAAAAATCTGAGTGAGAAGCAACCTCCATAATTTCCTTTTCCAATAATAAAATAGCTTAATGTCAACTGTCATCCCCAGGGATGCTGTGAGGATGACTTAACTACTTCGAATCCCTAACAAAAAATATGCTTAGCAATATAAAAAATATATACAAATTCAACTCTCTGCTAGATCTGTCTTGATGGTACACTTTGGGATACTACTCAGAATTCTTAAGTATGCAGATAGTAGAGATATCTCATTAAGAAACCATAAGAAATTTCATCTTCATCCTTGATCTTGACTTCCACAATTTTTAAAAACCTTCAGGAGAGATAACCGAACATTCCTTTAAGACATCTTCATCCCTAACAACCTGCCATCAGTACATTTCCCCACATCTGGAATCTGGAATTTAAGAACTCAAGCTGCTGGTTGGGAACCCTGTGGCTCTGAGGCCCTGGGCCATGGGCTCCTGCCCCTCTTTATCCCTAGGACTTATTGCTGTGACTAGGATAAAGCAGGTACATGAATGCACTTGTTGAAGGAGTAAAAGATAATAGTTCTTTTAAACAAATAATCCACCAAAATTTGAATTTCTGTTCTTAATATGGAAAGGCAAATTGGAAACACTTGAATGCCAGATTTGCACATTCTGTCCTTGCTTGTCCCAAAGCTTATCTGCCCTCAATTTCACATATCTAATAGCCCTGGGCCATCTATTTCAACACAGGCCTATGACTTAACATAAGCATTTTCTCTCCTTTAGTTTTTATTGACCTTTATCAAAAATTAAGTTTATAAATGTTAAAGTTTATAAAATCACCACTTCTCAAAGATTAATGATGTCCAATTGTGACATTTCTCCAACACTTTAGAACAGCTTAAAAGTCATAGAGAAAAATGAAAAAAAAAAGGAATATAATGGCTGGGAAGGGATGCAGGAAAAAAGGAGAAATTTGGGGGGAACCAGTTGTAAAAAGCCAGCTAGATCTGGCTCAAACACTCTCTTTACCTCAGGCAAATTAAAGTAGCTCTTGAGAAACTTCAGCTTCCTCATCTATGAAAATTTGCATTCCATCACCTCCACCACCTCCCTCACAAGGCTACTTGGAAGCGATTCATTTAACTGTCACAAGTGGCTATTAACAAAATGCCTTGCATATGGCAGTCGGCAAATGTCAGTTGTTCTCCCTGCCATCCTGCACCAACCTTAATCTAGTCACCCAACTTTCCTTGCTCCCAGTTTAACCCCAAACATACAGGGTATCTCTGTAGGAGCTGATAATCTACAATACTCAAATGCTGTTACCCAAGTTCTTGTGCTGTAATAAGAATTAAACACTGCCTTTAAAAAATCACAACCACAGGAAGCCTGCTGTCTTCCTAGGCCAGAAACAGGCTGGACAAAAGGGACAGGAAGGCTGTGAAGCAAACCCCCTGAAGAACCACCTTCCCAGATTATGAAGGGAATCCTCCTATCATGCCTCTAGAATCTCTGAATCATTGAACATGAGGGCTAAAAGACTTGAGACCTAAGCCAACTACTTAACCTCACAGAGAAATAGTAAGAAGGCAAATGCTTTGTTCAAGGCCACCCAGCCAGTCAGTGGCAGAGCAGAGGTGAGAACCCAGGCCTGCCTCTGAGAATTATGCTTGCATGGTGCTGGGTCCTGTGTGATAAATATCCTAAATTGTTAAAAAATGTGTCCACAATTTCTCCACTATGCAACAGGGTCTTCACAGACTAGACAACTATATTCAGATATAATTGGGAAAAACTTAACAAGCATTTGAGGCCTTACAACTTTAAAACAATACATCCAAATACAATCTATGGAGGAAGCTTAAAGTCACAACTTGAAGCAATTCCAAACAAGGTGGCATTCTAAAAACGTTCTAACTGTTGGCATTATCACTGAATGTGATGTCCCGTCTCCAAGGTCACTATGTTGAAGGAAACAACATTCATTTACATAATTTCTGGCATATTAAGTCAACTATGTTAGGTTTTTTGCTTTTAACCAGCAGAGTACTTGCTTCCCCCAAATGGCTCTGAGTAGCCTGTCTATACACAGGGATGTGCTCTCTATGCCATCATTCCTACATTCCTTCTAGATGGTGGTTAAATGTCAGTAACCATTCCATTTGAGGAAGGGGAGAAGTAGATTGTGTAACTGAGGTGCAGGCTTTTTTCAAAGACCACCAGTTTTACCTAGGGGAGAAAAAAACAACTGAAAAACTACGGTTATTACAGACTTGAGTATTTGGCAAACATTTCAAAAATGAACAAAATAAGCCTGTTACTTCCAAGAAAACAATTGACAGTTTTGTTGCCAATGATAAAATGAGTATTCGAATAAAATGGGAATTTTGGAAAACCTGTATCTACCACCAACAATTTGACAGTTTTCTGATACTTAAAAGGCTTTCTGATTAGATAGGTGGTAATACAAACACAATTTTTAAAAAATGATAAAATATGCCAGCATTTGAAAGATTTATGTAATTCATTAAACCAATAATTTCCAAATTACCAATGAACAATGTTATAAAACCACAGATGGTGAAAAGATCCATTCAAAGTGCAAGATAGACCAACAGATTTTAATGAACTCAAGCACAGAAATTTCACTCATACACTTTCAGATTCCACATTGAAACTACCTTTAAGCAGCTACCCCTTGTAGAGTTTTGATGTAGTGTCTAATTATCTAAGAAGGCTAAAAATTCCTCCCTTTTTAATTACATGTCCACATGAGACCAGATTTTCTTCATGTTCTTCAACCGAAATAACATATTATAAAAGACTGAATGTAGAAACAGCTATGAGAATCTAGCTGTTTTCTCAAACCAGGCATTAAAGAGATTTATAAAAATAGGAAAGAATGTCACTCATTCTCAATAAACTTTTGTTTCAAAAAACAAAAGTTACACTATTTATATTAACTTGCACTGGATTTATGTTGATTTTAAATAAACTAAATATTTTTACACTTCTCAGATTTAATTTCAAATGCAGTAATTATCCATAGATCTAACCAACATAAACCAAAGCTCTTTGGGGTTCTCATGTGAAAACCATAGCTCTAAATGATTAGCAATCTTATTATGGGTTGATAACACTGTCGAAAATACAATATGCCAGTAATTATATATTTAAAACTTATACAACACAAAACATTTTAAACACGGCAAAACAAATCCAAAAAAGACCTTTCAACTACAATACCCTGGACAGGAAAAGCATGACCACAATCGTACCCATGGAGTAGAACTAGAAACTCAGTAATTTCCACTGTCTCAATCACCAAAAAAGCCACAGGCATCCTTGACAAGGCAGGGCCAGAATAAGGAGCCACAGATACTGTAATAAAGGGTTCTTAGCTAAACTGCCTGGCTTTCAAGAGAAGTTGCTGTGGGGATTGCAGAGAAGAGAAGTGGGTAAAGACCAATGTCCAAGCAGTCAGCAAATCAGATGACCAGGCCGTATCTGGTGAAGAAAAGGAAGGAAATACCTTACTTTTGCTTTGTAATTTACTATTAGAATACTTCAGCATTTCATTTGTTCTTCTCTTTTTGCAAAAAGAATGCAACATCTCTGACCCCAGTCCTATTCTGTATGAAACTACTCTGTATGAAAAGCAGGAGGACCTAAAAACTTTCATTTATGCATCTGACTTCAATAATCCCATGAAATAAGTAGAATAAATACTATCACCCTTTTACAGATAATGAAACTGAGGCTCTGAGTTTAAATAACTTCCTAGTTGGGTGGGAGAGCCACTATCCCTACCCCATCTCCCAGCGTTTGCCTGAAGCCTCTCCGACACACCACCTAAACCAGTGTTCTCCAAACATGGACCAGAATCGGCAGCATCAGCACTGCTGGGGAACTGTTTAGAAATGTGACTTCTCATGTCAATCCTAAATCTGAAATTCTTGGAGTAAGCCCTGGCAGTCTGCTTTACCAAGCATTTTGATGCACAAACCACTGGCCTAGAAACAATAATGCCTGAGGCAGGCACCCAACCACCAGGACTGTGGTTCTCCAACAATCTGTCTGCCAGAGCTCCATAACAAACTCCATAGCCTGGGTGGTTTAAACAGAAATTTATTTCTCACAGTTCTGGAGACTGAAGTCCAAGACGAAGGTACTGGCAAGGCAGGATTCATTCTGAGGCCTCTTCTCTTGGCTTAGAGGCAGCCACCATCTCACTGTGTGCGCACTTGGCCTCTTTTTTGTTAACTGGGAGAGCCAGCTCTCTCTTCTCCTCTTTGTATAAGGCCACCAGTCCCATCAGATCATGATCCTACCTTATGACCACCTTATGACCTCATGTAATCTTAATTACTTCCCTAAAGGCCCTATCTCCAAATACAATTGCCTTGGGGATTAGGGGTTTCAACATATGAGTTTGGGTGGGAGAGAGTGACACAATTCAATCCATAAGACCAACCAGAAGGAAAATGCCCAGGCTCCAAGCCAAAGCTGATGGGACCTCACTTCACAGGCCTCAACATGGAGTGACAAAGAGAAAAGGGTCCACTTGGAAAAGCAGCAGCTGCCAAGAGAATCCCAGCACTGATGAAGATCCAGGTTGCTGAGCAGGGCTCTCAGGGACTCCCACAGAAAAAGGAGGAGGGAAAGTAATTTCCCACACAGGTGCTGCTGCTGACGATGGCAAGCATTTCCTGGACATTTACTCACATGCCAGGCCCTGTGCTAAGGCTTCAGATGCACTCGTTCGTTTAATCCTTATTACCCCCATTAGAGGAATGGAAACTGAAACGCTCAAAGGTTAAGTAGCCTGCCAAGGGGCCACTGCTGGCGAGCAGCAGCAATGGGAATAATCCCTGAGACTGCTTTCAGAGACAGCCGTCTTAGCCTCTACTCTCTCTCTACCAGAATGGAGAAGGGCGCACAGGCTCGAGGCGATGATATTCAGTCACGGAAGGCGATCACAGAAGCTGGAGGCTCAAGAGCACAATGGTGCAGAGGACAGGCTTTAAGGAAACACAGAGGGTCAAAAACACACATGGAATGATACTTGACTTCACTGGTAATAAAAGAAAGGCACCTATCAAATTGGCAAAAGACACTAAGGTCCACAGTTGGTGAGTGCAAAGAAAAAAACAAAAAGGGTAACTCGTACACCAATGAAAGGAGTGTGAACTGATACGGCCTTTCTGGGGTCAATCCAGGAACATGTACCATATTTAAAATGAACATGGTCTGTGACCCTGTAATACCCCTTTCTAGGAATTTATCTCAATATGCAAAGAGAGGTATATAAAAGGCTAATGATCTTTACAGCCGTGCCATTTTCAATAGTGAAACACTGAAATGAACCAACTGGCCATTGAAAGAGGACAGATAAGTGAAATTATATGGAACAGGACATAGTCATTTGACCTAGCTGAAAAAAATCAGAGCTCTGTGTGTTAGTATGAAAAGATCAGCCACAGTATTTTGGGAAAAAAGGAGCTGCATATCTATAATATGCTCACACTCTGCAACCTTTCTCCCATTAAAAACCTAAAAGATTAATTAAGGTATCTGAATTTATCAGGAGTGGGGGCTTTCACTTTCTACTTCATGAATGTTTTATGGCTTGAATATTTTAGAATAAGCATACTTACAATCAGCCAGATGTTAGAAAAATAATTAATTATAATTTTTTTGCCTTTGTCAAACAGATCTGGTGTCCATCCAAGTTCTGCTAGCTGATAACCCTCACAAGGCCTCAGTTTCCTTTCAGGTTAGCGGGAAGACCTGTGGGGATGAGAAGTTGGTTGCCCGATTTTATCTCACAATGGACTCTCTGCTCTTTCACAGGACTCACTGGAGCTGGGCTTCACAGACTGCCGTTTGAGGAGGGTCCCCCAGTGCTGGAGCTCCCTGAGGGCAGCTGCAGAATGTGTCTTGTACACCTTTATTACCCCAGGGCTTTATTTATTACCCAGGGCTCCCAGAGTGCGCAGTACAAAGGTTTGATCCACTAATAATTCATGGAGAAGACAGACTAGCTCCTAACATATTTAATCAATACTAATAATGTAAGAATGTGTCAGTCTGGGACTGATGTCCATTTCAAGAAAATTCTGAAAAAAAAAAAGTTTATAAATCTTTGATCCCCCTCACATGTTCCAAACATTTTAAAGACATAAAATCAATGAATCTACCTAAATCTAACAATTGTGGAACTTCAAAATGAAAGGTGTCCAAATTTTCCATATTCCTGCTCTGGAACTTTACAAAATATTTTCAGCCTACTCATCTGAAATCATAATTTAGACTTACTTGAATCAAAAAAGGAAGTCTGCCAATCTCCAAAGCTTCCTACACTGTGGGTGACAAAAATCCTTTCCCATATCCAAATAGTGTCATGCATCACTCCAGTGTTAGTTTAGAATGCAAGAGGCTACCTGTAAACATAGTCATGTGTCACCTAATGATGAGGATATTGTCTGAGAAATGTGTCGCTAAGTGATTTTTGTCTTTGTGCGAACATCACAGAGTGCACTTACACAAACCTAGATGGTACAGCCTCCTACACACCTAGGCAATATGATACAGCCTACTGCCCCTAGGCTGCAAACCTGTGCAACATGTTGCAGAATACTGTAGGCAACTGCAACACAGTGGTATCTAAACATAGAAAAGGTACAGCAAAAATACAATATAAAAGATTAAAAGCGATACACTTGTATAGGGCACTTACCATGAATGAAGCTTGTAAACTAGAAGTTGCCCTGGGAGAGTCAGTGAGTGAGTGAGTGGTGGGTGAGTGAATATGAAGGCCTAGGACGTTACTGCACACTGCTGTAGACTTTATAAACATTGTATACCTAGACTATAATGAATTTATGAAAATTCTTTCTTCAATAAATTTATCTGGTTACTGTAACTTTATTCTATAGACTTTCTTTAACCTTTTGACTCTTTTACAACTTAAAAAAAGAACACATTGTATAGTCATACAAAAGTATTTTCTTTATGTCTTTATTCCAAAAGCTTTTTCCTATTTTTAAATGTTTAATTTAGTTTTTTACTTTTCAAACTTTTTTTTTTTTTTTAAGATGGAGTCTCACTCTGTCTCCCAGGCTGGAGTGCAATGGCACAATCTTGGCTCACTGCAACCTCCACCTCCCAGGTTCAAGAGATTCTCCTGCCTCAGCCTCCCGAGTATCTGAGATTACCGCCTGCCACCACACCCAAGCTAATTTATTTTTTTAGTAGAGATGGGGTTTCGCTATGTTGGCCAGGCTGGTCTCCAACTCCTGACCTCAGGTGATCCACCCAGCTTGGCCTCCCAAAGTGTTGGGATTACAGGCACGAGCCACCACGCCCGGCTTCAAACTTTCTTGCTAAAAACTAAGACAGAAATACACATTAGCCTAGACCTACACAGGCTGGGATCTTCAATATAACTGTCTTCCACCTCCACATTCTGTCCCACTCTGAAGACTGGAAGGTCTTCGGAGGCCATAACAGGCATGGAACTGTCATCTCCAATGATAACAATGCCTTCTGGAATATCCCCGAAGGACCTGCCTGAAGATGTTTTACAGTTAAATCAAAAAAAACAAAAAAAAAGGTAAAAGGGGTATACTCCAAAATAACAATAAAAAGTATAGTATAGCAAATACAAGAACTAGTAACATAGTTGTTTACTGTTATTATCAAATATTATGTACTGTGCATAATTTTACATGCTGTATTTTTATAAGACTAGCAGTACAGTAGGTTTGTTTATACCACCATCACCACAAACCCATGGGTAATGTGTTGCTCTATATTATGATGACTACAGTGTCACTGGACAACAGAAGTTTTCAGCTCCATTACGGTCTCATGAGACCACTGTTGTGTATGTAGCCCATCGCTGACCAAAACATCATTACATGGCACATGACCGTATAATGAACCCTCAGTCAGTCAACTTTCAGGGCTAGTTACTTTATACTTTTCAGCTCATGCCACCTGCCCTTCCCCTACACCCGTAAGGTTTAACTACATAACCACCTAAGTGGCAGCATGACCAAAAGGAAAGTAACAGTAAAGAAGCTAGGGTCACATACTGTGCCACTACAAGGCCTGACCTATATCAAGACCACAGTTACTTTCTCTCTAGATAAACAAAATACATAGCGCTAGAAATACTCTTGAAACAAAAATGTGAAATAACTTTGTGCCCTCAGAAAAGTTCTACACAAAGTTACTGCCAGGTCTAATAACTAACCAAAGTGTTTATCTGCAGCAAACAAGTAACTAAATGGAAAACACCACAATGATAAACTTTCATTTACAAGCAAGTAAATCACTATAATTCCAACTTGACAGTAAACTAATGTTATTCTAATAATTTTCTTTTCAAATGAAATAACTCACCTTTACCAAGTGATCAAACTAAGTATCACCAGTAAATGTGACAAATGAACATTATGTACCCAGATGCAATGACCTGAGGGAAGATATATCATCATTCATGCATTACTCCAGGAAAAAAAAAAAAGAAAAAAAAAGGCTTAAGGTAGATGTAACATGAGGGGAAAAAAATGTGTCATTTGCTGATTAGGACTGTCTCAAAGAGAAACACTGTCTTTAATTTCTGAAAGTCACTATAACAGTATTTGCTATCTTGCTTACAAAGTTTCATCAGGTATACTATGCCAAAAAGTGTGCTACAGAGAACTGAAGACATTTTTCCCTGTAATGATTAGCTCCCATATAATTTTAAGTGACAAATATGTATTGTGCACCTACCATCTGTCAAACACTGTTCTAGGCACTGGAGATCCATCAGTAAACATTATAGACAACGATTCCTTCATGTAGCTTAATTAAATTCTAGTGTGGAGAGAGTCAAATAAGTAAATAACTAAAAAGTAAGACAGAAAAACCAAATCACAGCAGGCGGACAGGTTGGAGGAAGGGGGTGCAATTTTAAATTGGGTGGTGAGGGGTTGCCTCACAGGGAAGATAGTTATGTATGATCGTGAAGGAACTGAGTCAGCCCAGTAGGCCCTAAGAGACCCTGACAGTGTCTGAGGAGGTCAGAGCAACTGTGGAGACTGAGAGGGGAACCGGTACCTGAGCATCTAAAGGACAGCAAGGACAAAATGCGGTGTCCCATGAGATTCTGGATGGGGAGGCTGGAGCAGAGGGTGCTTCTGTGAGGGCTGAGGTTTTGCCTGAAGAAGGTGGGTCACGGAAGTGTTTTCAGCAGAGGAGAGACATGATCCAACTCTGGCTCTGAGAGATTACTTTGACTGCTAACATTGGAAACAGACTGCAGGCAACACAGGCAGCAGCAGGGAGAGCAGTTGAGGAGCTACTGCAGTAACACCGCCAAGGAAAAAAGGCCGCGGAGCCGGGTGGAAGAAGTGGAGAGAAAAGGTATCAGATTCTGCATATACTCTGAAGGCAGAGCCAGAGGCTCAAATTCAATGTAGCCTGTGAAAGAGTCAAGGAGGACTCCAAGGTTTCAAATACCACAATGTGATGAAGGTTCTGAAAACAACCGTCTCTGAAAAGTACTTTAACATCTGCTGTCTCATTTTGCACCAAAGTCATATGAAGTAGGCTGTGAAGGTGCAGTGTCACCACCTTTCACGAAGGAAGACAGGGCGTGGGGAGAGTTAACTGTTCTGTCCATATACATAGTGGTATTAGAAACAAAATAATAGCCTGTATTTTCTAGCCCAAGTTTGGGGTTTTTTTCCATTATACCATGTGGCTAGACGTTTTGTTTTGTTTTTCTAAGGTAGAGTGTTGCCATATACTGGAGAAATCCTGCTACAGGGAGTTTCAGATGGCTCCCTTGATCCAGCGGCTAACATGATTCAGTCGCGGCCCCAAAGGGAAGCTCCTGTGGCCAAGTGGAAGCCAAAAAGAGGAAGGGGCCGGGCACGGTGGCTCACGCCTGTAATCTCAGCACTTTGGGAGGCCAAGGAGGGCGGATACCCTGAGGTCAGGGTTTGAGACCAGCCTGGCCAACATGGTGAAAATCTGTCTCTACTAAAATACAAAAAGTAGCTGGGCATGGTGGCAGGTGCCTGTAATCCCAGCTACTCGGGAGGCTGACGCAGAATCCCTTGAACTCAGCAGGCGGAGGTTGCAGTGAGGTAAGATCCGCCATTGCACTCCAGCCTGGGCGACAGACCAAGACTCCCCCCGCCAAAAAAAAAGGCAGAGCCCTCTGTGTGCTGGAAAGGCCCCTCCCTGAGTTGGTGTCTGATTCTATGAGGGATACATACAATTGGAAAGCCAGCAATAGTTCATCTAGCCTTATTAATAAAAATGCACTCGAACGTTTAGCCCAAAGCTGTTAGCTCTTCACTCTCATTGGTCTCAGGAAGCAAATCGTGTCAATGTGGCTGCTCTTATTTTTTAACATCAGCTATAAAACTCTAATGTCTTTCTCCGGTCACATTTCTCACTGATCAAGAAGAGCCATGCATTGAGCAATCCCACCAACACAAAAAACAAACCATTCGGACAGAGTATTTCTCTTTCCTATTCTTGTGGCTGCCGGTAGACTATTCCCTCCTGCCCCTCCCCGCTATGGCGCCTGCGCCCTCATGCTCCACCGCATTCATTCATTCATCCACCGAGCACCTTTCTGATAGAGCTATGTCAGCAACAGGCATTACCACCCCCTTCTCCCCAGGGCAGACCTGGAACACAGATTTACAAGTGGGCTGTGGGCTACGAAGGCAAAACAGGCTGCTGAGGTCAAGTTACGGGGACCTAGCCGGGGATCCATCCAGAGAAGGCCTCCCGAGACGACCAGAGTGAGGAAGAGCGGGAGCCATGAGGGAGGGCAGGTGGCAAGCAGGGCTCCGGCTCAGAGCAGAGGGCGTGGCCTGTGCAGCACCTGAGGCCAAGAAAGGGCGGAACCAGGCCGAGAAGGGGGGATAGTGTGGCCATTTCGAGAAGCCCAGGGGCCAGGAGGGCTGAGGGCTGAGCCAGGTGCCAGCGCTGGAGATGACCCTACAGCGGTGCGCACGGGCGCGATGTGGCCTTGCTGACTCCTGCCCACTTCGCGCCCAGTCTCAGCGTCCGGAGGCCCGGCAGTGTGGGGGCCTTCTCCCGGCCGCCATGTTGTCAGGCCAGGTGGGGCTCGGCCTTCCGGTCAGGAAGTGGCCGGAGCTCCGGGGCCTGAGCCACTGAGGCGGGCACGAGGTGAAACGAGCGCCCCGAGTGGGTGGGAGGCCACGGTGCCGGCAGCGAGGGCCTTGCGAGGGCCTTCCGCGTGCCAGCGATGACCCCGCTCCGCCCTGCGTCCCCAGGGGACGCCCCGCCCCCGGGGGGCCCACTCGCCGTCCTCATGTCCTGGCGCGGGCTCCGGGCGCTGACCCATCCCGGAAGCGCGGCCCAGCCCGGCCCACCCCGCCCGCCGAGGCCTGGCTCTGCCCCAGCCCTCCCCCCAAGCAGCCCTGGGAGTCTGAATCTGGGGTTTTGGAATGAAGGCATGCCTTTTTTTCTTAACTGCCTTTTTATTGAATATTATTTACGTCTGCTATCTTTCTACAAAGAAAGAAAACGGGGGTTGGGAGTGGAGGCGGGAGGGGGAAGCAAAATAAGGAAAGGAAAGAAATCACATCGAAATTCCTGACTCATATTCAGGCAGGCAATGAGAAGCCGATCTAAGATGTTAAGCTGAGAAGTGACAAGACCTGGTCTTGTGGGAAAGGTCACTTAGATCCCAGTGGGATGCATTTTCCCTGGCTTCTCCTGGAATCCGTGTTGGTTTACCCTAGGCAGCAACAGCTCTAGAAGAGCTCCTCATCAACGCCCACCACCTCCTCCAAACCTCTGGCCGCCAAACAATCTTAATACTGACACACTAGAGAGAACGTTCCTTTTGTAAATAAAATAATGTTTTGACCCTGTCATTCTCTTTTCAGAATTCTATGATTGCTGCTGAAATCAAATCAAACCTACTGATCCTAACTGTCTAACAATTGCCTATCACCCTCTATATTCTAGCTAAGAAAGCATGCTTACGAATCCCTTCTCAAATATAGTACTGCCTTTCAATTAAAAAAAAAAAAATTCTGGCCGGGGGCAGTGGGTCACGCCTGTAATCCCAGCACTTTGGGAGGCCAAGGCAGGCGGGTCACGAGGTCAGGAGTCGAGACCAGCCTGGCCAATATGATGAAACCCCGTCTCTACTAAAAATACAAAAATTAGCCAGGCCTGGTGGCGTCCGCCTGTAATCCCAACTACTAGTGAGGCTGAGGCAGGAGAATCGCTTGAACCCAGGAGGCAGAGGTTGCAGTGAGTGGAGATGGCGTCACTGAGTCCAGCCAGGGCGACAGAGGGAGACTGTCTCAACAACGACAAAAAAACACAATGTCCACAAAAATCTCTATAGCAATTTAATCTGGAAATAATTCTTCCTTTTTTTTTTTTTTTTTTTTTTTTGAGACAGAGTTTCACTCTGTTGCCCAGGCTGGAGTACAGTGGCACAATCTCGGCTCACTGCAACGTTGCACTCCACCTCCAGGTTCAAAAGCAATTCTCCTGCCTCAGCCTCCCCAGTGGCTGGAATTACACATACCTGCCAATATGCCCAGCTTTTTGGTTTTTTTGAGATGGAGTCTTACTCTGTCACCCAGGCTGGAGAGAAGTGGCGTGATCTCGGCTCACGGCAACCTCCGCCTCCTAGATTCAAGCAATTCTCCTGTCTCAGCCCCCCAGGTATTTGGGATCACAGCCACACGCCACCACACCCAGCTACTTTTTTGTATTTTTGGTGGAGAAGGAGTTTCACCATATTAGCCAGGCTAGTCTCGAACTCCTGACCTTGGGTGATCTCCCAAAGTGCTGGGATACAGGCGTGAGCCACCGCACCCAGCCATTTTTATATATTTAGTAGAGATGGGGTTTCACCATGTTGGCCAGGCTGGTCTCGAACTCCTGACTTCAAGTGATCTGCCCGCCTCAGCCTCCCAAAGTGCTGGCATTGCAGGCATGAGCCACTGCACCCAGCCAGCTTCCCTTTTACTGATACAACTTGAAGTATTTTAAAATAAAATACTATGCTACCTGGGATTTGCTGCTAAATAATACAGGACATGGAAAACACCAATGAGAATGTGAATAAACAAGGTAGGCCTGAGTTAATGGACTTTATGAGGGATGCAGGAGGGCCGATTCTGCTGGTGTCTACTTTTACATGTTAGAAAGGTTCTGCTGTTTGGGTATCTGAAGCATCTCAGAGTCCTCAAACATTGTAAAAATTCTTCTTTTTTCCTATTACTTTTCCCTATAAAATATGATGTTGCTTAGAATAATACCAAACACCACCCTCCGTGATTAAGCTGTAGAAGTTCAGTCAACAAACATTTCAAAAAAAACTAATTTTAAAGCAAGTTATGCAATGAAGCATCTGTAATTATTTTTTCAAAACTGTCCTGCCTAAACGTCTTCCTCCACCAAAATTATTGTAATGAAACAACTGTAGTTGCCATTTGCAGCTTTAAAAGCTACCGTTAATCTGTGTTAACATATACCTATGTATTTCCAAATAACCTTCTTAAATCAACTATGTATCTTCCACATCATTTGGAACACCCACCTCTGCATATGGAAGATGTTCATCAAATGTGGTGCACCAACTTACACAATCAGTGACTTTCAAGGTTGAAAAGGACAGTCAAGGCTCTCTATAATCAACCAGCCATTTGGTGGTTTTGTTTTCAGATTAATGTGTACACGCAATCTGTTAAGGTTGAATGGGTAACTTTGTTCTGGATACTATGTATCACATACAGTAGGAAAAATGGGAGACCAACAAAAGCATCCTCAATCTACAATGGTAGGATCAACTGCCTTCCTAATACCTCACTCTAAATAATTATCACTCTAGAAAATAAAATAACGCTAATATGTCTGTGTCATATTATAACTTCTATGGTAGGCAATTATAGGCTACAAAGAAATTTTGTACTTGACATCTTCCAAATCACATTTTTTACCACAGAGTGTTCAGTTGTTGGAGGTGCCCCACAATTAGCGAGAGGAATAACACCATTTCTATTCCTCGCTCAACACTTAAAGTCAAAGTCATCAAATAACGAAAGATTTCATTACCACCCTGTACTGACAGAGACCAATATTAATTATTATTTGAATTAACCTCTGAGCCATGGTTTTCATCAGTACTCAGAAAAGACAGGGACAATTTCTAATTACATGCCACCCTCATTATAAGTCACTAGGCCGCCAAGCTGTATCTGATGAGACTGCTACAGTTTGTTTTGAAACTGCTCTGGACTCCATTATAACCTTCTCATCTCCTCCACAAGGAAATGGAATTCTGCAGGCCACAGAGATGCTTTCCCCAGGAGTTACCACTTTTTCCTTTAAAATTGTGACGTGGGACTATAATTAAGCCTACTACTAAAAGTCCTTAAATACAAAGTAAATAGTTATTTGATGTTTACACTTTAAAGCTGGACAGTCACAGTCTTTTAATAGCCCTCCTTGTCCACAAGATCTTAGAGGTACTTGTACATGGAGCACAACTGCAGGGAACACAAGTTTTCACAGCCTCACGCTCACCAAATGTCAACTGGTCTATTTTACTTAGTGTAAAAGTAACTTTTGATATAAAAAAGGACAAAAACCCAACAGTAAAGACGACGAAGAACCAAAAAAATATATTTTATTACCCTCTTTCATTGCCTAGTGTAACTTTCCAAAGCTAATAAACTCAATAGTTTCCTGTGCATCCCTTCCTGCCTAGGTGAGCTTGTGCAGATGGGTGTCTGCACATAGTATGCATTTTCCAGTTCTTTTTTACGCAGGACACTAAGAGCTGGCCATCACAGCCATACATCGCCATCACAGCTGGAGCTGTTCCTAAGTGAAGTCTTGGTGTTGCCCTCTTACAATTACACTGCTCTCTGAGGTACACACTGTATTCTATTCTTTTAAAATGCACCATTTTTAAATCCAACAGGCTTCAGGCTAATCATCCATGACAAATATTTGCATTTAAAATACCTCGAGATTAAGGATTTGGGTATGGAAAACAATGTCAAAGGGTAGTGGAAAGCAGATAAAAATGAATCTGGGTTCTTAACAACAGAAAAGACGCTGAGTTTTTGAATCTTGAAATCAACTGCACGCTAGAAAGGCAATTTACCAACTTGCACACAGATGGTACAGTGAAGAAGGAAAGATGTCCATCTTTCACAGGCAGAGACAGAGCTACATGGGGTGTCTTGAGTGAATCGATGACGTACATGACTATGCGCACTGCAGGCATGGCACCTGCCCTCTATGGGCTGACTAGTGCTTCCAGCATGAGTGACTTCTGTGTTGCCAAAAAGAATACAGCTACTTGGACTATCACCATCAGTATGACCAAAAAAAAGTTTTCATTTCAAAGTCTGCACAAGAATTATGATCAACTAAGAACATGTATTTTGAAATCTAAAATGTCTTTCTTGAATACCCTCTTCCCCACTGCCTCCTCTCACTGTTGTGAACAGAAGAGAATTTTTCATCTAAACAAAGTGTAAAGAAAAAAGTGACACTGGGAGAATTCTTTCCCCCAAAATGGAGTGGATTTTTGTAATTACTCCAAGAACAACTATTATAAGCAATACTAAGGGAATAAAAATCTGAAATTTAAAAAAATAATGAAAAGTATTCCCAGTAACCCATCTTTACAATCTCCAATCTTAAATACTCCATTACTAACAAATCAGGTATACATAAATTTATACAAATTATTACTATAAGACACATTTTAAACTCTGTAGGAGAACTGCTATCTTTAAATGGTATTTTCTATTATCATTGCTATTGAAGATTAAATTGGGCTTTGAAAATTGTATTTAAGATACAACATGATGCTTCCATATACTTATAGTGAAATGGCTACTATACAGTCCAGCAAATTAAAATATCGATCATCTCAAAGTTTCCCTTTTTTGAGATATGAATAAATTATAACTAAAGATTTCTTTTACACTCAAATACAGTTTAAATTTCTATGTAAAAACTTAAATATACATAGGATGTGTCAGATTGAACTTGCTGCTATAAATTAAAAGTAAACAAGGAATTCTTCATGAACTCAATCTAGTCAGAAAAGCAAAAAAGAAAGTAACAATGACACTCATTCAGCATATTTCAGTTGCAAGTAACTTTTACCTAAGAGTTTTTATTAATTTTCGATTCAACCAAAACCTGTAAACCTACTATTCTAAGCTGTATGCTGGCTGCTACAGGGATACAAAAATAAAGTGAATAAACGTTGGTGATTTTTACACTATGTTTATCATCTCCACCTTCCTCTAACTAAGCTGAGTTCCAGTCAAGCATATGCAAGATTTCCTTCTTTAAGGGCATCCACCATTTTATCAAGTTATCAAAATATTACAAGCTACACAAATGCACCTGGGTTATTGCTTAGGTAATGTTACAATGAAGCTACCTATTTTAGAAATCAGATCTTAACCCTTTAATAGGAAAATACTAAAACAGCCCTAGGCTGCCTTCAAAGAACTTGTAATGTAAAAGAAGAAAACAGGAACGTAGATAATGAAGTGCAATAAAATCTTAGGAATTATGCAAAAGGAAAGAGCCCCAGTCAAAGAGAGGAGCAACAGAGCAATGAGTCACCCCAGGAAAGGAAGGGCCAGCAAAGTCTCCACAGGGACAGGCGAGCCACTAGTGCGTTGTAAGACGCTGCCCTATTTACCTCTGCACCTCACTTGTGTGTTTACTGGCTGCACAGCCTAGGTACGTAGGGACATGTGCCCCCAAATAACTAGAATGAAAGGACAATGTAAGGTAAGGAAGTTGCATTCAGTTGAAAAGAGTCAGAAATGGCTTTACAGAAGAGGTAGTATTTGAAACAGAACCTGAAAATAAGCAGAATTTCGACAGGCAAAGCTGGGTTTCAGTGGACAAAATGGTACTTGAAATAGGGCGAAGCAAAAGCAAGAGGCATGAAAGAGGGAAATGACTGAGTGTTTAGGGACCATGAATAATCCAGTTAGGCCTGTTGTGGACTATATTTAAAGAAGAGCAGATCCAACAGTTAGAAATGTAGCGAGGCAGTAGGGGAGGCCTGCATCCCAGGTGAAGGGAGGCGATCTGTTTTCAAGGGTTAAATGCAAAGCTGGGTGTCCAGAAGTGTGAGCCGATAAGATGCAGGCACCAGAGAGACTGAGAAGTCTCTGCACAAGTCCAGAAGAGAAGGCAGTAGACACTGAAAGGCAGGCAGGATGTGAGAGGCAATGTGGGGAGATAAAATCTACAGACTTTGCCAACATTCTGGATATGGAGGATTGCAACAGGAGAGAAAGTCAGAGATGAAATGGCGACTGTATTCCTGGGTGACTTGGAGAATGGTTGGGGAGAAAGCCAGGTGTGATTTTAAATACCTCATACTCAAAGCACAGCTCAGCTGTCACCCTTCCCAGTGTAAAAATAGTCCCAGATTCATTCAAAAAGTCCTCCTTGGGCATCTTCGCGTCTTCTCTATTTCACCTAGACCAAATTCTTCCTGGTTCCTAAATACAAAACTTGGCTGCTTTACGCACCGCCCTTCTACCTTTATCACCGCTCTCTCTGGTTATAGTACATTCTTTAAATCCTGCACAAAAGCTAATTCCTCCAGGAACCCTCACCCACACTTTAACTGGCTACATATAATAAACACTTGAGGTCTTCATGCTTTGACAGACTATACACAGCATTTTATTCAAACTTGCATGTACCTGGCATCCTGCTTTGCCATAGTAGGTTGTCGGTAAGTGCTGGTCATCGATTAATAGTTACCCAATTCTGGTCATCAATTCTTCATAGTTACTATTAAAATCCCTCAAAGTAGATTCTTATACAAGAGGAACTTGTAAACTTTTTTTATTTATCCAATCCATTAGTAAGTAAATGAGCTATCAGTTACATTAAGACAGACATCTAAGTTGGTTCACAGGGAACATGTGCATGAACTAAGTCAGACAGTAAATGATGACCTCCAAATCCAGCAGGGCCACAGAAGAGCACTCCAGGAAAAGCAAGCAAATTCCTTTCCACAGAAGAGCTGCCAGTCAAGGGAGACTGCTGGATGTAGAGGCTCACACTACTGTAATTGAAATCACTATCAATAAATCTAGTTTTGTCTATATTTGCATATTTCATCCTCTGTGGATGCATGAATAAGCAAGTTTCAAGACCACATCAGACAGCATCAAAAGGTGTTTCTTACTAATATTTATCAGATTTTATATCATATTCAGAGCTCCTATGCAGAATCTTAATACTAATATGTTATTTTAAAAGATCTTTGTAGGTTACTAAGCAAAGTTAAAATAACTTCCTTTTTTCATATATGAAAACTAACTTTCAACATGTCAATGAAAACTAACTTTCAACATGTCAACTTTTTTAAATGGCAAAATATTTCCACTGAGGGGTTTCAAACTTCTTAAATCACCAAATCATAAATTACTGTAGTTTTGTCCTCATAATTTGAAGATAAATGTGATACTCTTAAATTTGTCTTTTTATATGCTACAGCTCTAATTCCTACTTCTGAGTATTCAATAATTAGAGCAAAATCCTCTATTTAAAAGAAGTTTCATAATATGTAATTATATAACAAGTAGTCTAGTATTACCCCTTGTTCTTTCATCACCTACACTGTTCAGACATTGTTCCAGGATATTGTTTAAATTATTTTTATTAAACTATATGCAAAATTCTAGTCAAGCACAAAAATATTTTGTGGTATCACAAAACTCACTCTTTTATCAACTGTGTAAAAATATTAAATACTACCAAGATGTGCCATATGAAATTATTCCTTACTACTTCCTTAACATTATCAACTTAAGCAATCCATAATGGTTCAACTATCTAACCCAAATTCAAAATTTAAATAATTTCACACAAAAAAAACATATGAATCATCAAGCTTGCTACATCACTCAACAGCAATCAGATCCAATGAATGTAATCACCACGGTGTAAAAGGGTCTGTGTGTTTCCATTAGATTTTCCATGTCCTTTGTAACTGCATAGCTCAGGATCATTAAAAAAAAAAAAAAAAAAAAAGTATCCTTTTAGGATGCCCAGGGTGAAAGGCTCTTGACTTTCCTTTGGGGTCCTGAGACCTAGAATCAAGGATGTCTCATCCATCTACTATATGCATGGTCTTGAGAAAATCCAAAGTTTCTTTTATAAAATGGAAAATATGGATTACTGTGGATTACTATGCCAGCAAGTATTAAAATGCCTGGTAAGCAATAAAACATAGTACAAATGTGACTCATTTTATTATATAATGTTAATCAATTCATAGGAGTTGATATAAAGAGCTATTTTCCAGGTAGTTCACTTTTCTCCATTTCTCTTCTACATGCATCACCATTATCTTTATACTTTATTTTTAAATCTCAAAGTATAGGTGGTGTGCATTTCTCTAAAGCCAAGGCACCAAACTGTTGGCACAAATTCTGCCATTTTTATTCAATAAGGTTTATTTATGGATATCTAATCATAAATTAAACTGGTAACATTCAGGAAGTAGTTAGCAATAATTTAATATGGCACCTATTTACCGAGTTTAATATTTTTTCAAACTGGGTGAGTCATCTTTTAGATGCAATGTCTTATTAACCCTAACTAACAAGCCTGATTTTTCAGTGACTCCAATTTTCAATGAAATCCAACATTAAGTATCAAAATTGTACTGTGAAAAAACAAATAAGCATGTTTATACATACATACGTTTTTGTCCTCAATGAATTTATACTCTGGTTAAAGAAGCAAGACATAAACAAGTAATGTCATTTCCTGCTTTGCAGACAAAATAGGAACCCCTCTGATAGCTAACTGTGGGGGTTCCTAGAGTCAAATGCACAGGCTCACTAACATCTCTGTACCCATCCATTCCTCCTGCCTCCTTGTTTCCAGGAGAGCTATGCTCTTCCAGGCCGAGACCTATTCCCTCACTTTTAGACTCCACACTTAACTACCTTTCAGGACTCTTAAACCATCAATTACCCTTTACTCTCTCCCTACTATATAGTCCTTTATAGCTCACCTCTCAATTGGATCAGATTTTATATCACACTCAGAGCTCCTAAACAGATGAGATTCCTATCCTAACCAGGTGAGAAAGAAAGCTAGAAAGCCTCCATGTCGGTGACTGGCCAGGGGCTGCTGGAGTAAGGCATGTGACTGAATAGTCCCTTCACTACACAAGGGACTACTACAGGAAGCAAGTGAGTATAAAATTCCAGCCAGTATTCCACTAGCCAAGCCATGTGCTCAAGAGAAAGGGTACCTCTTGTTAAGTTGCAAAGGCACCATATGGGTTAGGGGTGGCCCCATGAACATCAGCCATTTAGGCAAAGCAGCAATCCATGTGTCACCCAGGACACATTCTGCCCCTGTGGTTTCCCATACCCAACTCATAATCAGATCTTTTTTATTTTACCTGCTAAATCTTTCTCAGACCCACCCAATTCTGCTTACAGCCAGACCACACCACACTAGATCAAATCACTACCACCTCTCACCTGGACTATGCAACGGTCTTCCCCTTCCAGGCCTTCCAATCAATGCACATGGTGCAACCAGAGTAACTCCTTCCCATTGCTCTTGGGGTACAGACCAAGCTCTCCCAGTGTAGCCGAAGAACCTTTGGGCAAGAAGACCCCAGCCCAAGCTTGCCTTCCTCAGGTGAGTCTTTCTACATCTTCTGAACTAAGTTAAATGTCTCTGTTACCCACTCCATGACATCACCTACTGTTCCTTTTTTTCAAGCAATTATTACAGCTGTACTTTCACAGGTTTGTGTTATTTGGCCCACTGTCCCCCAGCCTTGGGCGCCTGGTATAACTGTGTTCCCCCCTGCATCCCCAACACTCATCATGGTGCCCAGCCTACAGGTATACATGAATACTTTTTTGGATTAATAAATAAAATACAAAACAATAAATTCTATAGCTAATACCTTGGGAAGAGTAAGACAAAATATATGACATGAGTACTGAGGAAACTCAAACAAGGGAGAAATTTTTCTGTGAGTAGGTTTAACAACAGGAATGTTCTTTTAAAGGGGCAGGGGGAGCATCAAGGGAAGAAAGCCCTAAGATGGCATAAGTCAGAGAATGGCACAAGTGGAGCTGGGCCACACTGGAGAGGAACAAAATAACTGGACGAAAGAAAGGGTGCAAGCAGAGGGCCTTGAAAGATTAAGAGAAAGTTTTACACTGTGGATCCAGGAACTGAGGCATGGTTAAATCGAGATTCACCTGGCAGAGCGAAGTTGTATCTGACTTCACTCAGGGAGAGGTAGGAGTTTATGAGCTGTTTCAGAGATGCAGCAGCAGAACAGACCAGGCTTGGTAACTGGCTCGATGAAGGGAAGGTGGGCAGTTTAGGCAATTAAAATCCAAAGCAGCAGCCAAGATGATCCCAGGATGGGAGGGCTATTTGTTGGCAGGACAGTCCTTCCATAAAGGGGTGGGACAAGATCATGGATCCGCTTGTATTCACAGACAGAAATTAACATTAATTTTACAATGTGGCTAAACAAAATGAGAGAGTTTCATGGTTCCAGTTACTGAAGTATCACGAATTTGGTTTTCGATTGGGTGGTGGGAGGACAGTAGAAAATGAAAGCACAAGTAGTCTTCTGTTTTTCTTTTGTTTTTTTCTTTCATTTTCATTTCCTATCCATAACCCTACCTTGACCAATAAGAGGAAGAGAAAGCAATGAATTTTAACATGTTCTTACCCAGGCCTTTCATTCTGGTGCCATGACCAATCACTGGTCAAAGGCATTTTACAGAAGAATTAAGAGATATGCACGTGGGGAAGTGAAATGGGTATAAAATTTCAGTTTTATAAGAGATATGGAGATGATGCTGGTGATGGATGCATAACATTATGAATATGCATTTAGTATCACTGAACTGTACACTTAAAAATGGTTAAGATGTGTATTTTACCGCAGTAAGAAAAAGGAAGGGGGAGGAGAAAGAGAGAGAGACGCACATTCTCTGCAGAAGATGGTTGCAGTGGTGGCCCAATACGTTGGGCTTCCCTGGAGTATTCCCTCTCACACTGCCTGGCCATGTAACTTGCTTTGGCCAGAGAGACAATAGCAAACTTCAGGCAAACAGACCTGAAGAGTGCTTGAGCACCAGAGTTGCCTTCTTTTCTGCCACCATGTCAATAAGCCTAGGCCAATCTGCTGGAATGTGTGGCGCGCTCTCGCTTGCTCACTCGCTCTCACAGGCAAACATACGGCCCCAGCTAACTATCAGCCACCAGCTGACCACAGATGCAGGGGTGAGTCCAGCTGAAACTAATCCAAACTGCCAACCCACAAAAAAAGTATGTGCTAAATAGATGGCTTCTCTTTTAAGCCACCAAGTTTCAGGGTAGTTTGTTACACAGCAAAAGATAACTAATAAGATTCACTAAGAGAATGAGGCTATACGTCCCTAAGAATATATGCAAATTCTTTGTCACTTTTGCATTTTATTCACCAGCAACTGGAAAGCTATAACAGGGAAAAGACTGGTGTAAGAGATTTTGCTTTTAAGTTTACAACCAAGATCACAGTCTCCACCTTCTCACTTTATTGCTTAATGGTCTTGGCATTAAAAGCTTTATTTACTTAAGAGACTACATAGATTCCAGTTGTTCTGTAAAGTCGGAAAGGACAGTCAGAGAAAACCAAAACAAGAGCTATAAGACACAACTTGTGGTATGAATACAATAACTACATTTACACCGAAGTAAAAATTAGGAGGGATACCTAGTCTAAAAAGAAAGAATATCTAAAATAAGAATATCCTATATTTTCCAGATTATATACACACCACATAGAGAAAATTAGTATTGGCCGGGCGCGGTGGCTCAAGCCTGTAATCCCAGCACTTTGGGAGGCCGAGATGGGCGGATCACGAGGTCAGGAGATCGAGACCATCCTGGCTAACATGGTGAAACCCCGTCTCTACTAAAAAATACAAAAAAACTAGCCAGGCGAGGTGGCGGGCACCTGTAGTCCCAGCTACTCGAGAGGCTGAGGCAGGAGAATGGCATAAACTCGGGAGGCGGAGCTTGCAGTGAGCTGAGATCCGGCCACTGCACTCCAGCCTGGGCGACAGAGCAAGACTCCGTCTCAAAAAAAAAAAATAAAAGAAAATTAGTATTAAAGCAGAAGAAAAAGTAATTAACATTTAGTAAGTGCTCCCTATGGAAAAGGCACTGCACTAGGGGCTTTGCATCATACACCCTCTCACCCACCCACACACCACCTGCCCCCCTATAACCCTCACAACTATGCCTGAATATTAGCTGCCTATATTTTGTAAATGAGGAAACCAAAAGCAATTAAGTGACTCTTCCCAAATCACAAAACTAGTGAGTGGAGGAGCTGGTATTTGATTCTAGGTCCCACTGCTTTTAAGGTGCATGTTTTTTCTCTATTTTGTTCTATCATGCGTCCAGAAAACATCACTGCAGGGAGGCACAGCCTCCACTCCTCACGACTGCGCAGAGCACAACGCCAGAACTTAAGGACTGGCACTGGGTGCAGAAAACAACCGTACATCAAGACACATGTGCCCTACAGAAAAATTAAACAAGCCACAATGATGATGCCTTCCTCTCACCAAAAAGAGTGCAGGATAAACTTTTCAAGATCTCTAGGAAGGTTAAAAATATTTAATAGGTTCACATGGAACTGTTACTAAACCAGATACCTTTCAAACCAACAGTGTTTTTTCCTTACCCAAGCCTACCTTTCTAAATAAAATTCACTCTTTAAAAATTGTAATTGCCTGATAAAAAGGTGTCCAACAAAAGAATATCAGGAAATATTTCCATTATATGAGGTAGACAGTTACACAAAAGGAAGAACTATGATGCGATAAAGTAATCCACACTGTAATGACTATGTGTGGAGAGGCCACAATTAACGTTCAGGTAAGGAATGCCCTTTCCATTAAAACTAGCGAATCCCATCTGTCCTAACCAAACATCCAAGTATAACTATCTAGAAAAACAGAGGCAAAAATAATCCACCTAACCTTAAGGACTTACACTTATTTTGGGAAACAAAAGGGATAGTCCACAAATAAAGATACTGATTATAGACTTTCCACAAATGAATGAATCCATGTGACTGAAAAGACTGGTGATCTGTGCCAGGATCTCTTCTACCATGATGACCATTTACTGAGGACTTCACTGCAAACTCGGTACTACACAACCTGGGAACATTTTACACACAGCTCTCTCTTGGAAACAGAGACTGAACTGTGGCTGCTGCTCACCAAGATGTATCAGTTGTGAATCTTTTTTTAAAAACTGTACCTATAGTCTGCTGAGTTGGTCAGATTGTTGCTACCTGTTACTTTCACATAACAGATTCTGAATGGCGTCAAGTATAAGTCAGCATGTATCTTGTATTCCCTTTCCTTCAGATTACTTTCCAACTCAAACATAATGTTATCACAACCTCACTCAGCTCAAAACCTGAGACAGAATTCAAATGAGCAGCCTGTGCTCTGTGAGCAGCGTGCCACTTGTGAGAAGCACCGTGCTCTGAGGCAGTGACAACCTGCCAAAGCTGTACCCCTGATGCCTCACTGCCATCACTGTCCTTGTTGCACTTAGTATGTGTGTCCGGCACTGGGCCCTCTTCAGAACTTGTCGCTTTCCCAAGATACTATGGTACAGTGAGGAGTCTAAATTAGAACCAGGTTCTAACTGCAGGACCCACTCTTAATTGTTAGGTTATACTGCCTCCAATGGCTGCCAACAGCAGATCTGGCATTAGAAAGCTGCATGCTGATAGACCATGTGACTGGCTAAATGGGCACCAGCCGGCACCCAACCAGGCAGGACTTTTAGGTTGCTACCTAAAATGAGCAACATCATAGTTGCTACCAACTATTCAGTCACCTGACATGGCATCATCTCATTGTGTTAGGCCAAATGCAGTAATCTTCCATGGTGCTGATGCCTTGGGGCTTAATATTGTCTTTATCTTCTAGTTTGGACTGAGATATGGATGAAATCTTAGTTCTTGTGAGGTCAGTACACTCTCAACATAGCATCAGCTGACAAGCTCCACAACCTGTTAAGTAACATACACCTACTCCAGAACAATCACCAGCAGTTATAATTATTCTAAGATGGTAAGCTTCTAGAAATGTCCCAGACATTTTATGAAAGTAAAAAGCTGCCAATATGGTTAGAAAGAGCCTAAGGCAAGCAATCACCAAGTACTAATTTAGTATTTAGTTTCATTCATAATGATCTTCTAAAATTTGGCTGTTTGGAATTTAAAATATTTCCATAGAAAGAATCTCAAGTTGCCAGGCACAGGGGCTCACGCTTATAATCCCAGTACTTTGGGAGGCCAAGGTGGGCAGATTACCTGAGGTCGGGAGTTCGAGAGCAGCCTAGCAGCCTAACCAACATGGAGAAACCCCATTCCTACTAAAAATACAAAATTAGCCAGGCATGGTGGCGCATGCCTTTACTCCCAGCTACTTGGGAGGCTGAGGCAAGAGAATCACTTGAACTCGGGAGGGTGTGGTGAGCCGAGATCTCGCCATTGCACTCCAGCCTGGGCAACAAAAGCAAAACTCCATCTCGAAAAAGAAAGAAAGAGAAAGAAAGGGGCGGAGGGAGGGAGGGAGGGGGAGAGAGAGAGAGAGAGAGAGAGAAAGAGAAAGAGAGAGAGAAAGAAAAAGAAAGAAAAAGAAAGAGAAAGAGAGAAAGAGAAAGAGAGAGAAAGAGAGAAAGAGAGAAAGAAAGAAGAAAGAAGAAAGAAAGAAAGAAAGAAAGAAAGAAAGAAAGAAAGAAAGAAAGAAAGAAAGAGAGAATTTCAAGTCATCAAACAACAAACAAGAAAAAACAATGCCATCTAATCCGTTATGCAGGTGAGAGCAGAATGTGACGGATGACACGTGAAGTCAGGGAACATGGGGTAGAAATGTAGATGGACTACAAACTCCTTAAGGTCTTGCCCTATTTATTATAATTTTCTACAGCTTCTCCCACCTCATGCAAGAGTACCGACAGGCTCTAGGGAAGGAAATAGAGCAGCTACAGTATATTCCATAGCAATGGGACAGACAATGAGCTGGCTCTGAAACAGGCTACTCCAGGATTTAAAAAAAAAAAAAGACATTTTTAAGTGAAATGTAATAAATAGGACCTATCACATTATCCTGGCTCCCTCTAGGTGATTAGAAACAAAACAGTTAAATCATCAGTGTTTGAAATCATTTCACTTCTTCTGGATGATCACATAATTTGTTGGTGACATTAAGATATTGGGTTATATCACCTAAGACGAATAAATCTATGGAACAAAATAGATATGCCATTGTCATCTCATACAAAGCATAGCTCCTACACTTCATTATATCTTAAATCCATGCTGCCATGTTAAAACCACTCCATATTTAACCACATGACACATGGGGAAATCTAGAAAACTCTGACCAAGATACCACCAGCAAAATGTTCTATAGGTAGTTTCCACAATCATACTTTCACAATATTTTATTTTAAATATGCTAATATCTAATTGCTCTCAAGTTGCATACCGTTCACTATAACACCAAGAAATGTGTTATGTACCATGTTGAATGCTTCACAGTCGGCCGGGGCAGTGGCCCACACCTGTAATCCCGCCTCTTTAGGAGGATCACCTGAGCCACATGGTGAAACCCCATCTCTCCAAATATACAAACTAGCCAGGCATGGTGGTATGTGCGGATAGTCCCAGCTACTCTGGAGGCTGAGGTGGAAGGATGACTTGAGCCCAGGAGGTGGAGGTTGCAGTGAGCTGTGATTGTGCCACTGCACTCCAGCCTGTGAGACAGACCAAGACCCTGCCTCAAAAAGAAAGAAAAGAAAAAGAAAGAAGAAATGAGAAGTCAAGTCATACTACTAGACACCAAGGCTCTGCAAATCTTTACACGGCTCACTTCCATGTTCTCTTTAGTAAGAAACAAAGCAAGCCTTAACAATATTAACTCTAGTTCAATTCAGTGAATGTTTGGTATAAAATATGCCAGGCATTGAGGAAGGGACTATCAGCTACCTTATTTATAAGCAAGAAAACAGGAACAGATTATCTGCCCCAGATCCCAAAGGCAGAGAGTACCTTGAACCCAGGCAGTCTAACTCCAGAGCCCTTGCCTCTAACCTTTACGCCGTATTACCTCCTCCAAACTCTAATTATATATTTGAGAAATCTTTAAATTGCCATCATTTTATATGAAATTATTCTTTCCTATGGCTGGTGGAGGAGGAATCTCTGACATCATTATAATTGGTCCACCTACCCTATATTCTTCCTGTATTGGCCTCACCCTAACTGATGCAAAAATCCTCTCAAATTATCCTCGATACAGAAAGGTAAAGGGGGTCTTTCCCTGCTTTGAATTGCTGAGTAATTTGATTTTAAATTTCTGACAAACAGGAACCATTCATTTTCCAACTTTTGCTTATGTACAAGGTAAGTGAAGCTTAGACTGTATACTCAAATACTTGATAATTGTCAAGTCAGGCTGTAAGTGGTTAGCAGTACATTTCTTATTTTACCGTGTTTTAATAGATTTTTGGCATCATCCTGTGGAACAGTCTTGGTGACACTGTTTAATGGTACCCAGTGTGTTGACAGCAGTCTGGCAGATTAACACTATAAAAAGTTGACCACTGTTTACATTCGGCCCAGTAGCTGAGGAGGGTCATGTTCAAACACCTAACTCATGAGTGCACCTATGCTGTACTCTACCTGCTGTGCACAACATAAGGAGCAAGATCAGAGGTGGCACCACGTGTGATTAAAGTGGCATACATAGCTGGGACATCTTTTTGCTAAAGATTAAAGTCCAATTTCAGATGCATTCAGGTGAGTTTCCTTTTTGTTCCATACACCAAATTGAAAAATATAAGTGACTGCAAACTGACATTTTTGTGTTTTTTTTAACTACTAGATTTCATCAATTCCATGACCTTTTTTTTGGTATTTCAATGTATCAGAAATAGAACACATCTTACAACTGACACCATCTTAAATTTAATGCAATACAGTAATAAAATGAAGTTGCATATATTCTGGATTCTATGGTTTTCAAGTCTTATGTTACCAACAACCCATTTATTAATAATTTTGGGAACACTGTTAACAATTTGTCTCTGTTTTTCCTTTTCTTATCCTCCTCTGTTTGCTATAGAAGATATAATAATGTTTGAGTGTAAATTAAAGGTAACATAACTTCAAGGAGACAAAAACTTTGAAGCTATTTTATTATAAGTGCAAAGCTATTGCCCTCCTGTGAAGAAAATATAGCCTGAAAGCTTTTCCAGGCTGTCTGCAGCTCAAATGTGTTTCTTCTATGAGAAAGATACAATTCCAAGGTGAAAGAGCCCAGATGTTAAAGTCTTCCTACGAACCTACACCAACTAACTCCAAGACAGAATAAGCTGTTTAACTTCAGTTCAAAAGTCTCAAGAGGCTTCTCTTCAACCTCCCAAATATCAAAATCATGCTCACATATTTAAACAATTAGGTGAGATGCACAGAAGTCACCACTAAATAGGTCTGAAATCTGAGTGCTAAATATGCAGCTAATATTAATCAAATTCAGATTTCACCTACAGAAAATGTTTAAAACTTATTCTTATGTTCCTTGATTTCAGGAAACTTAAAAAAAAAAAGTGGGGGAGGTTCCAATTAAACTTAACTTACTGTAAAACAAAATTTCTTTGGGATTAAAAAAAGAAGCCAAAACTGCCAAGCAATCTAGAAAAGGGAAAAAAAAAAAAAAACAAAATTTGAAAGTATTGTTTCAGATGTATCACTGGTTAAAATTATGGAAAATTATGGTACCTAAAAAAAAGATTTCTCTGCCTATACCACAAAATTACTGAAAAACTGTCAGAGTCCTTCCTTCCATATACAGTATCAGAGAGTCTGAGTTTTACAATCCTTTCAGTATAAAATTTAGAATATTTAAAAAGTGGAAAGACTGAAGTTTAAAAAAAAAACTACCTGCAATCCAAATAATTAACATTAGTTGTGGGCTAATGATGCAACAAGCACTGTTGGAGCATTACTGTACTTATTGGACTGTTACTGCTCCCACGTCACAGTTGAAGAAACTGAGTCTTAGATCAATAAAGTAATTGGCCTGTGGTCTTGGAGCTAGTAAGTCATATAGAACTAATAAGTCACTATCCAAGGTCACACAGTTAAGCGGTCAGGAAGATTCAAACCACATCTGTTTAACTGTGGAATCGTAGCTTTTAACTAAGTGAAACTGCCAATCCCTGAAACTAATAATTTTTAAATTGATATATTTCCCCTAGTCTTTTCTTATGTTTATAATTTAACTTGTATTGTTGTAGACACCTGGTCATAGAAATATTTAAAAAATTAAAAAGTAAAAATGTAATTTGTATAAAACTATTCATGATACAGTTAATATGTTCTTTTGTATTCTTTTAAGCTTCGTATTTTTCAAAAACATGATTTTCAGTGCCTGCATGATATTCCAGCATGACTATAACATAAATTTAACCATTCTCAGTTTTTCAATGTCAAAAAGAAATGCTTTGGCTTATAACAGTTGACTGGATTTTACATTTTTCCTTGGGATAGATGACTGATACAACAGGAATGACCATTTGTAAAGATCTTTATACACACAGTCTCTACTTTCTTTACAAAAAAAAAAAAGTTTATACTTATGAAACTTCAGGCAACAGTGAGTGTGCAGGTCTCACCATATTCTAGCAGCATAAAAAATATTTTAAAGTCTTGGCTAATTTAATAAGGGGGAGAAGTTTATCATTTTAATTTAATTTGCATTTTTAAATTATTCCATAATTTGGAAATGTTTGTGGTTATTGACAATTACATTTTCTTTCTATACATTACCTACTTATATCCTTGGCTGCTTTTCTTTCAGACTGCAATTGTTTCTCTGTTGTATTCTCTCACAGAACATGTTGATGTGCCTTTTTAATAGACCCGTACACAAGTATTAGAGTTGTTTAAGCATAAAACATGAGACAATGCTTCCCAACGTTGCAACACACACATCCCAAAGAAAGGTCAAGTATGCTAAAATGATAAACTTCAATTTCTAGTACCTGCATTTCTGTAGCCCTCTTGTGCTATTATCATTGTACTATTTTGATTCTGAAAGTATAATACTAATATCAAATTGACATATTATTCTGACTGTACCCAATGTTATAAGGATATTTATAAAAACAATGTCAAATTATATGCTTCAAAATCATTTTTATAAGAAGTTTATTTTAAAACTTGTTTTTAATTGTTAGATACCTATTTTCTTGACCTGTAAGTTGCAGACGTTTACCAGTGGAGTAGCTTTATTTCTAAACCTGTCTAAGGTGATCTTTTTATACATCTCTCCCTGCTCAAATGTTTCCTATTTTGGATCAAATCTAAGTTTCAAATGTCAACCTTACTTCTCTTGAAAGGAGGCTTTCTAAGCTATTCTTCGCTCCATGCCAGGCCTTGTGGAGCAGCTCCTTGTCCCTGTTCCCTACACCCTGAATGTCCATAGCTGCATCTTTTCCTCTCTCAGTCCATTTTCCCTGGCTAGCCAAAGCTCTGCCACCTCCTGGTTGGGCTATTTCAACAGCCTCTGACTTTTTGCCTCTAGTTTCTCTTCAACTGCAATCCATCACATGTTGCCAAACTAACCTTTCAACTCCATTTCCATCACATAATATAAGTCAGAATCTCACTCAGTCTAAGCTTCCAATTTCACCATTGCTCAACCTCTCCCTACCTATCCAACCTGCTGCCCCTCTCCTCAGGGCAGGCTAACTGATCTTCCTTGAGTCCCAGAAGACTGGTCCTTGAATTGAACGTTGAGGTGGGGAGGGGACAGAAGGTGGCAGTGGCTGTGCTGCTCTCCCTGGGGGCCATAGCTCCTGCAAAGCTGCCCTCCCAGGAGGACACCAGCGACAAAGGGCTCCTGCCCTGGTCCTTGAAGGATGTTCTGGACTGGCCACCTGCTCCCTGCCAGGACCCTGGGCTGACAGCCTCTCCATGATTGTTTTCACATTATCACTCAGTTCCTCTAACTTATCAAAGGAGAGGGCAAGTCACGCTTCCTGATTTCTTTCTCCACTATACAATGACTATACCACATCACACCTTCTTAGCACTTAATTACAGACTGTGCTGTCCTGTTCCACAGGGTCATAAGTGTGTTAACCTGCTCTACCTAGCTAGGAGTAACATTTTTAGTATCTCCCACAGAGCTTAACAAAGCCATAATCTCACATCTGCACACCTTCACAAACATTAAAGTTATACCGACAAGTTAGTAGCAACAGCCTAAAGATGTGCCTGTTCATAGTTCTTATTTATCTTCGAAAAAAGTTAATAAAATAACATTTTTCACCAGGCACATCTACACTTCCAAAAGCCAAAAAGATTTTGTAATAAGTCTCACACCAAAATTGCCATTTGCTCTTTAGAGATGTAAATCTGAAAACATTATCGAATTCTTTCCTTGTCGTTAGTGGCCATGCCTTTGCATTCATTAAAGTCCTTAGAATTGCCATGGTCATGGTTCTTATGTAAAAGTTCACGCTTATGAGTTTGGATAGGCCCAGTTTTCTGAAACCCACCCGAGGGCCCACTGGCAAAGCAGATGACTGCTCTGATGCTTGCGCCACCAAATGTGCCACCAAATGTCATGCCACCCATGGTGCTGGTATGACACTCTACAGGACAGTTCCCCAGGGGGCTCACAGGAGCAAGCAGCTCCTCCCCAAAAGGCCTTCAGCTGCTAGTTGAATCACTTTCCCTCGGATATAACATTATACTATTGACATTGTTGTGCTAACCTACAACAGTACTGGGCTAACCCACGGTGTCCCACCAGTGCCTAACCATAACAACACTACCATGGGAAAATGTGTTCCAATCAGATGCCAGGAATGTGGTAATGGGTTTCAGGAGGTCAGAATAACTCACCTCCTCTTCCCACCCACATTCTAATCCAGCTAGGAGAGCGCCAAGCAGGGGCCAGCACCTCTGTCGCAGAGGAGGCCAAGGAAGAACAGGCCACAGGCACAGAGCAACCTTGCCCTGCCAAAGACAGGGAACCTGGACACTAAACCGTTGGGGCTCAGCAGCAACAGAGGCCTTGCCAGTGGAAGGCACCCCACAAGCACTGCCAGAGGAGCAGAGTTGGAGGGGGGACCCTCTCTCTGCAGGTGCCCCAAGGAGGGCTGAGCGGCAGGAGCAATGGGGTGGTAAGGTCTGAAGGGCGCAGCACACAGACAGGGACTTGTTCCACAGGGGAGCAGGAAGGAAGCAAGGAAAGGCTCTCCCTAACATGGGCCTTTGCTGTACTCTCCCCACCTATGCAAGTTTACAGTGACCATAATGGCCTAGTAGGCCTAGGACTGCACTCTGACCACCAAGGGGGTGTTGGGGAGGGCACAACATAATGGAAGGAACAAGGATGCCAACAGTCCAGGACACAGGAAGTGGAGTCCGAAGCAGCCCATCAGCTGGGCCACCAGGACCTGATACCACCAGAGCAGACTCGCAGACTCGCAGTGCAGAGCCTAAGTTCAAGAGAAAGGGCTGGGCTTGAAGTTTCATACTTTTGTTTCGTGCTTTTGCAGGAAGAAGTTGTTACGATGACATCGGTTTTAAACAGATTGGGAACATTAAGGATAGCAGTTTGGGGGAGACATAAGAAATAAGAATACAGACGTAGAAGTTAGTAGAAAATGAGGCCGCTGTGGGCCTGAACTAGACCCAGAGGATGCCAGGATCAAACCCCTGAGAACAGGCTATATTTAGGGGGTAGGAAGAAAAGGAATAAGGAACTGAGGCAGCATGGAAGGGAAAGCTCAGGACCCTAATGATGCCTTCAGCCAAGGTCCAGGACAACCTGAGGCGTCAGGAAGAGGAGTGGTCAGTATGGCCTCTATCCAAAAGGGAGGGGAATGGGGGGAAGGGCCAGGAAAAAAGCTGCTTTATGTGCTTCCTTTATGCCTTTCATATAAGCATCCTGTCTTACACGAAATTATGCTAACAAGTCCTCCAAGAAAACACTAACCCACTCACTAAATTACGTTTTAAGATGATTCTCATTTTAAATGTATTATATGCCCGTGGAAATAACACTGGCTTGAAATGGTTGCCCCAAAATAGTTACTGTAGCTTAACAAATCTATTAGTTTTGCAGACATCTACCATTTAAACCAGAACTATACACAGAACAAGCTTTTAATTACTCAGTGGTAGAAATGAAAATAAAATTTAACAAATAAATACAAAGCAATCTATCTTCTACCCTTTTAGCGCCACCTTTAAAGACTACGATTTCAAACTCTTAATCGGTCATCCATCTTCACCTTTACAGTAACTGGTGTGTCAAACAGCAGCCACATTCATTCAATTACGTGTAAGAGAATAACATTACTTTCAATACTCCAAAATACATTGTAAGAATTTTTGCAATTCTTATAACATGAATGACGGACAAACATATATTCCTTGCCATTTTCTAAATTTTTCGTATTTCCGAAGTACGTTCATTACATAACACATTGGTCTAAGCACATTGCTTCGTAAGTTTCAGAGTACATCAGACGTACCTTGATAAAAATTCAGATTCTAGATGACCCAGGGAGATTTAATTCAATAAATCTGGTCTGGAATTGAGGAATCTACATTTTTAACAAGCACTCTAAGTGACTGTAATTCTAACTCCCAATAAATATCTATTTTTTCAGTCATTCTAAGCTTACCAGATAAACTTTTTACAAATTCCACAGGGTCTTTAAAACAATCTAAAACAAACCCATTTTATGGGTTTCTTGGAGAAAACAGGTAAGAAAGTTACCTCAGTCCAGCTCACCATTCTAATCTTCCTTAAAGACCAATGGATGCATTATTTCTGCAAAACGACTCTGTACCTTCTCAATCCCAGCACTGTGAAAGGCCGAGGCGGGTGGATCAGCTGAGGTGAGGAGTTCAAGACCAGCCTGGCCAACATAGCGGAACCCCATCTCTACTAAAAATATAAAAATGAGCCAGGAGTGGTGGCACAACCTGTAATCCCAGCTACTCGGGAGGCTGAGGCACACCAGGAGGTGGAGGTGGCAGTGAGCCGAGATCACGTCACTGCACTCCAGCCTGGGAGACAGAGCAACACTCCATCTCACAAAAAAAAAAAAAAAAAAAAGAAGAAGAAGAAGAAGAATGATGCCAATGACATGGGCAGCTCCCTGAGTCCTGGAAATACTGAGCTGCAGAAAGTGACAGGGAGTCATCGACTGTCAACCATTCTGCTAGGTACAGCCTGGGTATTGCGCCACTCCTATAGCCCAACCATTCACCACACTGAGACAACAGTAAACCAACAACACAAATGAACATTGTGGTGCTACGGCAGTACTGCCTGCCAGCCAGCAATTCAGCTACAGCAGTATCACCACCTGTGCGCTCCACAGTGTGAGGAAATTACTTGTGTCCTTGAATTGTGTCCTTATTAATGTATTTGACAGCATATAAGACAGTTCTGCTTATCCTGCCGGCCTTCAGCAGCTAAATGGAAGGCTCTCAGCACCCCAGCATAGCCACAAAGTTCCCTATAAAACTGGAGGTTTGCTTCATACACCAGACCAGATGTTTATTTTTATTTTTGTTTTTTAATAAGTGGGAACACTGAAAAGTTAACATACTAAATCTGGTGATAAACACAGCTCTGAAAATTAACACAATTAAGACATATATTAAAATATTAGGTGCACCAAAAATAGCAAAATTTACATTTTAGGTGGAGGCTTATACTGAAGCTAGTCTACAGTTTATTCAATTGTGAAAAGAAAAAAAGTATAAACATACAAAATCCAAAAATATACCATCACAGACTATTCGTATGGGAGAAAGCAGTATTAAGACATGGGATTTTTGTTAATCCCTTGGCAAAGGAATATCCATCCACCCTACAAGACTACTGATTTATATTTGAACTCTATACCTATTTGAGAATATGACTGAGCGTATGACTGTGGAAGACAGTCTGTTGTCCTGTGTGTTCACAGAAGCAGTATGCAAACATTTCATGGAGGCTGCATATTCACATAAGTTAACGCAAATACAAATAACAAGTACTGTGATCTAGAGCCAAGTAGTATCCTGAGTTTTTTCGAAGGCAACTCTAGTCCTGTGCAGTGAGATAAAGACGCTAAGTGAACTACATCTTGGATAAACATTGAGAGAAACTTTGAGGAAGTCAATTCTGTAATAAGCTGAATACTTTGATGTCGGCTACGTCTTAGACTGATAAGTGAAAACAGGGTTGGAGCACTAGTAAGTCTTTTAACGAGCATGTGTCTTTCAGGTTGAAAGTGTCTGCCATTGATAAGATACAACATCTGAGGAAAGAGGCCTCACTGACTATAATCTGTTAACAGACACCGTTCAGCCTCTCGATTTTTCTCCAGGAGCTGGCGCTAGAAAGTGCAGGTGTGTAAGATCATGACATTTGTCGTTCCTATCCTTCTAAGACCTAGGTTATTTTGATGGGACTATCCAAAGTAATTTCTGCAGAGCAGTTAATGCTACAGGCTGTTAAATGAACCTGTCTTGCTTTGAGTCCCAACACCACTCATTAAAAGCTATGATCTTAGACAAATTTATTAAACAACCTCCTCACCTGTAAAATAGCAATTATTGTTCCTACCTCAGCATTTTGACTAATCCTACTTTAGGATTCAGTAAAAATAGTTCATGTAAATAGTTTAGCAAAATGCTGACACAAACTCTATGCTTCACAAATGTTAGCTACTGACATCAACCCCTTGGAGTCACCGTTCTTTTAAAACTTTTGATATTGATACAGTTGCAAACTTGCAGTAAAGTTAGAATAGTACAAGGATCTCCCATAAATCCACACTTATCAGTTATTTACTTTTTGTGTCATTTATTTTGTTATCCCAAGTCATTTTCAAGTAAAGACATAGAATAGAATAAAATGAAAATTGTCTATACTCCATCTCTTCCATTTCCCTGCCAATCTGGGTAGCAGTAAGATTCTAAGTAGGCTACCTCAGAGCCTTCCCTTTCCTACGAAACATTCTTATGTTCTAGTTGCTACTCACATCCCTGCCCCCAACCCAAACCTACTCCCATTTCAGATACCATCTTGTCTCCTCTTTACATGGTAAAGAGAACTTGGGGGGAAGGAGCTGAGGAATCAAAGGTTCTGAGATTTGAGAATCTGGAGTTTCTATAGATTTTGAGAACACCCCATGGCCTCTGGTCTAAATCAGAAAAACATAATATCAAAGAGCTGATCAAACATGCCCACACCACTGATCATCTAGCCACCATGTTTGGAGAATTGTAGATTTGGGACAAAAAAGAAATGACTGTTTCACTAGAAAGACAGCCATAACTCTGGTAGGAGATGAACATCTTCAAGACGAGATGAACAAGCGCTCCCTCAAACCTGTCACTTTTAGTACCTGGGATATCTGAGTCAACTCTATATATATAATCAACAAGAGAATTAGGAAAATAACATCTGGTTGCACTGATGGACAAAGGTACATAACGATGTTATTTTCAAATGTCTTCTCCTGAAGAAAAATGAAAACTGTGTAGCCAGTCACCGTCTTGGGCCACTCATTCTTGTCCAGTCATCTGTAAGATTATGATTTGAAGGACTTTTTAAACCAAAAGTAAAATCAATACATATGATTTGATAAGTTCAATGATTAAACTGAACTAATAAAAATAGTAACTACTCAATAAATATGCCATATGCTATACCAAATGTGTTAGGTAGAGTATCTCAATCTTCACCATAACTCTGGGCAGTTGGGAGAATTTATTATATCCATTTTTATGATTCACACCCTGATCTGACATCAAAACTCAAATTCTCAGCCACCTCAGAAGGAAACCTCCACAAGAACAACTCTTCTCCTCTTCTCCATGTGAGAAGAAGGGCCTTAAGTGCGAAAGGCAAGGACCAGGTCACTTTAGGTACGAAGACATCTCATGACATATGGCCCCACAACTACAGCAGGCACCAACAAAGGAAGTACAGAAAAAAATAGCCTGGGCTGGTAAAACATAGCAATAGGCAGCATCACAGCATGGCATGGGTATTTTTAACACACCTTTGTCTATTAAGACGGCAACAATGCAAGCTCCCGAGCTGGTCTAGGTGGCAAGAGCAGCACGATGGTTATGCACTCAGACTGTGGAGTCTAGCTAATCTGTATTCAAATTCCTCCTCCACCACGTGCTAGAAATGTATGGCCCGGGTAATTTAAGTTCTCATCCCTTTTAGTCTCCTTATCTGTAAAATGGGAATAATAATTCTACCTATTACTTAGAGTTGCTCTGATGAGGAAATGAAATGATCCATGACAACACTCAGCTGAGTACCCAACTGGAAATAACAGCCGGTCATTATGGTTATTACTGTTATTTTTAATATTGTTTCATTATTTCTGCACTATTTTACTTGATTGGCCCAACACATACTTAAGGGTGGGGTACACTGTTAATCAAGATTTTGAAATTCTCAAGATGAGTATATACGACTTTTCTTGCAAGATTGGTACACTTGCAATTAGTGAAAGCAAAATTTCAAGCACAAACAAGGCCAAGTATACATGAACATAAAACACTTTAACAGAGACTTTTAAAAAATTATTTAAGGACGTGGGCTTAACAATTTCAATATAGTGCCAGTTCTAACCATAAATAATTGCTAGGCTTATACACTTCAAAATACATCACCAACTGAGGTATTTTTTTTTATCATATTCCTGTGCTCAAACTGATTTTATTATTCACTTAGTATGCTAGCAAGCACTGCCTTGGAAACTAAAGGCATGCTTTTAATTCTTCAAGGGACTTCTCACTATTTGACTGCTTAGTATTATGTTAAACATGTTTAATAGTTTTTAGGTGTGTTGAAATAATATGCACATTTGCTAATTATGTTTTAAATATCAACAGAACAGATTTCTAAAATGTTTATGTAACAGGGCACAACGGTGCATGCCAGTAATCCCAGCTACTTGGGAGGCTGAGGCAGGAAGAGCCTTTGAACTCAGGAATTAGAATCCAGCCTGGACAATATTGTGAGACTCCATCTCGAAACCGAAACAAAACAAAAATGGATAATAAACAAAATGTTTGTGGTTTCTTTCAAAATGATGAAAAGAGGAGACAGCGGCCTCTAATAAGTTAAAATAGTTCCCCAAACTTGCTGCAGAACTAGAGGGAAAATTAACCACTAAGGTCCCATGTATGCTTTTTTAGACATACTGCAAATATGGTATAGAAACCTGACTGTTTTCCATTGAGCATACTAGGGAAGTAGGTGATGTGTCCAAACTAACACGTGTCTAATTCCATGCCTTTCCCTACACAAAGGCTGGGTGTGGAAACCCAGGTCGCATACGGTTCCTGCTCAGCAGCAGGTGGCTATTTGCCCAACCTCATCCTGATAAAATATATCGTGGAAAACTCAAATCCACCACATGACCTCTGCTGCCTCCTCGGCCACTGCAGATGCCAGGAGAGAAGGCAGGTCCCAAAAAAGCTTCCCCTCTATTCCTCCATCAAAGCCACATCCACAGGAGCCTGTGTGCGCCTTTCCATTCAATGTCTACACCTCTTAGAAACAATCTCTTACACCCTAAGAACACACTGCTGGCCGGACCTAATGACAGAATGTGTTTTAAAGGTTTTTTTTTTTTTTAATTGCAAGTTGAACAAATAGTACTAGATATAAATTGCCACAGAGTAGTTAGCACAAGCCCATCTGAAGCTGAAGTTAGTGCACCAAGTTTTCCTGCCATTCCACACATGGAAACATTACTTCTCCTGAATTTAAACGTATTCAAATAATCACTCAAAACTCCTGCAGGTGAAGGCAAACTTTCACATGAAGCATGTCCCTACAACCAAGGCAAGACAGAAAGGAACCCAGAGGACTTGACTGAGTCACAATGGCCACCAAAAAGGCCCATGAAGAACACACAATGACAATAAAAGTATCTTTGAAACAGATCCCTAATTAAAGACACTGAGTCCCAGGAAGGTTATCGTTATGCATACAAGAACAAAATCTGATCTATAACAAAACAGATAACATTATCACCTATATTAGCTGGCAAACACAAAAATACAAATACTTCCCTAAAAAAAGCTTCAAAATTAATGTTCCAGATTTTCATAATTTATCTTATATAATATTAAAGTCAGCAATACAGAAGCTTTTCTGGGTGTAACAGCATCGCTCATTTGCCACCAGTAACCATGCTGTACAATCTACTTTTTATAATAATTGAACCAAGTAACTTTGAAGGTAATTTACTTATTAAACTGGTTTATACATATACTCCACTAAAAACCAGGTAAGTATTCTGATCAACACTGGTATTCTTCTCCACATTTATTTAAATAATGTATTCACTCCTACCTTGCCTCTGTATGACTACAACCATCTTCTAAAATACAACTCTCTTCGAGGGAGACTGCAGCCCTGAGAACATGGGGGACCTGCCAGCCACATATCGGGAACCCAAAGACCTTGCCCTAATATGTGACTAGCAACAGAAAGCAGCCTCCATAAGCGGAGATATAGAAGAAGAAAATGTGCCAAGGTCTGGTTACCACAGGATTCTATGCTTAACCTGGAATGAGCAAACTCCTACAAAGTGCTATGTATCAGGCAAGTAACAAGCAAAGTGCTATGTGTTCAGCAAGTAAAGCTTCCCTCCCGTCTCCCATTTCACTGAACCCATTCACATTCCTTGATGGACTCCCCACATGCCAATATCTTTTGGTTAAAGCTAGCAGATTATTTTTTTTTTAAGTTCTGGAATGTCACTAGCAATGCAAAGGATAAAATAATGTTATCATGGTCCATTATCAGCTACCGCAATCATATGCTACAAGAACTCATGAGCTTCCTTCTCAAATCTTCAGCAAAGCTGATTCCTGCCTCTGTGAATAGCATCAGCAGCCAACCAGCCAAGCAGGGAACACGCTAGAAACCTATATGCCCTGAGATCTCCCTCTTGAAAGCGCATCTATCCCCAAGTCCTGTTCATTCAAACTGTTAAACATCTCTCAAATCTGTCCATTTCTCTCCATTCCCATGGCCACCACCAATGTAGTCCAAATCATTGTCATTTCCTCATCCCACAGACCACAACAAAAGCAGGCAGGACATTGTCTCCAACCTATTGTCCTCTCTGCACCCACCAATTCAATCTTCTTCAAAACACAACTCTGCTTGTGTCAAACACTGCTTAACATTCATCAGTGGTTCCTACTGCTTTTTTCAAAAATCCCAAATTCGATATCCTGAAAGCCCTGACCAAGTTGGATACTGCCTACCTCGAGTCTCATCTTGCAGTTCTCTGAGTGCCTCAAACACACAGCCTCCCTGCAGGTGAGGGGCACTGCCTGAAGTGCCCTCACCCCTTCTTCTACCATCATTCAGATGGCAATGCTAAAGCCACTTCCTAAGGGGTAATACCCCACCCAACTGACCGAATCCCCAAGTCCCAAGCTCTCATTCCTCCTGGCACCCACTGCATCACACTTATGACCTTAAGGTAGCCCGTTTTTGTGTGAGTTTACCATGTCTTCTCATGTCATCACTATATTGCCAATTCATAGCATTGCATCTTTCAGGTAGCAGGTACCCAACAAACAGCTGAATCAATGAGCAAAACCACAGATGAAACAGGAAGACTAATCACAGTCCAGATTCTGTGGCCATGAAAGCCAATCCTGACGTGCACAGAGGAAGCAAGGCTCAAAGGGTCACTTTAAAAAGTGCCTTAGATTCCACATTAGCATAAACAAACAAGCCTGAGAGTGAACCAGCCTTTACTGCCAAGTTATGTTTCCTCATAAATATCTACATTATTTTTTACTTTTAAAAAGACATTTCTAAGTTTCAAAGTAAAAGCAGAACAGAAACCCCCAAAAAATCCTCCTCTGAAAAAACAATCACGTTTGCAGTCAGTCACCTAACATTAGTTAAAAAGCAACAGGAATCTAGTTATGGTGATCAATACATGCATCTAAAGTGAAAACAGTTACCAAATCTCGAAGTAATTATCTCTGCATTTTTCTAACTGGATAATCATAGTTTAAAAAATAAAACCTCCAAAAACAGAAGCAAATTATTGTTGGTTTAGGAACACCTTTAAGAGCTATGTTGTCCTATGCTGTAGGATTCTAAAGCCAGAAGGTACCTTTGAGTCAGAACATGAGCAAGAGCTGTACTCTTACAGAGCCAACAAAGACAAGGCCAGCATCCCTCCTGCACCGGCACCATGCTAGGCACTAGGAAGACAACTGTAACTGAGATAAGCTCTGCAACGGTAGGTGGCCAGTCAGAGGCAGTTCATTTAATTAATCTCTCTGGGCTTTACTTCCTTAATCTGTAAAATGAGAAAGTTCAACTAGCTCTCTAAGGTCCTCACACTCTAAATATCCAATGATTCTCTAATGAGTATAAAATGAATTTTTACTTGACAATATCATTACAACTTCCTGTTTCTATTTCTTTTTTATCATGCAGATGTGATTTCATTTCAAATTTTTAATATATTGATAAAAGTAAAATACGGACACATAGTCAGTGTTTTAAATTACCTTCCCAGTTCTTAACAACCACCATAATCAGCTATGGACTTCTGCCATCACTGCAACCTGAGTGATACCCAAATTGAAATAAATCATTCTGTCTTTGTATTTGTTGTAGAAAAACCAAGTGATTATTGATTTTCAATTTCTTTTCTATTTTAAAATCATTCACCTTTGAATGTCAACAATTTTTTAAGACTAAATAAAGTTTTATAGATAAAGGGGAAAATTGTATCTCCTGAACTAATGAAATTATAGTGGTTCTGGAAACCTGTCTAGAAAAATGCCAAATTCTGAATTTCCAATCGCATGAAAAGAATGTATTTTTTTTAAGATACACAAATATGACCACATGGGTGACCAAGACAACTGAAAGGGTCCCATAGAGCCAATATATTCCTGACATCATCTTAGTATCACCTAAGATGTTCCTTCTCCACCCTTTTCGGTGAATTTAGCTATGTGACTATGTGCTTACTACTTATATGTAGAAATCATTTGCTGAAAAAGAATCACTGTCTTACAAAGTTGAAGTTTTAAGAGCCATTTGCTCAGACCTGACTCAACATTTTTATTCTTGTAATGCCATATTTATATTAGATGTTTCTAAGATGGCCATGGTGTCTGCTATCAAACCCAAAAGGTTGTATTTAGTTAATGAAAGATGAAAGATATCTATTACTTATAAGTTTTTCTTAAAAATCAAATGTGAATATTTGTTTACCTATAGAACTCTCTATGAGAGACAGTACACTCCCTGAGGGAAAGTACTGCCTTTTATTGTTTTAACCATGGAAAGCTTGCCAAGGTTTGCTGAATCAAAATTAACTAAAGGCATAGTGACTGTGTGGCAAGCAAACTTTTTCAAGCATGTGGAACACAATGCTGTAATATTAGGTTTGAGAGAACTACACTAACTCGGCACTTACATTGCTTTTATGGGTTACACAGCAGGCACGCAGAAGCATTTACAGTGTATTCTCTCATAACAAAATATTCCTGCTATTTTGACCTAACTGCTTAAAAACTATAACGTTACTGACTTCGCATCTGTATGAAGAAACGGTTGTAATATTTCCTTGATGTTACTGTATTATAAAGGAACTCTTCATGGTATTCATTTTAACTCAATAAAAGTAAGGCTAACCTAAAAGACTCATTATGAAAAAAGTTTGGGAAATGTTTCTGTAAGTTGAACTGATGAAAAACTAGACCAAATACTGGCGAATCTATGAAAGTACTATTTTAAAACTAAGTTACTGAATACATTGTTATAAATTTGACTTCTGTATTTTCAACTTGGGAAAAAAAGTTAATTATTTCCTCGAAAGAGGAAAATAATATTTGGGTTTTTAAATATCACCTCTACAACCATTCCATCATTCCTCTATTCTGCCTTCTATGTTAAGACATACAAAAGAAAGTAATTTTTTTAAAAAAACTAATTTAAAACTAAGGCCATTGATTAAATGAATATAACAATTTAAAATTCATATACCAGTCTTTTAAAAGTATAATTTATTTCTTATCTGAAAACTCATTTGAATCTCGAAAGCATAAACCCAGGATACAATTCATCATGGTTCAATTTAGTGACTCGCACAGGAGAAAAAATTAGAAAATATAAAGAGAATAAAACCCACAGTGCTAGAAAACAATCCCAATTCTTGAGTGCCAAGATGAGGAAATTCACCTGTTACAAGCCTGACAAAAATTCATTATGTCCTTTTATTAGCAGATTACCAAAAAAGAGAAAATGCCAGATTTCCACTATTGGGCAAAATAAGAAAATTTACCTTCCGAAATGTGCTAGCAGCTCAAGCCCTTACCCATTTCCAAATTATTTTACTTTATAACTTTTTTCCACAAGACAGATTTTTCAGGGAAAATAAACTTTTCCTGAGCAAACTGGAAGACATAAAATGTCTCCTACTTATCACCTAGAAAGGCAAACCAAGTCCTACTCCATGCCCCAAGCATCTAGCTTTCAGCCTCTTTATTATCATTGTCAATGAATGGGCCCCAGTCAAATGAAAGCTGCCATTTTAGGGTAAAGACTGGAGGGCTTCTGTTGTGCAACAGCAAGACAAAAACACTGCGCGACAGATGTACTCTGGGGGCTGGGAGAAGCATTCAACTTCGTAAAATCACTGCTCAAGTTATTTCTGAAATAGGAATTACCTAGTACTTAGACATTACTGCAATCTAAACGTAATTATAACTGGGATAAATCAGGTACCAATGCTGCTAAGGTCACAGTCACTAAGATATTTTTTGACATCGTTAGACAAGATCAGTGAAGAAATGAAGACACGTATTTTGTTTCCTCTTTGCTACGTATACTGAGTACTCCCTCCCTTACCGAAAGAGAATTGGGGTGAAATAACACTCAACCCTTTAGAAAGGTATCGCCCACTGCAAAGACGGCTTAAATTAAAATTTTTAGAAAATAAAAAATTAGGGCCTCACGAAATCCTTTAAAAAATAAATTAAGACATGTAATGTATTCCAGAAATTAAGCCCCCCAAAGAGACACTTTTTAAGATAACTTATTTAAATCGATTGCTAGATAATATACAATGGGAAACTAAAAAGTATACTTAGCAAGTGGAGCGCTGGATAGTGTATCTAATTCTAGCAATTCAAAAGGAAACTCTCTCCATGTGGGTTGCTACTTTTCTTTTGTCCATTGTCTGTTCAGAAGAGGGGGAAAAAAACTAGTTTAAACCAAGGCGTGAACAGTCTCTAAAAGTGACCTCCAGGAAAAGAGTCCGACCCATAGCAGGAGCACTCTCCGCGCCGCTCGCTCCACGGGGGCGCTCACAAAGCGGGCGGCCGGCCGGGAGTTTGGGGTGCGCTCCCACGGCTCCGGGCTCCTCGAGGCAGAGCCATCCGGAGAAAGGCGGCTCGGTAATGATGGCTGCTCGGGGCCGGCGGCTCCTTCCCCAGAGCCTCCCGACCAGCGCCCCCACCCCCGCCCGGGATCCGCCGCCACCCCCCTCCCCCGCGACCTCGCCAGCCCCGCGCCGCCGCGCCCGCCCAGCACCGCAGCCCAGCCGGTGCCCGCGCCCCCGCCCGAGCCCCGCGCCCCCAGCGAGCCCAATCCCCGGTGCGAACCAAACAAACAACGCGTTCCCCACCGCCCTCCTTTCCTCTCCCCGCTGACCGCTTGGCCTCCAGCCACCTCGGCCGTTCACGCTCCAAGCCGCGGCTCTCCGCGAGGGCAGAGCGCACCCGGGTCACCTCGGGGGCCACCTGGTGACCCCCCCCACCGGCGCTGACCCCCGGCGGGCTGGGGGGCGGGGGAGCCGAGTTGCGTTGGAGGTTAAAGTCGCTATTATGCAGCTGCCGCCGCCGGCGGCCCGGCCAGCTCGGCAAGGTGGGGTCCCCTCCTTGCCGCGCCTCCCGGCGCTCGCCCCGGCCCCGCTCCCTTTCTTCTCCTCCTCGCGCACTTAGGAGCCGCCGGGGAGCCCCAAGAGCCCCCAACTCCGGGCTCGCAACTCCGCGCCCGCGCCCGGCACTGGCTGGGCTCGGGACGCCTCCCGCGCCGCGTGTTCGCGCTGCCCCCGCCCCACGCGGCGCCCCGCGCACTTTCCCCGCCGCCGACCCACCACGGTCGGTGGCGGTCCCCGCGCGGGCTGGCGCCGCCGCGCCGGGAGGGACGCACTTTGTTCGCGCCGGTGCGGCCGCCGCTCCCGGCAAGCGCGGCGTGGTCGGTCCGGAGCGGGGGGCGGGGGCGGGAGGCGGGGGTCGCCGCCGTCCCCGAGCCGCCGCCGCCGCTGCTCAGCCGCCCCGCGCCCGCGCGCCCATCGCCCGCTCGCACTTGAGTTGGAGCCCAACTTTTCCTCCTTCCTTTTTCTCTCGAATGGAGCCGGCAACTCGTGCTCGGCGCCGGCGGGAGGAAACGCGCTCGCGCTCCCCCGCGCGCAGACACGCTCCCTCCTGTCCCCCGTACCCCCCCCCACGCCGGCAGCACAACAAAAAGCCATTTACATGCGAGGAAGTGACCCTCGGCCACACCGCGCGCCCCCGCCGCCGCCGGCCCCGCGGACGCAGGCAAAAGTTGGGGCGCCGGGCGGCGCTCGGGGCGCGGGTTCGGGCCCCGCGGGCGGCGACGCCGGCGACACCGCGCGGGCGGCGCTGCGCTCCTGCGCTGGCCCCGGCCCCCTCCCGCCCTCGCCCCTCGCCCCTCGCCCCGCACACGCCCAACTCCTCGATCCCAACTCCTCGCGCGGCCCCGGCCCCGGCCCGGAGCGATTTCCTGCCGCCGCCGCCGCCGCCCCTCCCGGGGGCGCAGGGTGAACTCTCGCGCTTACCGGGTCGGTCGGGCTCCTCCGCTGCCTAGTGCCGAGGGGAAAACAAAACGCAGAGCGGGCTCCGGAGTTGGCTCGGCAGCTGCGGCCAGGGGGCTGAATCCACGGGCACGGAGTTGGCCGGGGGCGAACGGGGCTCTGGTGAGTTTCAGGGTCTCCGGGTCCCCGGGCCGCCTCCTCCGCGGCGCTCCTTTGTGTAATTTCACTCGATTCAAGTTTAATCCGATAGTTCCCGAGCACGAGCGCGTCCGCACCACCACGGCTCAACCCCCGCGCCGCCGCCGCTGCCGCCGCCGCTGCCGCCGCCGCCGCCGCCGCGGCCCCAGCACGCCAGCGCCTGCGCGCGTCCGGCACGCCGCGCGCACCCGAGACCGCGGGGCCGCGCGCGCCCGCCGCCGGCTCCCTCCGGGCCGGGCCGCGCCGCGCCCGCGCCCGCGCGCCGCCACCTGACGTCAGGCGCGCCTGGCATAATTTATGCAAGAATTCGGCCGGGGTGGCGGAGGCCGAGGGAGAGGCCGAGAGAAAGGGGGCGGCGCGGAGCTGCAGGGCCGCGGGCCGCAAGGGCGGGCCGGGCGCCACTTCCCGTCCCCGGGCGGGCGCTGGCGCTGCAGGCGGGTCCGCCGGCCGGTGCGCCGCTGCCCCGCAGCCTTCCTTGCCCAGCTGCTCGGAGCGCTCGGCCGCGGAGCCCAGGCGCGGGCAGGAGGGGCTGCTGCCACGTCTCCCGCGCAGCACCTTCCCGGAGCCGGGTGCGCCGCCCCGGGGCAGGAAGCGGGGCTCCTCGCCGGCTGCGACCCTCCTGGCCGCGGCGAAGGGTTTCCAACGCTGCGCGGCCGGCGGCGGCCGGAGGTGTCTGGCCGTCTCTGCAGTAATTATCCTTCAACTTGAAATTATTTTCCCACATGAAATTATTCGGAATGGACACGTTCCATTCCAGATGGGTTCGTGCCTGCTTCTCCACATCGCTTTTCCCATCTCTTCGTGGATAGGACACTGGATCCACTACTTAATCAAAAAGTTTAACTAGATGGCATTGATTTTGTCAAATTTGTTACCATACCAAAAAAGAGGGAAAGCAGAGAGCGCAATGATTATGAAACAAAGAAATAGGATGCATGCTCATTATTAAACGTGTCGGGACTAGAATGTTTTACTCATTCTTTGGCCAAAATGGCACTTGTATATAATTGCATAGTCTTAAAAATCCGAGCCTCTTATTCCATTTCTCTTCCCGGTACAAAATGAATATTAAACCTGAAGAAAAAAACATTTTTTATTAATTTTTATTTTAGGAGACAGATTTACAAACATGGATTAAGCCTCTTCTATCTGCAAAATACGGAGCTATGTGTTTAAACCATCAATTGTAAACTTTAAGATAATTTTATTAGGTTAAAGATTGCACTTATTTTTAAATCAAGAAAGGAACTCATATCAACCAAAGATTGTCCTATGGCAGGTACAGACTGAATGGTTATTACTGGACTCCAAAATAAACTGAGAAAATAGCAAAACTGTGTAAAATGTACTAATCTCACTCACTGTTTGATGGTTACACTACCTGTAGTGCTAAGCCTGTAATCACAATATTGTCATTTGGACAAAAGATTAATCAAAACTATCTCATTATGTAACTACTACAACTATTCAGTAAGTTTGATTATCCTAGACTTAATCACTAAGACATTTATTTTCTAATTTTAGTAATAATTTTATAAATGTCACATTGTATTGTAGTTTGTTAAATGCACTGCTTTTAGCTTGCTTTCATCATATACTTGAGTTTTGTTCTAAAAGAAATGTTTTAATGTTTAAGGAGCTTATAGATAATCAAAAAGAAGATAGAAGACAGTACAGAAAGAATTCTGACATTTAAAAAGTTGAAAACACTAAAATCAACTTCCATCTGTTTTAAACCGGGTATCACAAACAAAGAATCACAATTCTGAGGTTAGACTACTGTTTCCATTAAGTTTATATTTCCCAACGAAAGCATATGAAAGGTGCTTTAGGGGTGTATGGGGCAGGGGGTTAAAAACAGGACACAATGTCTAGAAAAAAATCACTAGTACTTGACTATATTAGAATACATTTTTAAAATAATGTGCCATAAAAAAATTATGTCTTATCTTTTACAGTGTGCCACAGCTCCATGGCAGATGTGCATTTATTTCAAGGCAATTCACAGGAGAAAAAAACGTGACATCTACATATAGTGAAATTACAATATTACAAATAACTTGTTATCAACAAATAGTGCCTATGAGGAGATTCCCTGTGCTCTTGTACATTTAACTCGAAAGCTAGGAAACTTCCTTTTAAAATATACCAGTGCCAATGTAAAAACAGTCCTACAGAATGTAAGTCCTCTGACTTATAGTCTATAGTCTACTTATCCTGATCACTGCCCTGAGCCATCATGAAGTCTCTAAGCTTTTAGATGTTGTGGTGGTGTGGAACGTAAGGGGCCTTAAAAAGTAGAAGCCCTCAGGGGCAAACTCCTAGGCAGATCTGGCCTACCTAAATCATACTTCTCACCACACCACCATCACCTCCGCACCCCCCCCCCCCCCCCCCCCCGCATTCCCCTTTAGGCTGAGATGTTTTTTCTCCATTTGCTTCACTATTGAAGTTTTCCCAATGAGAGTAATTTGAATTCACAAGCTTTCCCTTTAAGTATGCAAATACCTTAGGGTGAGATAAGGGGCTACTGGTCTTTCACAGATGATTGTAAATTGGTTCAATGGGTTGCTTTCCTCCCAACACCTAGCCAGGCTAACAAATTTAGAGACTTAGCCATTCATTCAACTTCGAGTGCCTAAGAGGTTCCAGGATTGGTTCTAGGTACTGGAGATATAGTAGTGAACAAAACAGACAATATGTCCTGCCCTCGTAGAGTTTACAATCTAGTGGATTGGTAGTTTTGATTTGGTGATAAGAGAATGGTAATTTTGGAGTCTGAGCCGTGGAGGAATAGGACAGGCCTGAGTTCCTTGTAGCCAGAGGGCAGTGGAAAGGTACCAAGGACCTGGGAAGGAGGGCATTGAAGAATGGAGTGGGCCAAGCAGAAAGCAATTGAGAAAAATTCCAAAGAAAACATGACCTACTACAAAAAGGTTGTCTAGGCCCTAGGACATGAATAGAAGTAGTCTATTTGAAGAGCTCAGACTTAATACTGAATTCCACAGACAAATAAATATCTCTGGAAAAATAGCCCAGAATGTATCCACCTATAATACTTGGTGTGGGGGAGGTAATGTGCGCATCTAAAATAACTGAAAAAACACTCCAACTTCTCAAACACTTAAAAGTCAAGTCCTATCTATATTAAATGTTTCCAACTTTAAAATATTATGTAAATTACACTAATTCCAGTGTTGAGGGCATCCTTCAATACATTTTTGGAACTCATCTTTTGAAATTGTGTTCAGAACCAATTTGCAAGTACTGGAAAATAACTCTCTTTACCACCATATATTTTTCCCGCTCTAAAAACTATTATTCTTCTTCGTTCACCAAATTTACATCCAAATGACTTTGGCTAGCTCCAAACAATATATTTTGCCTCTAAATGATGAAGGTTTACTGCCATTGAAGATACATAAAAAATTAAAATATAGATATAGGGAGGAGTATAAATGCTGAAGAAAGCAGCAAAAAGAAAAGTCTAAAAAAAATTTTCTGCTTCACTGGGATAATGGCATAATCCTCCTCTGTAATTTTTCTTTTTTTTTTTTTTTTTTTTTTTTTTGAGATGGAGTCTAGCTCTGTCGCCCAGGCTGGAGTGCAGTGGCGCAATCTCGGCTCACTGCAAGCTCCGTCTCCCGGGTTCACGTGATTCTCCTGCCTCAGCCTCCCAAGTAGCTGGGACCACAGGCACCTGCCACCACACCAGGATAATTTTTTTTTTTTTTTTGTATTCTTGTATTTTTAGAAGAGACGGGGTTTCACCATGTTAGCCAGAATGGTCTCCATCTCCTGACCTCATGATCCACCCATCTCGGCCTCCCAAAGTGCTAGGATTACAGGCGTGAGCCACCACGCCCGACCTGTAATTTTTTCATGAAGAAGCTGGCCAGGCGCGGTGGCTCATGCCTGTAATCCCAGCACTTCGGGAGCTGAACTGGGTGGATCACTTGAGGTCAGGAGTTTGAGACCAGCCTAGCCCACATGGTGAAAACCTACCTCACTAAAAACACAAAGAAGTTAGCTGGGTGTGGTGGCAGTTGCCTGTAATGCCAGCTACTCTAGAGGCTGAGGCAGGAGAATCACTTGAACTGGAAGGTGGAGGTTGCAGTGAGCCAAGATCACACCATTGCACTCCAGCCAGGGCAACAAGAGCGAAACTCTGTCTCAAAAAGTAGTAATAATAAATAAAAATAAGAAAGAAGCTAGTTGGATATGTAAGTGCTGCTGTATTTGTTAGAAAATTGGTCACTTACCTTTTCATTAAAAAGTTCTATTATGAGGCCAGACACAGTGGCTCACAACTGTAATCCCAGCACTCTGGGAGGCCAAGGCGGAAGGGTCGCTTGAGCTCAGGAGTTTGAGACCAGCCTGGGCAACATAGTGAGACCTCGCCTCTATAAAAAATTAAAAATTAGCTAAGTGTGGTGGCCCATTCCGGGTGTAGTCCCAGCTACCTGGGAAGTTGAGGCAGGAGGATCACCTGAACCCAGGAGGTTGAGTCTGCAGTGAGCCAAGATCACACCACTACACTCCAGCCTGGGTGACAGAGCGATACTCCATCTTAAAAAAAACAAAAAAGTCTATAATTTCATATAGTCTAAAATTATAGTTGCCTATGTGATGTTGCCTTTTCCTTATTAGTTGTACTGCTTTAAAGTTTCTATTTATTTCCTCTTGTGCTAATTGAAGTGTACCTGGCTTTGGTTCCTCTTAAAAAAAAAACAAAAAAACAAACAAAAAAAAACATTTCTTTGTTAGATTTCTGCTCCCAGGTTTTCAACATAGAGAGTATATGAGTATGAATCGATTCCATTATTTTTCAAAATATTTTCTTATACTATACTTGTAGTATCTTCCTGGACTATTTTATTTATTGGGTATATATGTTGTAAAACTTTTTAGTAATTGGCCCATAGTATAGTATCTTTTAATTAAGCAGATAGTATATTGATTGAAAAACTATTAGCTACAATTCCCATTTTATCTCTATTAGCCCAGAACACTGCTAGGAGCTTTTGCTGGCAATGGTCAAGGTTGGTAAGGTCAACATATCAGGTGAAAAGAAAACCACTATGGCTAGAACTTGGCCGTTGTTGGCTCCTAAACATAACATGTTCAGCTGAGTTTGAGCCATTCTTTCAGCAAACATTTGTTGAATGCTTACAGTGTGCCAGACTCTAAAATAGCATTGGAGACATGGTAAGGTCCTGTCCTCAAGGAGCTCATGCTGTGTGGCAGCATAAAGTAATAAGTGAGGCTGGGCGTGGTGGTGGCATGTGCCTGTAGTCCCAGCTACTGGAAAGCTGAGGTGGGAGGACCTGCATTCCTGAGTGCAGGAGTTTGAGGCCAGCCTGTGGGTCTCTAAAATATATATATATATACTCATTTTTAGAAGATTCCAGATTCATCTCCTGCATCAGAAAAAAAAAAAAAAAACAGGAAGTGATTTTTGCTACCTGGGACATCAGGGACAGCTTCCTAGAAGATGAGAGCCTTACATTGTGTCTTCAGTAAGCACAATAACTCATCAGAATAGGGAGGTTCATCAGAACAAGCAGGGGAAGAGGGATTCCCAAGAAGACAACAGTGGTTTCATAGCCCAGTGAGTCCAGGCCACTGCAAGTGGATCTATTGGGAGTGGAACATGGAGGTTGAGCCAATCTTCCTCCACAATGTTCTCTGATCCTCTCAGGATGGGTTGGCTGTTCTTCCTTTGTTCTCCCAAGGATGCCGATCTCCATCGATACACACTTATGTTGAATTATAGTTAATTCTTATTTTATCTTACCATTGGTCTGTAAGCTTCTGGGGAACAATGACTGTGCCCTGTCTTTTAGTACCCCCAGGTCCCATAGAGCCTTCCATGTAGAAGGAACTCAGTAAACGCTTACACATTTGTTTAAGTGGCAGGGGTAAGGAGGTAGTAGATCAGACTAGATAAGTAGAAAGGTCCAAGGAGAGCTCTAGACTTCTCCCCAAAGGTTATGGACAGCCATTGGAGAGTCTTCATGTGAGAGAGTAACAGGTCAGATCTGTACTTCGAAATATCTCTCTGGTAGGGTGAAGAATGTGGAAAACTAGACTGGAAGCAGGGAGAAAAGTGAGGAAGACCTTCTAAGACAAGAAAAGGGAAGATATAAAAGCTACTGCCTATTTCTTTGCACTGTCTAGACTCAAGATTGTTACTAACTGCGTGTCGTGTGGGCTGACTTCTGATGAGAGAAGAGAAAACAGAAGCAAAGGCCTGCTCTGCCCTGTGGTAGAGGACGGCAGTGCTCTGTCTAGAGGGAGCAGTGATAGGGAGCTCTAGGGGCAACAGTTCTAAAGTGGCACCGCCTCCAACCTGGACTGTACCCCTTTGGCTCTCTCTTCTCCCCTCAGTTGCCAGTTCCAGTATTCTATAACTTGCTGTTACCCACCTTAATCTAAGTAATATTGGGCCACTCATTGTGTCCATTTCTAGTCTAATAAGTGGACATTTCTACTGCTAACTTAACTAATTATGAAATATTTTTACAAAGCATTTAAACTGAAAAAGTATAGTGTATGATTCACCAATGGTTATTGGCACTTACTGTGCATTGTACACTGTGCTGGGTGCTGTAAACACAATAATGAAGCAAACCCCACCCTGGAGGGGGCTCTGTGCATCTATTGGGGGGGCAGGAATTTAAGCATGTCTTTACAACTAAAATGTGTGCAATTGTGGTATTATTGGGTGCAGTGAGAGCTCAGAAGATGGGATGACTAAGTCTGAGCAGGAGAGGCTTCAACAGAGGAGATGACATTTAAACTGAGCCGAGCCTGGCCGGACTCTGCAGATGGCAGAGTGTGGGGAGGCCCACCAGGCAGGAAAGCCAGCAGAGACATGCATGGGACAGATGGGACAGCACCAGGTAGTGTCAGCACTGCAAGTAATTTGGCTCAGTTAGAGCACAGCACACACAGGGGGAAAAAGTGAAGATTGAAGGGACAAGTTAGAAAGGGTTTGTAGCATATGAAGAAATGTTTACCTTATCCTCTAGGTCAGGAGGAGGCACAAAAAGAGAGTGAGCAGGAAAACGATGGGAACACAGAATCAAACCACAGGGTAGGTTGAGGGTGAGTAAACATCAGTGACGTGCCCAGCACGTGATGGGGCCCTAGACCAGGGCAGCATTTGAGGTGGGAGAGATCAAGGAATAGATGTGAGAGATGTTTAGGTGATGTGTTTGGTAAGATTTGATGAATGGCTGAAGTTGGGAAGTGAATGAAAGGGAAGGGTGAAGATTCCCTTTTAGGTTTCCACCTGCCTTGCATCACTAACCAAGATAAGAAATGGAGGCGAGAGCAGCTTGTGGAAAAACACAGAGCTTTGGTGTGGGAATTCCTTTAGAGGTGGTTTGTGGAATATTCAAATAGGGATGTCTGTTAAGTAAAAAATGGGAACTTAGAAGGTTAATCTGGCCTGGAGATATAGGTGTAAGAATTATGAGGTATGAACAGTACTTAAGTCCACTGAAATGGATGGGATTGAGTGGGAACTCATGTGACAGGTGAGGAAATCAGGCTGATGACAGGGATCGTTTTTATTTTCTATTACTGTATATAGAACCACTCCAAAATTTACTGGCTTAAAACAAATTATGATTTATCTGGTGGGTTACCTGGGGGTTGCACTCAATTGAAAAAGCGGGAGTAGTTGAGCCTCTCTCTCTCTCTCTGCCTATCTCTATCTCTGTCTCTCTCCACTTGCTTTTTCATCTTGGTCATCCTGATGACATAGCAGTCTCTGTTCCAATAAGGCAAGCCCCAGTACACAAGCACTTATCAGTCCTTTGCCTGCTTCGGGTTTGCTGATGTTCTACTGGCCAAAGCAATCCCACGGTCAAGCCCAGAATCAATGTGGAAAGGAATAGGAAATCCCTAGAGGTGACATTCATTGGGGAACACTGCTTATAGGCAGAAAAACTAATAAAAGATGACATAAAAAGATAAGCCAATGAAGAAAAATTACAGAGATCAGTCTGAAAGGAAAAGTGAGACCTCCAGGTAAAAGTGCTTCTAGAAGGGAAGGAGCAATTGTGTCAAAGGTCATGGAGAGATCAGGTAGGAAACAAAATGAAAAGCCTCCATTGGATTTGGTTGTTGTTAACCTTTTCAGTTTCAAGTATTGAGAGTAGAAGGTAGGTTGCAAAGGGGTGAGAAGTTAGTGGGAGTTGAGGACATAGACAGCTCTTTTATTAGAAGCTTGGTTATAAAATGAAGAGACCTGGGATAGTATATAGAAAGAACTTACATTAAAGCGAGGCTAGTAGCTTTTTGTTTTTGTTTTGCTGTTTTAATATCAAAGTGATAAGCATTCTTCTAGACTAAGAGACAGGAGCCAGGGGTAGGGAGAGAACAACTACATAGGAGAGTAAGGTTTTGGGGGCCAGGAGAGGAGATCAAGTTCAGGGTTGATGGGAGCAGTTATACCTGTTTTTCTGAAATCAAAGAAAGATTGGTTAAAATGGTGGTAAGTTTATAGGTTGGAGTGCAGACAGGTGGAAGAATGCTTAGCAAATTCACTTATAATATCTTCTATTTTTCTTGCCAATTCAGTGGTTAATCACCTGCTGAGATTATAATGTTCACAGGTGGTCAAGAGACATGAGGAGAGTGTTCAAGTTTTGCAGTAGCCACTACAGGGAAGAAAGAAGTTACAGGAAGAAAGTAAAAAGTCTCTTCTTGAGTCCTGAGCTGAGATTGTAGCAGCAACAAGTTGTTATGCAACTTTCTTAGGTGTGGTTCACCCCTGCAGGGGAGGAGTATACACAGCGAATTAGCAGATTCACCCAAGGAGTCATTCCCTTCTTCAGAGAGAGACCCAGAGGGATGGTTGGTCACAAAGCCAATGCCAGGGTAGAGTTTCTGGGGACCAGGTAAGATCAGCTTGAATTGTTACTTGGAGCTATGAAGCTGCCATTATCATGGTCCTTTGTTAAAATATAGAACATGAGTTGTATATGAATATATGTAAGATAGGTAGGGATTCCTGGTCATCTCATATCCTTTTTTTGGAAATAAATGTGTTAGCAACAACAAATAACTAAACATGTCTCCTCTTTCTTCTATTCCATTAAGTCCCTGAATGGCTGGTGTTAATCAGGCCAACAACTGTTTTTGCTCTGATGATCTTGGTAGTGCCTATATTTATAGTGGGAAATTAATATTATCACTGCAAGTTTTTGGATAATTGTAGACCAACCTATGCCAAACTTAAAGTTGTACTTTAATACGTTAAGTGAGAATAGGTCATAATTTAAAGTTGCCTAATATCCTATCTTGTGTGCAGACCTCAGAACACTCCTCATTTAACTCTGGTTTAGATATTTTCCAATAACTTGAACTTGGTCTTCGCAGATTATGTACATACAACTCTCATTTTACAGGAGAGGGATGGGAGGCTCAGAGAGGTTGCCCAAGGTCACCCTGCTGTGAAAGACAAAGATGGGATCCAAACCCAGATCTTCTAACCCCCTGATCAATGCTTTTCCCCAAATGGAAATCTAATAACTGCCAGAAGACGGCTTGCCTTTCTGGTGATCCACTTTGAGCTGAGCTCGTTTACTTCCAATTGTTTATACTTTCCTCTGTTGTGAAAGGGGAAAAGTCACATATGATGGGCAAGTCTGCACTGTGATTGCCACAAGATGTTGCCATAGGCTGCAACTCTAGATAAGACTGACTTGCGAATTATGTAGCCATTTGTGATTAATTCCTTCTCTTGGGTAGAAACACTGACTGTTCTCTGGCTAACTGCTTCACACTGAAATACAGCAGTCATGGGTACCCACATGCTCAACACATTTCTCAGATTTGTAAGAGGTTAGTTCAGCCAACACCTAGCACAGAGTCTGACACACAGGTGACACTGCACAAATACTAGTAAATGTAGCGTGAAGGTCTTGGGATGACTGCATACAGAAAGGCAAACATCATTTTAAAAAATATTCTGTGTACTTGACTCTGAAAGCAGAAACATTCCTAATTTTATCTTAATTTGTATTTTAATATAGTTAACTTCCTCCGGAGTAATTACTTTTTAATATGTTTATAATGTGTTTACATGATTGAGCTGCTATACTGAGGCTTTTCATCTAGAAATCTAGCAAGAATTCTTACTAGGCCATTTTCTAAGCTCCCCTCTGGAGACTCTCCAGGTATGTCATGCATGCTGCTGCTCTCAGTTCATATGCTAGAGCCCCGTGAGGTCAAAAAGACAAGCTGACTTGGCTGCAGAACTGCAAACCCTCCACCCTTTTTAGCCCATTCCTTTTCCCACAGCCGCTGTTGTGGGGCCCTCAAAAGCCATTGCCCTTGGGTCACTTCTAAGTCGCCTGGGCCTAAAGTCGATTAAGTACTGCTTCACATGTTTCCCCGACAGCCGATTCATTTATTACCTCTCTCAGGAAAAGAAAATGTAATATTGTGAGGCCCTACTCACAGGGGGTAAAACAGTGGATTCAGAGATGGCAAAAATCAAGGGATTAGAATAAAAATGACTGAATTTCAATAAACAATACCATATTCTAATTGTATGTTTCCTCCCTCATGCCTTTTTTTGTGGTAAAATATACATAACGTAAAGTATATTACATTTCAACCATTTTTAAGTGTGCACGTCACTGGCGTTAAGTACGTTCACATCATTGTGCTACCATTGCTACCGCCCGTCTCCAGAGCCTTTTCATCTTCCCCAACAGACACTGTGTACCCATGAAAAATAACTAAATTTCCCCACTTCCCAGCCATTGGCAACCACCATTCTACTTCTTGTCTCTATGAATTTGCCCACTTTAGGTACCTCATACCAATGGAATCACACAGTATATGATCTTTTGTCCTTAGCTTATTCACTTAACATGTTCTGAATCTTCATCCATGTTGTAGCATGTGTCAGAATGTCCTTCCTTATTAAGGCTGAGTAATAGTCTGTTGGATGTATATGGTACATTTTGTTTATCCATTCATATGTCCGCAGACACTGGCCTGCCTCCACCTGTTAGCTATTGTGAGGAATGCTGCTATGAACACAGATGTAGCCTCGTGTCGTTTTAAGATTGGGACCTGTCCAAGTGAGATCCTGCTACTTTGGGTGTTTGTTTGTTTGAGATGGAGTTTCACTCTTGTCGCCCAGGATGGAGTGCAATGGCGCGATCTCCAGCTCACCGCAACCTCCGCCTCCTGGTTCAAGTGATTCTCCTGCCTCAGCCTCCTGAGTAGCTGGGATTACAGGCGTGTGCCACCACACCTGGCTAATTTTGTATTTTTAGTAGAGACGGAGTTTCTCCACAACAGGGTGGTCTCAAACTCCCAATCTCAGGTGATCTGCCCGCCTTGGTCTCCTAAAGTGCTGGGATTACAGGCGTGAGCCACGGTGCCCAGCCAAGATCCTGCTACTTTATAACTCCTCCTTTCCCCAGACCAGTTCATGCCAGATCCCCTCATCTCTTTGTCCACTCCTGGTCTTTCCTCTTGGGAGGGGAACTGAGGCCGGCTTCCTAGTGCACTGCTGTGCTGTGTCCTTGGAGTGGCCCTCTTGCACCTGCAGATTCCCAGCTTTTGTCTTTGGACATGGGATCTAGGCTGGAGCCACTGCAGTGGCATCAGGCCCCCTCAGCCTAGCCCTTGCTCTTCATGAGCTGAGGTGCTGAAACTTAGTATACCTCAAGGTCAAGCCTTTCCAAACTGTGCTGTAGATAATAACAAAGGCCCATAAAAAATATCAGTGAAGGACACATATGGTGATTGGATAATGCTATCAGACTTTCTCAAGTTATTTATTTCTTTGAGACAGAGTCTTGCTCTATCTCCCAGCCTGGAGTACAGTGGCACAATCTTGGTCCATTGCAGCCTTGTCCTCCCAGGCTCAAGCATTCCTCCCACCTCAGGCTCCTGAGTAGCTGGGACTACACGTGCATGCCACCATGTACAGCTAATTTTTAAAATTTTTTGTAGAGATAGAGTCTCACTATTTTGCCCAGGCTGGTCTCAACTTCTGGGCTCCAGCAATCCTCCTCCCTTGGCTTCCCAAAATGCTGGGATTACAGGCATGAGCCACTGCACCCAGCCTCTCAAGTTATTTCTAAATATTATTATAAAATATAATTACTTGTTACTTGACTATTCACTAATGAAAACTGACAAGTATTTATTTATTAAGCTTTTCCTATGCAGAAGGTACTGTACTGGATTCATGGAAGAATATACGAAACACACGTATTTTCTCCACTGCTCTCAGAAAGAGTATATTGAATCAGAGATACAAACCATGATGACATAGCTAATCAAATAAACTATGGTTTATCTTTATGATAGGAACTATGCAGGCATTAGAAAGGATGAGGTAGATATTTACGTGCTGATGTGTTGTAATCTTCAAGCTATGCTGTTATACAAAAAACAACAAAAAAGTCTAGGCTCAGAAGAGTGTTATATGGTTTGATCATAACCATGGGGAAAAAAGAAAGGATTTACAAATGTACATGCATATACACATATATTTGTACATATGTACATATATGTGTATTTTGTTTGCAAATGCGTAGTCTATGTCTAAAATTATACACAAAGAACTAGCAATAGTGGTTGCCTCTAGGGTGAAGAATTGTGGATGCAAAAAGACTTTTTTCCTGGGCTCCTCTTTTGTATAGTTTAAATTTTCTGTGTGCACATATTACTTTCAAATTTAAACAAAGTTTATAAAACTAACGATAAAAGACTGTGGTAAGCGGCAAATGAATAGCATAAGACAACATGAGAGGCTCTCAGAGGAAGGAAGGCTTGCTATTGGCTAGGGCAGGCAAGCAGTTCACAGAAGAGGAGGGGTTTTCAAATGAGCTCTACAGGATGGCTAGAATTTAGGGACAGAGAGGAGTGGTAGGAAAGCAGGGTGGGACACCAGTCTAATTAGAAAACAAAATATGCAAACATAGTCTTAGGTGAACAATTGACCTTTGCCTGAGGCAAAGGAATGTGGTGGTATTTTATTCATTTAATGTATACACCAGTTCATTCCCAAATGCATATTAAGAAGCCTATAAAGCAGCTGGCAAGGTAGCTCACGCCTGTAATCCAAGATCTTTGGGAGACTGATGCGGGAGATCACTTGAGGCCAGGAATTTGAGACTAGCCGGCTAACATAGTGAGACCTTATCTCTACAGAAAGAATCTTAAAACATTAGCTGTGTGTGGTGGTGGGTGTCTGTAGTCATAGCTACTCAGGAGGCTGAGGCAGGAGGATCATTTGAGCTCAGGAGTTCAAGGCTACAGTAAGCCATCATCACACCACCGCACTCCAGCCTGGGCAACAGAGTGAGACCCTAAAAGTAGGAAAAAAAAAGTTTATAACATAACTTTTACTATGGACAGAAAGACGGTGTACCAGCTCTTTCGATACTACTTCTTTCTGTAACGAAATTTTATAAATGTCACGTGGGAATTCACATAGAAGACAGTGCGTTGTGGCACTGGGAGGGATCAATGTGATCCAGGAGAATGCTCAAGAGTGTCTTGGCTGAAGGCCTTTCAGGATGCAGGTGTCTACTGGTCTACTTTACCAGAGTTCTTGGAAGAGTAGCTGAGAATTCTTTGTGTTGTTGCGTGTTTGTGTGTTGGGTTTGTAATGAGAGACAGAGAGCAGGCGATACGAGGGCAGAGCCTAGGTGGCTGGCATTCTGCATCACAGGTCCATGACAAGTCCCATGTTTTAAGAATCAGACAAACAGGTAGAAGTGTACACATCTTATTATGAAAGAATAATAAGAAAAGAAAGTAGCAACCAGTGTTTTACCAGGGTGACAGACAACTTTCCCATCCCCTGGTGTCTCCCAAGACACATCCAGCATTATCCTCAGAGAGAAACTTTGCCTTACTCCAGCACTTGAGTCACTGTTGACTCCAGTATTCAATGCTAAGAGAGAATATCAAATATGACATTGACCTAAGCATGTTCAAGTCTGTCAATTTCCATGACTGTGGAATAAATGTCTAATGCTAAGCAATATGAATTGTGTGGTAGGCTGGAAATGTAGATTAGGACCAGACTATGTTGAACTACTCTCAGTAGTTTACACTTTATTTAATGGGTAATGGGTCACTATTGAAGGTTTGTGAATAAGGAAGCACAGAAGAAGATGCCGCTAATGCAATGGGTGATTTGTCAAGTGGCAGTATATGGGATGGAATTGAGGGAAAAGAGACCAGTGGGAGGTAATTGTAATACTTTTTAATTTAATTTAATTTTGTAGAGACAGGGTCTTGCTATGTTGCCCAAGCTGGTCTTGAACTCCTGAGCTCAAGTGATCCTTCTACCTCAGTCTCCCAAAGTGCTGAGATTACAGGCATAAGTCACAGGCAATTATAATACATTTAGAGCCTGTATTAGGGTAGTGGATGGTAGAATCAAAAGGAGAGGGTTTGAATACTCTAGAAGGAGAACTGGCAGGTCTTTATGACTGAATGTGGGAGTTGAGGGAAAAGGGGAAGATGACTGAGATCTGGACCCCAAAAACAATAGAAATGATAGCAGAAGCAGAGAAGGTGTCAGGAGGGAGAGCTTGTGTGGAAGGAAGATAAATTTGCTTTTACACATGTTAATTTTGAAAGATGGCAGAATATCCAAGTGAAATGATGCAGCATTAGCTGAAGGTAAAAGAATCAACCGAATACCAACTAAGCAAGTGTAATTTCTTATTTTTTTGTATAAATTTATGGGGTACAAGTGCAATTTTGTAACATGCATAGCTTCCCCAGTGGTGAAATCAGGGTATATCCATCACCTGAGTAGCATACATTGTACCTATTAAGTGATTTCTCATCATCCACCCATCTCACCCTCCAGAGTCTCCAGTGTCTATACTTCCACACCCTATGCCCATGTATACACATTATTTAGCTCCCACTTATGAGTGGGAACATGCAATATTTTTCTTTCTGTGTCTGACTTGGTAAACAGGATTTTTCTTTTTTCTAGACAGAGTCTTGTTCTCTCACCCAGGCTGGAGTGCAATGGTGTGATCTCGGCTCACCGCAACCTCTGCCTCCTGAGTTCAAGTGATTCTCCTGCCTCAGCCTCCCAAGTAGCTGGGATTACAGGCAAGCGCCACCATGCTTGGCTAATTTTTGTATTTTTTGTAGAGATGGGGTTTCACTATGTTGGCCAGGCTGGTCTCAAACTCCTGACCTCAGGTGATCCGCCCACCTCGGCCTCCCAAAGTGCTGGGATTATAGGCATGAGCCACCACTCCTGGCCAATTTTTGTATTTTTAATAGATGGGGGTTTCACCATGTTGGCCAGGCTGGTCTTGAACTCCTGACCTCAGGTGATCCACCTGCCTCAGTCTCCCAAAGTGCTGGGATTACAGGTATGAGCCACTGCTTCCGGCTGGTAAACAGGATTTCTAATGGCAGTACCTAGTATTACCTATGAAATCTTGCCCAAAAAATGAACTTGAATCAGCTCAAGCCTCTAAATCTAACTACCAATTCACTGCAAATTTGGGTGAGACAAACGTGTTAACAAAATGGGAAATCAATCAACAAAACCCAGAATGTGGGATATTACACAGAACTACTGATCCGACGTTTTCAACAAATAAATTTCAAGAAAAAAGTAAAAAAGAGGGAAAGAGAATCTAAAGATTAAAAGGCACTTAAAGAGCCACAGCAACCAAGTATGACTTATTGGCCTTATTTGAATCCTGATCTAATAAAGCAGCTCTTAGAAAAAAAAAAAAAAGTACTACACAACTGAGGAAATTTGATGTCACTGAATATTTACTGACATTAAGAAATTCTTTTTAATATTTAGATATATTTTCATAATTGTGGTTAGAGTTTTTTTTAAATGAGTCTTTATATTTGTAAGATATATACTGAAATCTTTACAGATGAACTGATATGATTTTTGGCATTTGCCTTAAATAATCCAGTGGGATAGGCCAGGCGCGTTGGCTCATGCCTGTAATCCCAGCACTTTAGGATGCTAAGGCAGGTGGATCCCTTGAGCCCAGGAGTTTGAAACCAGTCTGGGCAACATGGCAAAACCCTATCTCTACGAAAAATACAAAAATTAATCGGGTGTGGTGGCATGTACCTGTAGTCCCAGCTGCTCGGGAGGCTGAGGTAGGAGAGACTTGAGCCCCTCAACCTCCAGGTCAGGACTGCGGTAAGCTGTGATGGCACCACTGCACACCAGTGTGTGAAACAGAGCAAGACCCTTGTCTCAAAAGTAAATAAATAAATAAACAACCCAATGAGGGTGGGAGATGGGGACAGGTGGGGTATAGAGGAAACAAGAGTGGCCAGAAATTGATGATTGTTGGACTTGGGTGATAGTACCTGGGGAAGGGGGTTGTCATTATACAGTTCTTCCTATTTTTGTGTATGTTTAAATTTTTTCCATAGTGACAAGTTTTTAAAGTAAGTAAAGGAGAGAGTTCACCCCATGAAAGTCAACACTTCCCTGTGAAAGTGAATGTCTATAGACAGGTAAGCAGGTATCCCAAACTGAGTCCTGGGAAAGTTTCATATTTAAAGTGAAATTAGGAAAAGAGGAACTACAGGTTTCCAGAATAGTAGCAATGCGCTCTGCTGGCAAAAATCAGTGCTTTGGAATTCAGTCAGCCTGGGTTTGATTCCACCTCTCACTCTTACTAGATCTGTCGTCTTAAGCATATCACTTAACCTCTGTAAGCCACCAATTCTGTTTTCTTATCTGTAAAGTAGGGATAATAATTTCATCTACCTCATAGAGTTATTTTGAGTTTAAATGAAACATGTGTATACAGCACCTTATATTCTACCTGTCACAAAATAAGTGTTCATTAAATGTTTGCTATATTATTATTTTATTACCGAATACAATGATCATAAAAGGTAAGGAAAGAACCATAATAGGTAGTTTGACAGAAAGCAAGATTTAAAAAAATTTTTTTGAGACAGAGTCATGCTCTGTCACCCAGACTGGATGGCAGTGGTGCAATCATGGCTCACTGCAGCCTCAACCTCCTGGGTTCAAGCAATCCTCCCACCTCAGCCTCATGAGTAGCTGGGACTACAGGCGTGTGCCACCACACCTGGCTAATTTTTGTATTCTTGTAGTGATAGGGTCTCCCCATGTTGCCGAGGCCGGTCTCGAACTCGTGGGCTCAAGTGATCTGCCTGCCTAAGCCTCCTAAAGTGCTGGGATTACAAGCATGAGCCACTGCGCCAGCCACAATATAAAATTTTGATGAATGGGCAATGGCAATGGTGCCATGTTACAATCAAATAGTCTGATGCCTTTACCAGATTAGGTAAAATAGAGAATTAGATAATTCGAAGTTTACTGATGATATCATGGTGTTCATTTCATAGAGATGTGTCGAGTACAACTAGGTGACAAAAAATTAAGCTAGGAGTGGTGGGAAGCCATGGGAGCAGCGGGTACTGTGAATGTCCTTATTTGGTGATGAAAGCAGAGAAAGGAACAGAGCAGCAAAGACTCCTTTCAAAGTAAGGAAGCTCTTGCAAGTCTGCAGGAAGAAAGAAAGCGGCTTACAGAGCACCAGAAGATGCTGAGGCAGGAGCGGTGCACCCTCAGCCAAGGAAGAGAGAAGGAGGGCTGGTCCTGTTGTGAGGAGGAGATTCAGAGAAGTCGGTTTACAACGGAATAGGTTTGGCGAATAGAAACAGCACAAAGCCAACAGAGGAATCAGCATTTCCGAAGACACCGTGGAAGGAACTGCGAAGAAAAAAAATAATGGAAACAGAAATGATCGGATGGGGAAGGAAGAAGCGCAGAGATGTTTGGAAATGGGCGAGAAAAGCGTTGAGATTTGGGCTAGCGGCTGAAGGTGGCAAGGGTGGACGGGCTGGCTCTAAACCAAAGCAGACTCTATGGGGTGCAGGCCTGGCTCCCACGCAGCGGCAGCCAGCACTCTGTCCTGTCGTGGAGATTGTTTGTGGCCTGTGAAGCCATCTTCTCTTGGGCGATTGGAGAAGGGCGTCAACTGACACCGGGTAATAAATGTGCGTTCACAGTGGCCCGTGGTGGAACAGAGCCCTCCAGCTGCCCGGGGTGGAACTGCAGGTGCCTGGTAGAGAGCGGAGCACACTCCCCGGAAAGTCCAGGGAAAAACACAGTACAAAGCAAATCCAGTCAGTGAGGCTCAGGGGTCATAATCAAAAATGTCAACATGTAAAATCCTTTCTTTGTATATAATTACTGAGCCTTTTACTCTACTTATACCTTTATCTCCACTCCCTTTCAGCTCACATCTATGCCTCATCCCAACAAGATCACAGCGCTGGATTCTTACACTACCTGATAACCCCTGGAAATGCAGTGACTTGCTTGGAGTAAGAACTACTGAGTCTAAATGTCAGACCTTACAACAAAGGAGATTAAGATTGGGTAGGAATACCTTTGAAATCTAGATTCATCTGGATTATGATGCCATAGTTAGATATCCTTTTAAATGTAGATACATATGGCCTAACTCTCTTTTTGTCCTCCAATATTCACTGCTCCTCTTCTCTCACACTATAGAATTTTTAGCTGGAAATTTGGTTTCCCAAAAGAAAGACTGTGTATCTCAGCCTCCCTTGCAGCTAGGTGTGATTAAGTTGGCCCGACAGGATATAAACAAAATATTGTTTGCAAGCTCCTGGGGAGCTTTCTAGAAAGACAGTTGGTGTGAGCCTTCTACCCTTTTTTAATTCCTTCCTCTACCCTGCTGCCTGGAATTTAAGTCTAGTCCCCATCTTGGACACAAAGATAGTGGCACAGCCTCAGGATGGGGAAGCAAAACTGAAAGAGAATTGATCCATAAGACTTGCAGTGAACACATATCAGACCAGCACTGTCTGTCCTTGAAGTTGTACAGGATTAGGATAAAACTTTCATTTTTTTCTTTTTTTTATAGAGACAGGGTCTCACTCTGTTGTCAGACTGGAGTTCAGTGGTATGATGATAGCTCACTACAGCCTCAAACTCCTGGGTTCAAGCAATCCTCCTGCTTCAGCCTCCTGATTATCTACAACTACAGATGCACACTACCACTCCTGCTCATTTTTTAATGTTTATGTAGAGGTGGGGTTTCAATATGTTACCCAAGCTGGTCTGAAACTCCTGCCTCAAGTTATCCTCCCACCTCAGCCTCCCAAAGTACTGGGATTACAGGCATGAGCCACCACACCCAACCTAAAATTTCTATTTTGTTTATGCTAATGTTATTTGGCAATTTTCTGTACTTGCAAACCTAATTCTAACTGATATACTAAGTATTAAACTAGTCAACGGGAAGAAAAAGATAATGCAAAAGGTAATGACTTGATATTTAAGAATATCAATAATTAAGAGAAGCAGTATTCTAGGCAGTGGGATTTGTTGGAGCAGATACTTGGGACAGAGGGAGCGTAGCACTTGTTCATGCAGAACAAAACATGACAAAACAGTGCTCTCCTACACAGCATTAGTAGCCAACTAAAGTGTTGTGGAATGAAGCTTAAAGAGTGAAGTTTTAAAGGTTAGAAGAATAAGTCACCAATGGACTGGTAGAAAAGGACTGATAAACCTCACTTTGGGTTGCAGACAATAAAGCAATAGGCAGGGGTCCCAGTAGACATAACTGGGTAACCCCCCAGCAGCATTCATGAGCTCATGCAGAAGACAGGATAGATGAAGAGGAGAGGAGTACACAGTGAGGCATCAGGATGGGGCAGGTACTTGGGGAGAAGCTGAAATAATGGGGGCCTCCATGAGGTTCAAGCAGGTGAAATAAAATCAGTCAGGCAGGAAGGATGGGAAGCTGTGATTACAGGCAGCACATGGATGTACTTCAGAATTGGAGCAGTTCCAGTGATGTCCCCAGTGAACATGGGAGATTGAGACTTGGGGATGGGACAGCAGCTTGAGGGTGGTGGGAAGAAGCTGTGGCAGAGTTTTGCTAGATGAGAGGTAGGGGACTATGGATATTAGACCAGGTCCGGGAGTGTGTATTTGAGGGAGAACGGGGAGCATTGCCTGGAGAGGAGTACAGAGGAGGTCCTGTCTTTCAGGGAGAGACTGAGGCTGGGTCACAACTCAAACAGCTACACAGAAAAATCAGGTGCAAAGGATTAGGCAAATCACTCAAAACATGTCTTCAGCCAGGGTTCCTACCATGGTTTAATATATCTTTTTACTGTGGTAAAATATACATAACATTTACCCTTTTAAATTGTATAGTTCAGTGGTATTAATTATATTCCCATTGTTGTGTAACTATCACCACTATCCATTTCCAGAACGTATCCATCATCCCAAACTGAAACTTTGTACCCATTAAACACTAACTCCCCACTCCCGCCTCTCCCCCATCCCCTGGTAGCCATTAAAATTTTTTTTTTATTATTTATTTATTTTGAGATGGAGTCTCGCTCTGTCGCCCAGGCTGGAGTGCAGTGGCACGATCTCGGCTCACTGCAAGCTCCGCCTCCTGGGTTCACACCATTCTCCTGCCTCAGCCTACTGAGTAGCTGGGATTACAGGCACCCACCACTACGCCCGGCTATTTTTTTGTATTTTTAGTAGAGACGGGGTTTCACCGCATTAGCCAGGATGGTCTCAATCTCCTGACCTCGTGATCTGCCCGCCTCGGCCTCCCAAAGTGCTGGGATTACAGACGTGAGCCACAGCACCCGGTCCCCCTGGCAACCTTTATTCTACTTTCTGTTTCTATGAATTTTGCCTATTCTAAGTACCTCATATGAGTGAAGTCATACAATATTTGTATGACTTTTGCATCTGGCTTATTTCACTTAGCATAACATCCTCAAAGTTCATCTATTGTGTAGCACGTGTCAGAATTTCCTTCCTTTTAAGGCTGAATAATATTTTACTGTGTGTCTATACCACATTTTGTTTATTTATTAATCCATCAATGGACATTCGGGTTGTTTCCACATTTTGGGGGCAGCTAGGATTTATTTATTTATTTATTTATTTATTTATTTATTTGGGTCTCGCTCTGTCACCCAGGCTGGAGTGCAGTGGCAGTGGTGTGATCTCTGCTTATTGCAAGCTCCGCCTCCCAGGTTCACGCCATTCTCCTGCCTTAGCCTCCCGAGTAGTTGGGACTACAGGTGCCTGCCACCACACCTGGCTAATTTTTTGTATTTTTAGTAGAGATGGGGTTTTACCGTGTTAGCAGGGATGGTCTTGATCTTCTGACCTCGTGATCTGCTCGCCTCGGCCTCCCAAAGTGCTGGGATTACAGGTATGAGCCACCGCGCCTGGTCTGGGGGCAGCTAGGATTTTGACCACCTGTGGTACAGGCTTAATTATAGTGAAAGGACTGAGGGGAAAGGGAGATTTCACAGAGAAAGGGAGAAACCCAGAGTGAAAGAGGGAAGTAATACACTGTCTCTTTGTACAAATGTGGAAATGGAAGTTGGAAAAAGCCTGAATGACTCAAAGTCACAGAGAACTCAAGTCTTCCAACGTTGGGACTGCTTTTCCTTCTAGTTTACCATCAAACTGGTTGGAACTCAGCTGAACTCCATGACAGGCAAGGAATATGGGTAGGGCCAGAGAAGCAGACCCCAGAACCCTAAGAGGAGAGGCTGGAACCCCAGGCCATGATGCCAGAGCAGCTCAGAAACAGAACTAGAGAGACACTATTCCAAGGCAAAGCCATCAAAGCTTCTTTGAGCTCACCTCACTTGGTCATTGATCCTTTCTGCATCTCTGCCTTTGCTGCTTACTTTCCCTTCTCTGACAGTTCCATCTTGTTCCTTTTCTTGCTCTCTGCAGGATAAGAGCAATCTCTGCTGAGCAGGTAAAAGATTATCTAGGTATCAAAGTACTATCTATACCCCTCCTAGAGAGATTCACATTTTAAGGGGCAACTTTAGAAAATCGAAAACTTTAGGGTCCAAAAGAATCAGCTATAATGGTAGAATGGCAGAGCATGAGGGTGATGGATTCAGGCCTGAGTCCTCCGCTCCTTGCTGGGAGAGCATGTTAGAAGGGTGCAAAGATGAGCAGCTGGGGGAACTACCCACCCAGCTCTCCTTCCCTTGTGAAGAATGGAGGCTCACTCAAAAATGGACTAGGGTTGGTTTTGTTTGACTTTTCAGAAGCCAATTTTAGCCCCCTTGAGAAAAAAAAATGCATCTTATATTTATTTTACCATTCATGCAGTGTACACTAAAGCACTCTGCACATAGTAAGTTATCAGTCAAACCTATTAGGATGACTAACTGCTGGCCAAATATATCAAACTTGGATGAAGATGTCAGGATAATATAGAAGAATTGCTTTCATTGCTACTTGATCCCTCAGATTTATCATGGGTCAATAATAGCACATAAATATAATCAATGAAGAATATTTTTCTTCTTTCTCAATCTTTGACAGTATTGAACATGATATCCTTCATTAAATACTTGCCCTATTTTGTTTATCTATTTTTTTAGTTTCTTCTTTATATATAAATGTCACCTTGCTTTTATAATACTTAAAGCATAACAAAATCTAGACTGTACCAGATTCCTCTGCAAATACTACAATCTTTTTTTGTCTCTAATAATGAACTCTGTTTTGTCTTTAGTAATCATCTATCACCCATGAGCAAATGCAAGTACATATGAATCCCCCTTAGAGAATCAGAGTTGTGAAAAGGCAACTTATTTCCCTTTCAGATTTCTTTATACTTCTTGTATTATATATGAGAGATATATATGGTTATTATTGTGATTTTCATGAAAACCAAATGTCTCCAAGTCCAAAGTAGAATGTGTACAACAGTATCTGTAACTACTATTTGACCAGTGTCTTAAGGTTTACGGAGTACATTACTCTCCTTTGATCCTCGTATGAGTACTGTGAGGTGGTCAAGATGGCAAAGAGTTGCCCAATTTGTAAATGTGGAAACTAAGTCTCAGACATAATTTGCAGAAGGTAAAGCTCGCTGACTTAGTCCTCAGTCTTTTAGTCCCACATCTCACCCTGTTTCTACTCTCCCTTTCTCTAGTCATCATATCTGCCTATCTCTACTAGACTGGCAGTGCCTTTTCAATGCCCAATTAATGGGAAATTTCTGCTAAACCAACAAATGCAGCAAATGGCAATAGATCTCATTTTCAGTATGTTTCTTTCAAGTAGTCACCTAATCAGGTTTGGCATGCTTATAAATAAGCCTGAAATGTACTGTATTTCCATTATAGATATACTCTTAAAACTAGCTATTAAAAATGTTTCATTATAAACACTTTAAAAATCCTTTACCATTCCATCAAGTTTGGAAATAAGATTTTTTAACAGGTTTAAAAAGTGAAAAATGCAGTTAGCTAAAATGTAAGTGAAGTATAATCTTAGGACTTTTACCAAATTAGAGTATCTAAAATGTTTTCTAAATTCAAAATTATTCAAGTCTACCTCCAAAAGAAAAGCCATTTCTCCAGCATTTATTTTTCTCTTATCATTTGTTTATAATAGTTATTTGACAGGTCCTATAAACAGATAAAATGCATGTTTGGAGAATATTTTTCTATAGAAACAGTAAATAACTATAATGCCTATTTCTTCTGCTTGAAATATTGTTTTCATTAGATAAATTGAGCAATATAAGATCTTATGTTAATTATAGCACAGAGCATAGAAACAAATTTTTCTAACTCAAAGTGCATTATTACTTTATTTCTATATTTCATTTATTTTTTGCTTATTTTATTAAACTCTCCCCACTCATTTTTTATTTTTTATTATTTACTAAGTTCTGCTCCCTTCCACAAAGTGTAACAAAGTAAACAACCTAGTAGTACAGTAATGAAAAAACCAACAAGGATCTCCTTCAGAGTTAGGCTGAAGGGAAACAATTTGCAGTAGTTAAGATTTATTCCCCTATCTTCCCTTCTAAATATTACATAGCTCAACAAAGAATTCTTGTTTAACTTTATTGGAAAGTGTGTAGCAGAACCATGTTTAGAAATACTACAGATCCAAAGGCACATACGTTCTCATTGCTAGCTGGGAGGGAGCACTGGGAAAATGAGAATTTCAATTTGTTACACTGACATCTCATATAAACAATAGAAATATTAACAGTACCAGGAATTGTTTCAAAAGCAATTTCTTAACCTATCGATAATTACTAGCCTACAAATTAATAATAAGCCCAGCTTACTGCTCTTTTCTTCTGGTCCTTCCTTTAATCATTATTGGGGTATGAGTTTCAGCTGTTTTAAAGTTTCAGCATCTGAGCTTAAAGTGAACATTTCTGCCCATGTGCATTGAACATCGAGCCTCTGTTCCTGATTTCATTTCATAAACCCACACACTTTCTGCTAAAAGAGATTTGTAATTGTTTGTGGTGTAAAACGTCCTATCAGTTTTAAATTTATATATACATATATATTTAAAAAACATGCTATTCTTATAAACTGGAAAATTTTAAAACTGAAAAATACAGCAATATAAAATGAATCAATCAACAAAGATCTCAGGCTACTTGTTTGGTTTTCTGCGCCCATCACTGTGTATCCTAAAAGTGCTCTTGGGCTCTGCCAGTATTGTCAGGACCGTCCTAGGAAATGGGAACAATGCAGCCCACGCTCCAAAGGGCTGGCGTGGGATGCGCCCCCGGTCGGACGGCTGCCCACGGCAGTGCAAGGCTACGGGTGCGCTGCAAAGGAAGGGGTTCCACGGGCGCCCTTAACGCTCACGCTGGGGAAGGAGGTGCAGGAAACGAAGGAAGCGGGGAGGAGACGGAGAAGTGCTGCAGCAGCTTGAGTCGGCAAGCTGAGAGAAGTGAAAGCAGTCCAGGTTGGGAGGAACACGAAGAAGGGCTGGAGGAGCGGCCCAAGGTAAAAAGATCCAGGCCAGACGAAAGCGGAAACTGGATTAGGAGGGCCCTATTAAGCGAATTTAAGGAGATAGGACTTTAGCCCAAGAGCAACAGAGAGCCCATTAAAGATTGTAAACAGGAGTGACACGATCGGATTTACATTAAAATAAAGCATCTGACTGGCTGCTCTGTCGAGACGGGGGAGGGGCAAGGGCGGAGGCGGAGAGAGCGGAGAGCGGTCGCCGGAGGTCCAGGTGGGAGACGCCGCGCCCCGCACCGAGGCATGAGAGCGGCAGCAGCGACAACCAGGCGGCCTGAAGTGCAGACGCAAAGCGGATCCCGGGGCTAGGTGAATTGGGGTAGAAGGATAATGACCAGACTGTAGTGTTGTCTTTGCTGAGTCGGGAAACACGCGAGGCTTGTAGGGAAGGTGCCGAGCTCCGCTGAGAACGCCTAGATTTTGAGATTTCTGTGGCATCCAAGTTAAATATGCCTGGACTTCAGGACACGGGGGTTCCGGAAGCAGGATGACGCGCCGGGAGGGGACGAGACGGTCCAGAGCACGCCCGGGAAAGAGGGCGGCCCAGACGGCGCCCAGGGACCCCCCACTCCGCGCCGGCCCGCGCTCCAGCCCTCCCTCCCTCATACACGCGGAATCTCAAAACATGCGGTGAGACAGGAGGGGTGTTCATTGGTCTAATTTTGCAGGTAGGGAAAATGAGAGCTTGGAGTAGGGGCTTATGCATGACCACCTGGCAGTGAATCTCCCAGGCAATACAAGCCGCACTCTACCCTCCTACAAATTCCGTGCATCCGATTGTTGAAACACATTCGTTCTCAAATTTTTGGTAGAATGCATCACAGAAATGGCTTTTGCTTTATAAATGCCTTTTGTTCCTCTTTCTCCCAATCCCATAATAAAATATCAAGTGACCAACTTTCAATTTTAAATATCACCAGGCATCAGAAATATGTAAGCACTTTTCTCTTAAACCGAACGGAGGAAAATCTTAGAACGTGTGTCCACCAGTCAGTGCATAACTTCTCTAAGTTCTCTGGCCTGCATAAATAAACCTTGACAGCTCTGGCTGTACGCTTATTAGCTCAGCACAACCATCCCCGCTTTTCCCGTCTCCAGGACACGCCAGCCCCTCCCGCCCGCCTCGGGCTGCACCACCTGCTCCGGGCGCCTCCCCGCCCCCGGCCCGCCCGCGCCGGTTCTCACGAGCGGCCAGCGCCCTTCCCCGCCGCTCCCGCCCCTTTCACTTCCGCACAGCTTAGAAGTCGGGGTGAGTGCCTTCGCGCCCACCTTCCCAGCCCCTCTGGCGCTCCCAGTTTTCCACACCCGCCACCAGCCGCCGTGCCCCCCACGAAGTTCTCCCTCCCGTGCCGCCCCCTAAGAGGACTTCAGGGGCGGTCCCGGGACATCTGGCGCTGATTGGCTGATCAGCGGCGCCCCGCCCCCTGGGCACGCGCAGGAGGTGGGGCGGGCCTGAGGAGCGCGCGCCGCGCGGCCCCGCGGGCTGAGCGTTCGTGACCCGCGTGCTGGCCCCGGCGTCCCGATCCCGGAGTCTGCGAGGCTGCGGCGGGTGGCGGCAGATGCCGCGGCCGCCGCGGTGTGACCCTGGGCTTGGGGAAATTTTTTGGCCTAGAGGTCTCCTGTTGTCCGGCGGCGGCGCGCCGGGCGTCCCGCGGGGACTGGGAGCTGCCCGAGGGGCCGCCGCCGTCGCCCGCCCGGTAGCCCGGATGTCGCTGCCCGCTGCGGCGGGGCCGCCAACGCGCTGCTCGGCCCCGGGAGGAGGATCGTCTTAAAGGGACAGCGCCGCGTTCGGGCGGAGGGGGCGGCGCGTCCTGCCCTCCGTGCGCGACCCTGCCCCGGGGGACGCCGCGGCGCCCGCCGCCCAGACCCTTTCCCCGGGCCGGGAGCAGTGGGAGCGCCGCGCGCTCTGACTGGGTTGGCCGCAGATGGCCGACTGAAGCCAGGTTTTCCTCCGGCCGGAGCGGTGGCCGGTGGCGCCGCGCGGGGCAGTGAGGCGCCGGCCTGTGATTGGCCGAGGCCACGGTGAATGCAGGACATTGTCTGGTCGCGGCCGTCTCAGTCCCTGCCCGGCCGCCCCTCCCTGGATCAAAATGGGTGCGGAGCGAGGGTCTGGGAAAGCCCCGCCTGGGGGCCATTCAGTGGTGGGAACACCGTAGGGGAAAATGTAACTTTTTTGAGATTCTGAGACTGGCATAAAGGTGCTGATTTAAAATACAAGCTCAGCTTTAACAAGGAGATAAAATAGTTGGATTTGACATAAAGGTTTCCTTTAAACTAAGATGAAAAATATTAAGGTAGTTGAAAAGGGTCAAGTGTTATGAAAGTGACTTGGTTTTGTCTTCAGGATTCCTTTAATTAGGACCTGTGATAAGTCATCTGAATGTCCTTTGTAAAATGTTAAGCAAAAGTAACTATAATATGTATGGTCTTAGTTTCCATGTGTGTAAAGACGTGAGACTGGTTAGCTTTCCCAGTTTGCTTCCATTGTTAAAATACTGATTCTGACTAGAGTTGAAATCTTGATATGTCCTATGGATTGAATCGTATCTCAAGGCCTTGGAGTAGATGAGTCCTTTGAAAGAGCCCTTGAGGTGATGATAGTTCTCCCAAGATTATCTTTGAAAATACCTGGGTGTTATTTAAGTGAGGTTGTAATCTTATAGAGTGTAATTGTAGAGTAAATGAAAATTAGGCTGGGCACAATGCTGTAGTCCCAACTACTTGGGAGGTTCACTTGAGCCCTGGAGTTTGAGTCCAGCCTGGACAACATAGTTAAACCCGTCTCTTTAAAAAAAAAAAAAAAAGGGAAATTAAAACAGTAGAGGAATATGTGAAGACACCCGCGAAATAAGAGATACACATGATAAATGAGAATTTTGAATAAAGTAAACTTGGTATTTGCTTTAAAAAAACTGGTTAGAAAAAAATACTGTAAAGTTAAAAGCAGACGTGTAGAGAGATTTTTTAGCATCAGTTTAATATCTTTTCAAAACTAAAACTGATTTTATTTGAATAATCCACAACAATTAAGGACTTAGAAATGACAAACGAAGGAAAGACTTCAGAAAGAAGATAAATTTAATGACATGATTCATTGCAAGAGACATGACCTCATTTCTTATTAGAGTGATTTCCACTAAACCAGATTTGATGTTAATTAAATTTACAGACTTTCCTCAAATTTATAGTAATATGTCTTTTTTCTTTTTTTTTTTTTTTGGTATGGAAAAGAGAAGAGATATAAGGAAAATTGTAAAAAGTTACAGCTTCCTCAAATGATAGTTTACTAGACGCCTCACCCTCATCCCTCATAATACAGGAATAAAAAAAGCAGAAATAGCGTGATTTCTGATAGCTGTCCCTGGAAGTGAACCATAAATAGTTGTGTGAGTGAAGCAGATTTAGTTTTATTTAAACTCCTAGCGCTTAAATTCTTAATTTTTATAATTAAACTGGTTTTACTTAAAAGGTACTGAGTGATTAAAATTTAGAAATTAAGCTCAGTGAAATAAGTTGTTTATAATAAACCCAAACATTAGGCAATATGTATAGGCTATCAGTTACAAAATGCCTCAAAAAAATAAGTTTGAGACTTTCCCAGCATGTGTTTTCCTTAGGATTTTTGCTTTGGTATTCAATATGTAACTTTATATAGAGTGATAATATTTATGGAACACTTGGTATATGCCAAACACCAATCTAAGTATTTTATTTAATCTTCACAAAGATTTTAGGAGGCAGGTACAATTATCCCATTTTAAAGATTTGGAAACTGATGCTCTAGAGGTTAAGTAACTTGCCCAAGGTCTGACGGTCGGTGGATATAGAACTGGGATTCCAGCCTAACTGATTGCTCAAAGCCCTGTGGCTGTGTATTTTCAATCACTCACTAAACAGACTTATAACTATAGATATGAGTATTTATTTTTCAACTTAGAGATTATTAATTCATTTTGATCAGACCTCTTGGACAGTTTACTAATTTAAACATTTTTGCATTAGCCTTTTCATTCATTTATATTTCAGGTGGCTGTGTGAGTATAAGATGGCCATCTGTTAAGTCAAGCACCTGTGTAATTTTTAACAGTATTATCCCCTCGAATTTTCTTCTTCTATCCTGTCTTACTGATTGATGGATTGATTGAGACAGGGTCTTGCTCTCTCATCCCAGGCTGGAGTGCAGTGTTGTGATCACAGCTCACTGCAGCCTGGACCTCTCAGGCTCAGTTGATCCTCCTGCATCAGCCTCCCAAGTAACTGGGACTACAGGCACACACCACTACACCCAGCTAATTTATTCACTTTTTTAAAGATAGGGCCTTTTCATGTTGCCCAGGCTTAGTGTTGAACTCCTGGGCTCAAGTGATCCTCCCGCCTTGGCCTCCCAATGTGTTGGGATTACAGGCATGAGCCACCACACCCAGCCTTCTGTGCTCTTTTAAACAGACCCTTGGCATGGATAGTGGTGCCTGGGTAAGTCTTTCCACTTCCTGTCTCTCTGTTCCCTTTCCCCCTCTTTTTCTTCCTTCAGACCTATTGCTCCATAGAACTCTATGCCTATTGGCTGTGGTTATGGCATCTAATGTGTCAGTCCCAGAAGAGGTGTTAGCATACTGAGTCACTTAGTTGTTGGCTGAATGCCTACAAGTCACCCAAACCTTCAGAAGATGGAGAAGGGAGGAGGAACCGAGAGAGCAAGAGACAGGAATGTTGGAGGTTCATTAGCATGGCTGAGAGGAAGGACTGTGTATTTAAAATTTTCTTTTGCCTCTCTTCTTCAGTCTGTACCTTTGGCTAAGACCTGGCACATCACTAATGGCAATCGAGGCTAATGGGTTGCTACCCCTTACAGTTCCTGTGCTCTCTCTCTTTAGGCACTGGTTCTGTAGTTTTTGACCATTAGAGCGCTCATCTGTAGCTCTGCTGAAGACAGGAGAAAAAAAGAGTGTAGTCAATCTCAGATCAATCCCAGTTGTTGCTTGTTTACAGCATCTATAAGGTGGGTTAAGAAGTTAGAAATAAAATTATTCTGAAGGGGATCATTTGTGACTTATTAATCCATGTGATTTTCGATGCTCATTATCACTGAAAATTGAGTTGGCTAAGTCTGTTTAACTTTTGTGATTAAGGATCAGTGTGAGGATTTGATGTTCGGGCTGAGAGGGAGAAAAAGATTGTATGCACACATCCTCCCACTTATCACTTAGCTCTCTTTATCTTTGGCCAACAACTGGTTCTCTAGCTCCTGTACAGTAAAGTGACATCTAGGGAACAGCATGGAGGAAGGGACAGCAGCTGGCAAGCCCGACCCATCGAGTCACTCTGCCATCAGGGGGTGACAGGCATGGCTCTGCCCAGTGTCTTAACACCCGAGGTGCCCCAGGGGCAGTGGAGACACCTCTTCAGGCCCTACTAAAGAGAGCCACCTGGCCTCTTATTAGCTAATGGGTTTGTCTTTTTTTTTTTTTTTCTGGAGTTCCATAATTAAGCTTTTACCATGTGGTATTTCTCAAACCCAGATATTAAAACATATTACAAATATTTAAAAATATTTTAAATCTGATAACAAGCACCTAGTTTTCCAGATCTTTTTTCTAGTATTTCTTAGGGCTCAACAGGTGGCCACTCTTCCTTGCCTCTAGCACACGGCCTGCCTCTGGCTGTGCCATCTTCTCCTCTCAGTCTAAGGGAGGGCCTGGCTTCCCACTGCTACTGGGCCCTGGGAGCCTTGCCGTGTTGATTCCCTTAACTCTGCCCACACTTCTTAAAAGTCTTTACAAAACCCCCTAAGGAATATGCCTTTGATGACCTCCTCAGATGGTGCCCGATTCAGACACCCATCATGGTCCAGCCCCTCCTTCACCTCCAGTCTACACTGTGGTCTTTGCTTTCTGCATCCTTGCTTCTGACGCATCAGACTGCTGCCCTAACCCACCCACCACTCTCAACCTTGCATATGCTGTTCTTCTGCCAAGAATACGAAGACTTCCTAGAGCCGCTTCCACGTGGGCTGCCTCTATTATTGCCGTTAGCGCATTGCATTTTAAAATTATTTTCACATGTCTTTAATTTTTATTTTTTTAGAGATGGTGTCTTGCTTTGTCACCCATGCAGGAGTGCAGTGGCACAATCGTAGCTCACGGCAACCTCAAACTCCTGGGCTCAAGTGATCCTCCCAGCTCAGCCTCCCAAGTAGCTGGGACTGCAAATGCCTGGCTACCATATTGAATTGTAACTGCTGCCTTGCCTTTCCAGAACGGGAAGTTCACTGAGGTCAAAGATGGTGTCTTACATATCTGTACCTTTTTGGTGCTTAGCACAAAGCCTCACTTATGGTAGAACATGGGAAAGTCATAGCTGAATAATAACTGAAAATAAGTTTCTCTCTTCTGTTGATCCTTTTCCTAAATCAGTTTTTAGAGTTTCAAAATTGAAATTTAAAAAATTTCAATCTTGTCAGTATTTATGTACATGAAATTATGTACTTTAATCAATGTGTACATGATAGCATGCTTTTACAATACTGTTTACAGCAGATGTGCTCCTGAAAGTTCCATAGATTAATATTTGAAATTTAAGTGTTTTTAAATGTAATTTGATTTATTAGTGAAGATTTCTTTGTGGATAGTAAAGAATCATTCTGTAAGTTATATGACTTTTTCCTGTATCAGATTTGCCTTAAATAATCCTATGTTGAACTCATTATAAATAGGTTTGACTCAGAAGTATCGTTTTAGTGTTTTTTTGCCTGTGAACAGAAGAATAAGAACCACAGTGTAATCATATTTTTCTTCATGGGAATTCCACCATCTGTGTGTTTTGGGCAGTGGGAGAAGGGGAGGACAAACTTCTCCTCGGTCTCTCCCTGTGTTTCTCTAGTTCTAGCAGGGACGTTTCTGTAATTGGTTTTCAACATTTGCTGAGAGTCTGTTTCCTCTTAACATTCAACATGTTTAACAGAAGTCTTGTAATAGTTCCAAAAATAATAAAACCAGTCCCAAGAATAAAATTGATACATTCACAACATATTGGTGTGGGTTTTTTTTTTTTTTTTTTGTCATGGCTTTGGTTTTGTTAAGTTCTTTTTAATAATTCCTAGTGTCAAATCACGTGAAGAAATAAAAAGGTTTTCTTCACAGTAATAAAGCCCAGTGAAGAAATGCCATCGATGGCTTGTGCAGCGGGGGGAGTTGTCGGCCCAGAGGCAGTCACAGGACTGTGTTGAAGGCACTCCCAGTACAGTGTGGCCATCTCAATGTCTAGCACTTCTCTGCAGTGATGTAAGTGGATGGTTATGGTTACATGTAATGCTGTAGCCTAGGACGAATGAGAGCTGATCCTTCTGATATATCATTAATGCTGCTGTTAATCTGCTGAAATCCATTCCTCACATTGTCAAATATTAACATAAAAAAGCAACACCTACTTATATTTCATCCCACCCCACCATCACCCCTAATACAGCAATTAATGTGTCCCAACAATAAATTTCTCTGCTTTAATAATTAGATGTTTGACAAGTGAAAATAATTGGACTTCCTTTATAATTATTATTTAATTTAACATTATTATTATTATTATTAAAGCATCTTTAAGTGTTCAGGGCATCTGGACTTAGGAAGAGCTTTAAAATCCCAGAGAGAGATGAGAGGCAGCTGCCAAGCAGGTAACTGGGGAGCTGATAACAAAATCTCTTTGATTTCATGCAAGGCATTTTAATTGTTTCTTCATCAGTAAACTGGAGTCCAAAAGACCTAAGACCTTGGCAATAAAAGCAATAATTCTGGTGAAATGTGGTCCTCTGTGTTGCTGTTAGAGCATGCATCCCAGAGCCAGCAGGATTCACACCATGTTTGGGAAACTTTCGTCCTTTCCCTAAATCTGTCCCTTGCACTCTTCTAAATGAGCCCAGTTTTCCCCAGACCTGGATGGGTTGTGAACAAAAAGCCTTGTCACAAGTGTGGTTTCAAGGCCAGCAGCATCCTCGTGGTTGTACTGGGATCGTCTGACCCAGATCTAAAGACATCTTCAGGGGACTCACATGCACCCCCCATCACAGGAAAAGCCGGGCTGAGAGCAGACCCCAAACGAGACTAACCAGAAGCCCCCATAGCTCTCGCAATGGGAACCCCTTTGTGTATTTTGTACGCCATTTTGCAGGTTTCCAGAAAGTGGAAGGATTTGCAGTGGAATGAAAAGAAGTATGCACCTCACACAGCTCCATCAATACTGCGGTTCTGGCCAGGCGCAGTGGCTCATGCCTGTAATCCCAACACTGTGGAAGGCTGAGGCGGGCAGATGGTTTGAGACCAGAAGTTCGAGACCAGCCTGAACAACATGGCGAAACTTCATCTCTACTAAAAGTACCAAAAAAAAAAAAAAAAAAAAAAAAAGCCGGGCATGGTGGTATGTGCCTGTAAGCCCAGCTACTCGGGAGGCTGAGGCACGAGAATAGCTTGAACTCAGGAGGCGGAGGTTGCTGTGAGCCGAGATCGAGCCATGGCACTCCAGACTGGGTGACAGAGTGAGACTCTATCTCAAAACAACAAAAACAAACCAAAAAAACAAAAACAAAAACACCCTGTGGTTCAAATTCAAATTATATCATCGCCAAGGTAAAACCAAAAAAACAAATGGTGATGGGGGATTGTCATTCAGCGTGTAAGCATTACATTTAAATCTGTGTTTGTTTCTTAGGGCTGCTGTAAAAGTATCACGGACTGGGTGGCGTGAAGCAATGGAACTGTATTCTCTCACAGTTCTAGACAAGAGTGGGAAATCCAGCTACAGGCAGCACTGTGCTTCTTCGGAGCTGCTGGCTAGAAACCTTCCTGGCTCAGCCTAGCTTCCAGGGTTCCTGCAATTGGCATTCTTTGGCTTGCAGCTACAGGGGAAGAGGGCACAGAGCAGAGAGGGACACAGCAGCTTGGGAATGTCTCTTGGAGCGACTTTATAACCAGACTTCAGGCGACTCCCTTCGGACTCTGCGTCCCGGAGCCTGTGTTTGTAACAAGTCCCAAGTGACTCTGATGCAGGGAGACAGCCTCACTTGCAACCCACCCCACGGCATCAGGATACTGGGGAGGTCTCCCCAGCGTTCTGCAGCCCACACCCATGCCCTGCCCGGAGTGCACCCCAAGTGTGCACGTACATGAACAATTGGGAGAAGTGTGAGAATAATGGATCCGAGCTGGAGGAGCCCAGTTCCAGGGAAAGCAATTAGGAGTTTGCTGTGAGAGTATAGTGACAGGTGACAAAGGCCCTCAACAGCGTCATGAACACTTTCATTGTTGTGAAGTCCATACACTAACCCCAAGCCTTGTGAACTAGAGATGGTTCATTCACTTATCAAATATTGGAGTGCCAAATATATGCAAGGCACTATATTCAGTGCTTTGAGATTTGAGAATTTTGCCGTAGTTCTTTTTTAAGCAAATTACATAAATTTAGGAGATTAATATAGAATTGCACGTTTAAAATTTTTATTATGCTAAGTATGGAGATTTTTTGAAAGTGCCATCATAAAAGACTTTTTCATTGTTATTTTATTTTTTATTTGTATTAATTTATTTTTAAATAGGTTAGTATTCAAGAGTCTATTAAACAGGCTGGGTGTGGGTGTGGCTCATGCCTGTTATCACAGGACTTTGGGAGGCCAGGGTGGGTGGTTCACTTGAGGTTAGGAGTTCAAGACCA